>NC_046663.1:9772591-9816774 GCF_010883055.1 Belonocnema kinseyi | reverse complement strand
TTTTCATCTCATAACCCGAAAAGAAAAAAAAAAGTTTAATTTTTAACACCAAGCTGATGATTCTAAAAATTCATTGATTTTTAACCACGAAACTTGAATTTTCTAAAAAATGTTCATTTTCATCAAAAAGGACTTTTTCCATAAAATCGTTTAAGTTTCAATTAAATTGTTGAATTTTCCAGTTAAAAAGGCAAATTTTCTATTAAAAAATTAGGCTTTCAACCAGAAAATATAAATTTTTAAAGAAGAAGTTGAATTTTCTACCCAACTATTCTAATTTTAAGCCAAAAGACCAATTTTCTGCAACAAGAGATGAATCTTCAACTTAAAACCCGAAAAGAATAATTTAAAAAAAAAGTTTAATTTTTAACACAAAGCTGATGATTCTAAAATTCGTTAATTTTTAACCAAAAAACTTGAATTTTCTACAGAAAATTTCATTTTCATCAAAAAGGTTCTTTTCCTAAAAATAGTGTGAGTTTCTATTAAATTGTTGAATTTTCCAGCTAAAAAGACGAATTTTCGATCAAACTTTTAACCCGAAAATATAAGTTTTAAACGAAAAAGTTGAATTTTCTACTCAATTATCCTAATTTCAAGCCAAATAAAAAAATTTCTACAGAAAGAAAGAAGTTTTCAACGTAAAATCCGAAAAGAATCATTTTTAAAGAAGTACAATTTTTAATAACACGATGATGATTCTACAAATTTATCGAATTTTTAATCACACAACTTCAATTTAAAAAAAGAAATTATTTTCATCGAAAAGGTTTTTTTCTATATAATTGTTCAAATTTATATTAAATTGTTAAATTTTAAAGCTCGAAAGATGAATTTTCATTTTTAACAACAAAATGTTTAACCCGCAAGTATAAATTTTTAACGAAAAATTTGAACTTTTTACCCAACTATCCTAATTTTAAGCTAAAAGACCAATTTTCTACAAAGAGAGCAGCATTTTCAACTTAAACCCCAAGTAGCTTAATTTTAAAGAAAGTTTAATTTCTAAAAACAAGATATTGATTCTTAAAATTCGTGGATTTTGTAAACACGAAACTTCTGTAAAAATATTAATATCTTCAAAAAGATTCTTTTTCATAAAATAGTTCAAGTTTCTATCAAATTTTTGAATTTTTTAGCTATAAAGACGAATTCTCTATAAAGTAGTGGAATTTGAGCTCAAAAATATGAATTTTCAACAAAAAAGTGGAATTTTCTGGCCAAATATCAAAATTTTAAGTCTAAAAGACAAATTTTCTACGGAAAAAATTAAATTGTTAAAACAATAATAACAATTCTAAGCAAACAGATAAATTTCCTATAAAACAGTTTGATTTCCAACTTTTAAAAATTAATTTTTAACAAAAAAAAGTTTATAATCAACAGAATAGTTAATTTTTTTTATAAAAGTGTTGACTTTTCAAACATGGTGCGTGCTTTTTCTAAGAAACATTTGAATTTTTGGCAGAAAAACAGTAATTTCGAAAAAAAGCTGACTTTAAAAAAAATGTTTAAGCCAAAACGATAAATTTGCAACAAAAGAGTTGAGCTGTTCTGATAAAATATCCAATTTTAAAATGCGTTTGATTTTTCAACGTAAACAGATGAATTATTAACGAAAAATGTTGATTTTTCAATCTGAACATTTAAATTTTCAAGAAAAAATGGATTTCTTAGCAAAATGACAAATTAAAAAAAAATTTAATTTTCAGTTTTAAAATATAAATGCTGAACAAAAAACTTTGCGTTCAACAAAATAGTTCAATTTTCAGCACTAGAAGATTTACTGAAGAAAATTAAATTAAAAAACAGAAGAATTTTTAAACCAAAAAGATAAATTTTTAAGAAAAGGGTTGAGTTCTTCACCTACAAGTCGAATTCTTTATAAAAGACTGAAATTTCCCACCTAAAAGATGATTTTTTAAATTAAAAATTGCATTTTCAATTGAGAATATTATTTTTGTTAAAAAATTGTTGGATTTCAACTTCTAAATATTAATTTGAAAAAAGTTTATATCATAAAAAGTAGTTAAAGTTTCTATAAAACTGTTGAATTTTTAACCCAAATACATGACTTTTCCAAGAGTTTTTAGCAGAAAAAAATTAATTTTGAAAATAGCTAAATTATACAACAAAGAAAAGAATTTGTAACCAAAAAAGATAAATTTTACAAAATTAATTTCAGTTTAAATCCTAGAAAGTAGAATTTTCATTTTCAATTTAAAGTTTTTTTCATAAAACTGTTGAATTCTAATTCCAAAAATACGAATTTTTAAAGAAAAAGTCGAATCTTCTACGTATTTATCAAAACCTTAAGCCAAAAAGACGCAAGAAAATTAATTTTCATGCAAAAAGATGAATTAAACCAAAATTTGAATATTCAACCAAAATAAATTTATTTTCAATCAAATATTTGAAATTACAACTAAGAAAGATGAACGTTCTGACAAAGAGATGAATTTTCGACAAAATTGTTTTATTTTTATCAAGAAGACGAATTTTCTATAGTACAATTGATTTTTCAACCACAAAATATGAATTTTCCAAAAAAAATATTTATTAACAAAACAGTTGAATCTCCAAACGGACTAAATTAATTTTTAACCTAAAAGTTGCATTTTTAACCAAAGAGATGAATTTTCAATTAAGATTTCCCAGTAAAAAATAAAGGAAAATTTTAACCAAGCTTTGGAATTTGAACGCCGAAAATGCGAATTTTCTACGGTGACCATAAATATAGAATATTTTTTAATTAAATTTTGTCTGAAAAAAGATCCACTCTCGCCGCTCCACTGGGAATCGAACCAAAGAACTTCCGATTCCCGGTTGGGTGCTTTCCCATTAAGGTATTAGAGATATCGAAAGAAGAATTTTTTTTAGAAATATATGCTATCTCTTGTCAAATCAATCTGTATTATCATCAGAGATAGTTACCATCAATCAGTGTAGATATCTTTTTCACCACTGTACAAATGGAAATAAATCTAACGATCAAGTTAACTCTTCAAATAACAGAAAATACTTAGAAAAATAGATAGAAAAAAATCAATTAAATTTTTTCCAAAATTAAATAACTTTCCAAAAAGATACACTCTTGCCGATCCACTGGAACTCGAACCACAGAATTTCGGATATCCGGTTGGGTGCTTTCCCATTAAGCTATTATAGAGATCGAAAGAAAAAAGTTTTTCAGAAATATAAGCTATTTCAAGCCAGATATTACATTTATGAATCATAGAACTTCTAATTGTCTAAAAATGACGTTAAGTATTTTCTTAATAATCGTAGCATCTTAATAATCTTTAGTATTTTCTCAACGATGGGTTGATTTTTATTTTCACATTTGTGAAAAAGATATCTATACTGATCGATGGTAACTATCTCCGATGATAAAATTTATTTCTTTTAATTACTCGTATCGTAACAACTGCCTTGAGATAGCGTATATTTCTTTTAAAAAATCCTTCTTACGATCTCTTTAATAGCTTAATGGAAAAGCACCCGCCCGGGAATAAGAAGTTCTGTGGTTCGATTCCCAGTGGAGCGACGAGAGGGGCTCTTTTTCAGAAACAATGTAATTTTTTAAAATTTTAATTTATTTTCCATCTATTCTAAAAATGAGGTTAAATATTTTCTGTCCTTTGAAAAGTTAAATTGACCAATGGGTTGATTTCTATTTTTACGGTAGTGGAAAAAATATCTATACTGATCGATGGTAACTATCTCCAATGATAAAATTTATTCTTTTTAATTACTCGTATCGTAACAACTGCCTTGAGATAGCGTATATTTCTTTTAAAAAATCCTTCTTACGATCTCTTATTTATAGCTTAATGGGAAAGCACCCGCCCGGGAATCAGAAGTTCTGTGGTTCGATTCCCAGTGGAGCGACGAGAGGGGCTCTTTTTTCAGAAAAAATTTGATTTTAAAAAATTTAAATTTATCTTCCATCTATTCTAAAAATGACTTTAAATATTTTCTTTTCCTTGAAAAGTTTAATTGACCAATGGGTTGATATCTATTTTTACGGTAGTGGAAAGGATATCTAAACTGACCGATGGTAACTACCTCGGATGATATTTCAGATTCCTTTAAATCGCCTGAAGCAAGCTCTGTAATTTATATCAGAATTATAGCCGACTCTAAGAAAATTTTACGATCTTTCTCAGAAATCCTCTTTCATTGAAGCAATTTTTCTTCCACTATTGCGCAAAAACTGCAAAATTTTTTGAATTTTCAGCACGTTCTCGACGTTGAGTTTAATGAACCTTATTTTTCATGGAAACTTTTCAGTGTCCGAAGTCGCGTAGAAGGCATACTGAGCAAATCTGAAATAACAATCTTTTTCATGACGTTCAAAAGCAAGTGTACGGTTATTATTATGATGCACGTGCGAATTCAAAGCAGTAAGAAAATCTGCATCCAAAGGAGAGAATAAACCTGAAAATTGATTTTATTATTTTTGCATATAAAAGGAATGCAAAAAAGCATTAATAATGTTTTGCAAGAATCGAATTCCTCTTTCCTAAATTTAATATAAATCTGTTAAATTCCTTCTTTGAAGTGCTTTTCGCTTGAATGAAAGTCAATAATAGAACTTGGCATCCATCTTCCAAGTGAAAACTCTACTTATATATTTCCGATTGCTTTAGAATTCGTCTTTTCAATAATTCTCTTGAAATATCAATTTGGAGATTTAACTTCTTAAAATATTTGGATGAGATTTTTTGCCAAACCAAACAGTGCTGAGTAAGTTACTTTTTTTGAGTATTTAGCTACAGTTACTTCAGTCGTACTATGTAAAAATTTAACATAAGGAATAAATAATTATTAAGCAATAAATAATAAGTACAGCTATAAAATTCATATTACCGAAGATTTGACAAAGATTGCAAAAATTTCAGTGATTTCTTAAAGAGTACAAAAATTTCACAGGTTTTGCAAATATTTCGGGTACATTAAAAGATTTCATGGAGATTTAAATAAATTAACAAAAATTTTACAAAGATTTAAATAATTTCAAAAATATTACAAAATATTTCAAACATTTCCACAGATTCCACAAAGATTTGTATGATTTCCTAAAGGTTTGAAAATTTTCACAGATATTCTGCAAAAGATTATATCACATAAATTGCCGTTAGATTTCAAATATTAAAGATTTTAATGATTTGCAAAAAATTTCAGAAGGATTTAAAAAAAATTAAATAAAAGATTAATTTTAAAAAAAGTTTAGTTTCCAACAGCAAGATGATGATTCTACAGTATTCGTGGATTTTTTCATCACAAAACTTTAATTTTCTAAAAAATAATGTATTGTTGAAAAAGGTCCTTTTCCAAAGAATAGTTTAAGTTTCTTTTAAATTATTGAATTTTCAAGCCAAAAAGACAAATTTTCTATAAAATAGTGGAATTTTTCACCCAAAAATATCCATTAAAAAAAAAGTTGAATTTTCTACCCAACTATCCAATTTTCAAGTCAAAGGACAAATTTTCGATGAAAAAATGGAATTTTTAAATCAATAATATGCTTTTCAAACAAAACATAACTTTTCATTATAAATTTGACTTTTTGAAGAAGAAAATAAATTTCTAAGCAAACAGATGAATTTTCTACAAAAAAGTTTCATATTCAACTGCAAAATATTAATTTTCAACAAAAAAAGTTTATATTGGAGTAAGTATATAATGTTTCCATTAAATTGTTGAATTTATAAACCAAGTACGTGACTTTTCTAAGAAACATTTGAATTTTCAGCAGAAAAATATTAAATTCCAAAAAAAAGTTAAATCTGAAAAAAAGAATTTTTTGCCAAAAAAAGATAAATTTACAACAAAAGAGTTGAGTTTTTATGCTAGAAAGTCAAATTCTTCAGAAGAAATTTGACCTTTCAACCCGAACAAATGAACTTTTAACCAAAAAAATTTAATTTGTAAGCAAAAAGACGAATGTTCTACAAAAAAGTTTAATTTTCAACAAATAAAATTTATATTAAACATAATAGTTAGAATTTTCAGCGGAAAAATATTAATTTAAAAAATTGAATTAAAAGAAAAAGAAGAATCATCAACCCAAATAGATACATTTTTAGAGGAAAATTTTTTTATTCAACACTTGACTTTTCAATCCGAACAGATGAATGTTCATCAACAAAAATTTATTTTTTCTGTTAAGGTATGAAATTCATATTGCCAAAGATTTAAAAAAGAATTAAAAAATTCCACAAAGATATCAATGATTTTTAAAAATTCCAAAAAGATTTTAAAGGATTTGCAAAGATTTTTGATAGATTTGCATGATTTGCAAAAAGATTTCAGTTTTATTTCAAATAAATTTCGACAAAATTTAAAATTTCTATCGCTCTTTTCTGATATTTTGCATCGTTCACATGAAAAAAATTGAAATTATATTAAGCGAAAATCAATTTAACAAGAAAATTAAACTTTTCTTTGTTGAGCTTATTCTTTTTGGTTAAATAATCCACTATTACATTTTTGGTTTAGAATTAATTTTTTTTAGTTAAAAATTATATCACTTGGTTAAAAATTTCATTATTTTGACGAAAATGAAACTATTTTGTTTAAACAGCATCATTTTTGGTGGAAATTTTGTTTAGTTTGGAAATTTAACTCTTTAGTTGAAAATTGACTGTTCTTTTGAAAATCCAACAATTTTGTTTACATTTTTTCTCTTTCTTGACAGAGAAATTTTTAATGATTTGCAATTTCACTATTTTCTTGATAATTCTTGTTTTTGGATAAACATTGGATCTTTTTCGTTTAAAAATGCAACTCTTCGACTTCTTATTGAATTATTTTCATTTAATTCAACAGTTTTATTAGAAATGTACCATTTTTAGTTAAAAAATAAACTTTTTTGTTGAAAATTCGTTTCTTTGAGTGAAATTAACCTATTTTTTAATTCAGATGATTTTTTTTAGAAATATTATCTATATATTTTTTCTTTGAGAATAATTTTTTTCTTGTTGAAAAGTTGACTATTCCATTTTTATTTTAAAATTTCTCTTTTTTTAGTTGAGAATTAGACTGCTTGATCACATTTGTACTAGTTGGTTAGAAATGGATTTTTTGGCGGGAGATTTGTTGTTTATATTAAAAATTCATTGCCTTTGTTAAGAATTCAATTGTTGTGTTAAGAATTACTTTTTTTGAAAATGTAACAATTACATTGTTTGGTTCAAAATTTAAATTTTTCTGGAAAACTCAACTAATTAATTAATTTTTGTAACTGCTTTGTTAAGAAAGGCATTTTTTAATTGAAGATTTATTATATAATTTGAAAATTCATCTCTTTTGATTAAAATGTAATCATTTTGTTGCAAATTCCTTTTTTTTTTGTTAAAAAGTCATTATTCCATTTTTAGTGGATAATAATTTATTTTTTCAGTGACAAATTCAACTATTTGGCCTTAAGTTAAACTACGTGTTTAAAAATTACTTTTTTTAGGTGAAAATTAATCACTGTCCTTAAAAATTGATATCTTAAGAGTTTTTTGTGAAATTTTGTTTAGTAGACAATTGAACTACTTGCTTCCAAGTTGCGTTTTTTTCTTAAAAATTAATTTTTTTGATTACAAATTAATAACTGTAGTAGAGAATTGATATTTTTTGGCTGACAATTTTGATTCGTTGAAAATTTAGCTATTGTGTTGCAAATTCCTTTTTTTTTGTAAAAATGTTTGTTCTTTATTAGAGAATTTAACAACGTGTAGGAAATTATTTTTTGGTTGAAAATTAATAACTGGAGTTAAAAATTGATCTCGTTGGTTAACAAATGTAACTATTTGATTTGAAATTCTTTTTTTTCACGGGAAACATCAACTCTTACATTTTTCGTTATTCAAAATTTAACCTTTCCGTTTGAAGATTTAAGTACTTGATTAAAAGTTGAACTTATTTGTTAAAATTAATGTTTTTGATTAAAAACTCATCTATCTAGTGCACAATGTAACTATTTTGTAAAAAATTAGTTTTCTTTGTAAAATTATCTTTGAAACTGAAAATATCTATATTCCAGATTTGTTAGAAAATTCGTGTTTTTGGTTTTAAAAATTCATCTCTTTTGGTCGACATTTCATTTTGCTGTTGTTAAAAATGCAACTGTTTGATTCCTTTTTTCTTTTTATAGTTTTAAACTAGTTTTTTAAATGAATATTTATCTATTATATTTTGGGTGAAAAAATAATCTTGTTAGGTCGAAAAATTAACGTATTTAGCGGAAAAGTTGACTGTCTTCGTAGAAAATTAATTTGCTTGGTTGAAAATTCATTATTATAGTTTAAAATTGAACTATTTGATGAAAAATGCATCTATTTATTTGAGTTTAATATTTTTACTCGAAATATTATAAATTTAAAGCATTTTAAATAAAATTTGATGTAGTACCTATGTTAACTTTATTTTAAAAAACGTATTTCGCTTTTTTGAGAAAATCTGTGATCTCTTTGTAAGTTGAGAGGGAGTGAAAAAAAAACTTTTCTACAGGTTAAATGTATAAACCAACAAAAATTTCTCTTCATTCAGCAAAAACAATTTTTGACCACATTTTTTTGATATCATAAAAAATTTTGGTTGAATAAACAACTTCTTGTTCAGTTGGCCAAATTCGTTTGGTCTAATCAATCAAAGTTTTTGGTACAATTTTCCTAATAATTAAAAAAAATGTTTGATTAATTTAACCAAATTTTTTGGTTAACGCTACCAAATATTTTAAGAGAACGTTTTACTAGAGTCGAGAGAAATATTTGGTTAATAAAAACAAAATCTTTTCTTAAAAGCATCTTAAGAGCGAAGGAAGCATGCTTGGATAATTTGCTCGGGTAAACAAAAAAATTTACTTGGATAAACCAAAATATTTGCTTAGATCAAGCAACAGATGTGGAATAATAAACTACATTTTTCAAATCAACAAGTTTGTCCAAGTGAAACAAAAAATATATAGTTTTCCATATAATAACCATATTCCTGGGAAGATTCAACCAAATCTTTGTTCATTAAATCAAATCTTTTTATGGGTACACTATAGAAACCCCTAAATAACATTTAAGCTCAATTAAAAGCGTTTTAGGTCCAGCTTTTTTTAAATTTAAAACTCACCCGCAAATCCAAGAATGTCTTCTTCTCGGAATACTACTAGGTGGAACCAGAAGAAGAGGAACTATGCCTCTGATAGCGCTGGCAGGACCACTACTACTGCTACTGGTATCATTTGATGGAAGCCGAAGCTCCGGAACTTGAAGGCTGCTCATCTTCGACTTTAGTGTCGAAATTCGCAATCACTTTCCCAGTAACGCTTCCTCGCCGAGCCAGATGATGAACATTGGATAATCATCACTCTATTATATTTTCACAAATTAGATTTCATACCTCAATAATCCAACTCTTCTCCTCTCCTCTCTTACTTCCCACGGACTTATCTCATTTTCTCAACATCTTTAATCAGAAAGATGGTTATACCGTTTTCTCAATTTTGTTTCAGTCATGATTTAATGTTTCAGAAAGGGTTCCAAGTTGAACGCTTTTTGTATCTGTCCCAAATGTACTGTTTTTTTTAAATACTGTGACACAGGTAAAACAAGTATTGCTTTATATTGTAATTCGATGTTTCTTTGTGTCAACTAATGTAAGTAGAAGGGAAACAAATTTTTTGATTTTCTGGTTAATCAAAAACCTATAACATGTTGTTGAAAATAAACATACGAAGAACGTTTCACTTGATCTGATATTAAACATCATCAGTTTCATAATAGTTTTTTTTGTCCAAAGTAGATAAACAAATATCATCGGTTCCTCAAAAAACGTATGTATTTAGCGAAGCTTAGAAGGTTGTATAAGTTGTACAAACCATGTAAATTTTTTTTAATAGAGCAGAAAAATTGACGAACAAACAAAAATAACGATGAGCATACTTATGGATTAGGAGGGAAGTTTAGAAATTTTGTACTCACATACCATACCCAATCTACAAATGAAACTAAGTTCTATCTGATTTATCTAAAATTCACTTTTAATTCATAGGTATGATCTAATGTAAAAAGTAGCATTATTTCTAAAGTACAACCGGTGGGAACCCAGGGTTATTTGTTCTAGATTAAAAATAATAGCATGCAGCTATCCTATTCACAAACGGATCCACAAACAAATCAGAAAATACAAAACAGGAGCACAAGCAGAAATATAAAAAGAAATATCTAGTTCTTAGAATATGAATTTGTATGCTACCTGATAAAATATCAGCAACAACTAATAAAATAGCCAGACCATACATTCTTAACTAATTATTTGGCCAAAATAATCATTTCCAAATGGATAACAAAATGGTCAGTTAGAACAACTATATTCTCAGTTGCTGATACTAATTGAGTAGTCACTACAACTAATGGAATTGGTATCCCAACTGATAAAATAGCAGTAACAACTAATAAACTAGCTGGACCACACCTTCCTAACAAATTATTTGGCCAAAATAACGATGTTAAAATGGCTAAAAAAAGGTTTAGTTAGAACAACCATTTTCTCATTTGCTGATACTAATTGAGTAGTCACTACAACTAATGGAAATGGGTATGCCAACTGATAAAATAGCAGTATCAACTAATAAAATAGCCGGGCCATACCTTACTGACTAAATATTTGGCCACACTGACAAATTTTTAATGGCTAAAATAATAGTTAATTAGGATAACCATTTCGTTAGTTGTTGGCATTAATTAAATAGTTACTGCTACTAATGGAATTGTTGTTCCCAATCATAAGACAGCATCATCAAAGAATTGAACAGCAGTACCATATCTCACAAACCAAATATTTAGCCAAACTAAAAATTTTCTAATGGCTAAAAAAATGGTTAGGTGGGACAATCGTTTTCTTAGTTGTTGAAAATAAACATACGAAGAACGTTTCACTTAATCCGATATCAAACATCATCAGTTTCATAATAGTTTTTTTTTGAAAGTAGATAAGCCAACATTATCGGTTCCTCAAAAAACTTATGTATTTAGCGAAGCTTAGAAGGTTGTATAAGTTGTAAAAACCATGTACATTTTTTTCAAAAGAGCAGAAAAATTGACGAACAAACAAAAATAGCGATGAGCATACTTGTGGATTAGGAGGGAAGTTTAGAAATTTTGTACTCACATACCATACCCAATCTACAAATGAAACTAAGTTTTATCTGATTTATCTAAAATTCTCTTTTAATTCATAGGTATGATCTAATGTAAAAAGTAGCATTATTTCTAAAGTACCACCGGTGGGAACCCAGGGTTATTTGTTCTAGATTAAAAATAATAGCATGCAGCTATCTTATTCACAAACAGGATCCACAAAAATCTCAGAAAATACGAAACAGAAGCACAAGCAGAAACATAAAAAGAAATATCTAGTTCTTAGAATGTTTCTCTACTCTTCCTTTCACAATTTTTTCTGCTCTATTTGAAAACGTCAAAAAAATCTCCTCTTCATAAACCAGAAACTCGAAAATAATTTCCACCTCTCACATTTCTTTATATGCCTCTATGAAAGGAAAGTGAGATGGATAAATAATTCTGCCATCTTCATAGAAAAACTATGCAACTAAATTTATATAACAAATGAGTTCTCTATATCGCTGCATATATTATGAAAAGACAAAATTAAATATGCTAATCATTATTAAAAATTTTAATTAAATATAATTGACTAATATTTTGATAGTTACTAATTACTATACATAATTAGAAAAATATAAATAATACATTGCTAATCAATTAGAGACAATTGTAACTGTTTGATGATATTAGAAACAATTTTATTTTAAAAATAATTCCTAAGATTTTTATGTTGGAATTTTCAGATATTGTTTTTTGTGATGAAAAAAACAACAAAAAGTAATTGTTTTAATTGTTATTTTTTAACGCTATTAATTTAGTTAATACTTGTTAAATAAAAAAAAATAAATCATAAACGTTAGGTCTTAGTTTATTTAATTTTATACAATTTAATAATAATATTATTATTTAGTTGAAAAGACGTTTTTTTGGTTAAAACTTGAAATATACAATTAAAAGTTAAACTCTTTTGCTATTTTACGTCCTTGAAATATAATAAAAAGGTAAGTTATATAAATTATGAAATAATATTTTAATTTACTTATTTTTTTTGAAGATGCATCATTTTAGTTTATTATTAATCTTTCTGCTTCAAAATTGGTCTTTTTGAGTGAAAGGTTCGACTATTTTGATAGAAAATTCAACTTTTTTGCAAATTCGTTTTGTTTTCTGGTTAATAATTAATTTTCTGAGCCAATAATTAAACTATTCCACCTTTGATTTTCATTCATCGTATTCAGTTAAAAATTGAACTATTTGGTTCAATCTTCATGCACTTGGATAAAAATTCATCTTTTTTAGTGAAAACTTAATATTCTTGCTTAAAAATTCATATTTATTGTGAAAATTAATTTTTTTTATCTAAACGGTTATCTATTCCATTTTTTAGTGTAAAAATGTATTCTTTAGTTAAAAATCAAGATAAAGTAAACATGTTTTGATCGAAAATTAATGTTCTTAGTTCAAAGTTCCATTAACTGAGGGAAAGTTAAACTAATTCGATAAAAATTTATTTTCGGTTGTTGATAAATCATTTAGGTTGTAAATTTATCATTTTGGTTAAAACTCCAACTATTTTGTTAAAAATCGTTCCTTTATTGTAGAAAATTTATTTTTCAACTAAAAATGTAACTATTCTAGAAAACAAATTATCAACTTGGTTAAAAATTCTTCTCTTTGGTTGAAATTTGAACAATTTTGTAAAAGTTTAACAAGTATGTAAAAATGTGTTGTTTTCTCAGTACAAAAATAACATTTTAAATTGAAAATTTAATTTTTGGTTTAAAAAATCAGTTATTTACCTTGACAATTCTCTAATTTGTGTGGTATTCAATAATTTTGTGAACAAGTTCTTTTTTTTAATTTAAAATTCAGGTTTTTTGTTATAAATTCATCCTTTTGGGTAGAAATTTTAATCTATTTTATGTAAAAAATAGACTACTTTGTAGAAAATTCAATAATTTCTTTTCCAATATTCTGGTTGAAAATTGAAATATTTTGTTAAAAAGTCATTATTTTTCGGTTAGAAATTTACTTTTAAACTGAAAATTTAACTATTTTGTTGAAAAATCTTTTCTTTTTTAACAGAAAATTGGACTTTTTTTCTGGTGGATAATTTTTTTTATGCTGAAGATTTAACCACTTCGTTGAAAATTCGTCTCTTCAGTAGAAAATTAAACTTTTTGCTTGAAAATTCATATTTCTGTTTGAAAATCCAATTATTTGATTAAACATTAATCTAATTCGTTGCAAATTCAACAATATTTTAAAGTAATTTTACAGTCGTAAATTCAACTGTTTCGTTGAATTTATACTTAAATTTACTTTTCAATTTTAACTTTTTTATATTCAACTATTTGGTTAAAAATTCATGCTCTGCTGAAATTTCTTCTTTTTGGTTCATCCTTGAACTATATTGTTCAAAATTAATCTTTTATAACTGACTTTAATTGATTTTTTTAGTTAAAATGTTAAGCTACTTTGTTTGAAATATTAACTACTGAATTTTTATTTAAGAATTCATCTTATTTGGAGAAAAATTAATCCAGTTTGTAAAAAATTCAATTTGATTAAAAAGCCATCTTTTTTTAATTATTCTCCATTCTAATTGAAAATTCATTGAGTTGAAAATGCAACCTCAATCAAAAAAATCGTTGTTTTTTTGTGCAAAACGGATTTGCTAACGGATAATTCCACTATTCTAGTTATAGATTAATCATTTTAGTTAAAAATGATTCTCTTGAGTTGAAACTACAAATAGTTCGTCAAAAATTAGTTGTTTTTTTTTGGTAGAAAATTATTACTCTTAGTGGAAAATTCAACTATTTAATTGAGAGTTTATCTAATTTTGTTATAAATGCAACCAATTCGTTTAAAAGTAATCTGTTTTGGATGAATATTTTCTAAAGTTTTAAGTTAAAGCGGAGTAATCTATAAACGACAATTGGACTTTATATGAATTAATTCAACCCCAATGAACAAAATTTTTAGAATTTGTTTCCATCTTGGAGATCCACTCTAACAAAATTATTAGTTGGGCCAAATATTTGGTTTCTAAGAGATTGTGTTGCTATTTTATTAGTTAACTTACAAATTCAATTAGTTGCTGATAATAATTCAATAGGCACAGCTACTAATTGAATTGGTATGTTACCTGATAAAATATCAGCAGCAACTAATAAAATAGCCAGACCATACATTATTAACTAATTATTTGGTCAAAATGATCATTTTTAGATGGCTAATGAAATTCTTAGTTAGAACAACATTTTTCTCAGTTGCCGGCACTAATTGAGTATTCACTGCAATTGATGGATTTGGAATGTCAACTGATAGAATAACAATACCAACTAATAAAATAGCCGGACCATACCATACTGACTAATTATTTGGCCAAAATAATCATTTCCAAATGGCTAACAAAATGCTCAGTTAGAACAACCATTTTCTCATTTGCTGATACTAATTGAGTAGTCACTACAACTAATGGAATTGGTATCCTAACTGATGAAATGGCAGTAAAAACTAATAAACTAGCTGGAACATACCTTCCTAAGTAATAATTTGGCCAAAATAACAATGTTAAAATGGCTAAAAAACAAGGTTTAGTTAGAACAACCATTTTCTCTCTTGCTGATACTAATTGAATAGTCACTACAACTAATGGAAGTGGGTATGCCAACTGATAAAATAGCAGTATCAACTAATAAAATAGCCGGGCCATATCTTACTGACTAAATATTTGGCTACATTAACAATTTTTTAATGGCTAAAAGAATAGTTAATTAGGATAACCATTTCATTAGTTGTTGGCATTAATTAAATAGTTACTGCTACTAATGGAATTGTTGTTCCCAATAATAAGACAGCGTCATCAAAGAATTGAACAGCAGTACCATATCTTACAAACCAAATATTTAGCCAAACTAAACATTTTCTAATGGCTAAAAAACTGGTTAGGTAGGACAATCGTTTTCTTAGTTGGAGGCCGTACTTAAATTACGTAACGGATTATAGGCACTCTCTAATACTCCCTCCCCCTGTGACAAACGATAACCAACTATTTCGCCCCCCCCCCCCCCCATCACTGTACGTAATTTGGAGTTTCCAAAAATGATTTGCTAGTTATTGCTAGTAAAATAAGGCGAGGTGTTCGAAAACATTTTTCAATATCCTTGACAATCATTACTTCAATACTAGCATTTTAATCTTAAACTTTTAACATAGAATCTTTTATTGACGGAATAAAATAGTATTTCAGACACCAATTTTTAATTTTCAGATTTATTCATTTATTTTAAACAAAAAATGTCGTTTCTACCATAAAAGGTACATTTTTAATAAAATATTTAAGTATTTCCAAAAAAATAACTACAGCTTTAACATTCTAGTTAAATTGTACACCTAAAAAGATAAATTTCTTACCAAAAAGTTTCATACATTATAATTCAATAAAAAAACAAGTACATCATAAAAAAAATTAATCCAAAATAACGCTTTTTCAAGAAATAGACATTTTTCACTGGAGAACGAAATAAATTTTCTTTAAATTGTTTATCCTTCTAACCAAAACACAAATTTTCCCTAACAAATGGAATTTTCAAACAAAAAATATAAATTCAGCAAAAAATTAATTTTCCACAAAACTAGTGCATTTTTACTTGAAAAAATGAAATTTTAACCAAGAAAATTATTTTTTACCAAAAAAGGAGAATTTTCAACAACAAAAGATCAATATTAAAAAAATGGAAAAGTTAAATTTTAAATCAAAAAATTAATTTTAAACCAAAAAAGGCTTTTCCATTAAATAGTTAAATTTTCCACCACAGACGTAAGCCTTAAAAACAATTTTAAAAAAATGTAGTTTAACTTTGACCTAAGTAGTTAAATTTAAAATCTTTCAAAGAATCTTTCAAACAAAGTAGTTAAATATTTAACCAAAAATAATAATATATATTGGAAAAGTGCACTATCATAAAAAACGAAATTTCTGCTAAAATAAATGGATTTTTCAATCAAAAAGATACATTTTCAAAAAATTAGTTAAATTTTCTTCCAAAAAAATATTGCAGTTAACTTTTCAAGATAAAAAAATTAATTTTGTGAAAAAATTTATTCCTAATAATTGAATTTTACATCTAAAATGATAAATTTTTTAAACCAAAAATATGTATTTTAACAAAATAGTTCAATTCTCTACCAAATAGTTGAATTTTCGCCCAAAAAAGATGAAATTTGTACTAAAACAGATGTATTTGGGATAAAAAACAAAAAAATTTTCTTTAAAAAGTTAAACTTTTATCCAGGAAAGATTTCAGTTCATTTTTCAACACAAAAATATAAACTAAAAAAAGAAAATTTTCTAGAAAATAGTTAAATTTTCAACGAAACTTTAAAATTTTAAACTAAGCAGTTGCATTTTTATCCAAAGAAGTTAAACTTGCTTTTAAAGAAGATGGATTTTTAATTGATTTTTTAAAAAAATTGAATTCTCATTCAGAAAAGATTTCAGTTCATTTTTTAACAACGAAATATTAAATTGAAACAAAAAGTAAATTTTCTGCATAATATTAAAATTTGCAAAAGAACAGAAGAAATTCCCACCAAAAAGTATGACACAGAAAAACTAAGAATAAAATTAGTTGTAAGACAACTAAAATTTTGTAGTAGAGTTGTAAAACATGTGTTTTTCATGGAAAAATAAAAGAGAGTTTAACCGATATTTGTTTAAGGTTTTTCCTGTGAAGTTAATTTTTGTTGCATTCATCCAAGAATGAAAATTCTACTAAAAATGGTGAAATTGGAAATCAAAAAGACCAATTTTCAAAAAAAGAGTTGAATTTTTATAAAAAAATATCTCACTTTACTTTTCAACACAAAAATGCGAATTTTCAGCGAAAAGTAAATTTTCTGGGAAAAGTTTAATTTTCAACTAAATAGTTGCCTTTTTATTCAAGAAAGATGCAATCTTTCTACTGAAAATAAGAACTATTAAATTTAAAAAATTAATTTAAAATTTAAAAAAAGGGTAGTAGACTTATCCGCAACAAAACATAAATTAAAAAAAATTTAATGTTCTACGAAAATACTTGAATTTATAGCACAATAAAATGCATTTTTTACAAAAAGGTACAATTCCCAACCGAAAACTATGTCTTGAAGGAAATTTTTAAATTTTCAAATAAATAATAAAATTTTAACTAGAAAGATGATCATCAGGAGAAAGTTTTTGCGAACTTGCAAAAATTGCGTACATGAGTGAAAGACCCCCTACCGTAACAAATCGTGATCATTTGTTTCGGACCCCCCCCCCCCCCCCCCCCCCCCCCCCCCGCTATCTGAGATTTTACGTAATTTAAGTACGGTCCTTTTATGGTACTAACTATTTTCTTCATTCACATCGGTGGATGAGAATATTTGATTTGCTATAACCATGCTATCAATTTTCAACAAATATTCTTGTTTTTCTTGTGAGAAATAAGTTGCGTGAAAAACGAAGAAATCTTCACAACTGGACTAAGTGCAGTTTATGAAAAAAAACACTCTTGTGCAGATGACATACATGGTTGGAAGACAAGTAGAGGTGTTAAGTGAGTCTAGCATATAAAACGGGCTGCGTTTCGCTTCATTAATTTATCCACTTTTTTGTTACCGAGTAACACGTCAAAGCAGACCTTGAGCATGCCACGCTCATAATACGATACTGCACATACTGTTTATCTTCTGCACGTACGTAGACAGGAATTTCTCTGTAAGAATTTACAAGAGCAAGAGAGTAAAGTTCTCACAACTCTTATTTAATTTGTTATGGCACCTCTCGTACAGATTATCCTTGCTTTTCAGGATCATCTGCCTTAATTCCCGATTAGAGTAAAAGAATTTGCATGAAAATGGTCATTAATGATGCTATTCTCTTAGAAAGAAGGGAAAATTAAGGGGCTATTAAAGCACTTATACACGTTATTTTAAAAAACTTTCAAACTTTTGAAAAAAACGAGGCTAATTATGAGACAGATATTGAACCAAGATTGAGACGCAGCAGTTTATAGAAAAAAATGGACATTAACAATACTCTTTTCTCAAAAAGAAAAGTTCAATTAAGAGGCTCTTTAAACACTAAGACAAGTTATTTTGAAAAATGTTATAACCATTTAAAAAAAAACAAGGCTAATTATAAGATAGATATTGCAACAAGATTGAGACGCTGCATTTTCCAGTAAACAAAAAATTTTATTTTAATAATTCTCTTTTCCTAAAAAGAAGGGTTTAATTAAGGGGCCCTTCAAACACTAAAACATGTTATTTTGAAAAATGTCATAACCCTTTTTTAAAAAACATGGCTATAAGACAGATATTGGATCAAGATTGAGACGCAGCAGTTTCTGATTTAAAAAAATAATCAATTGAGCTAAAAAACAACAAAATTAAATGTAATTGTGACGATTGTCATTGTTTTTCAAAAGCATTTTCTTAATTCCCGATTAGAGAAAAAGCGTTTTGCCTGAAAATAGACATTAATGACAATCTTTTCTTAAAAAGAAGAACAGGTTAAGAGGTTGTTAAAACACTAAGAAAAGCTATTTTGAAAAAGTATTTAAAACTTATTAAAAAAATAATAATAAAAAACGAGGTTAATGAGACAGATATTGAACCAAGGTAGACACGCAGCATTTTCTAGTAAAGAAAAAATTGGAAATTAATGATACACTTTTTTTAAAAAGATGGGTTCAATTAAGGGGCTCTTCAAACACTAAAGCACGTTATTTTAAAAAACGTTATAACTCTTCTTAAAAAAAGGCTAATTATAAGACAGATATTGCACCAAGATTGAGACGCAGCATTTCCTAATGATAAAAATAAATACATTGAACTGATAAAAAACAAAATTAAATGAATTTGTCACGATTGTCATTGTTTATTAGGAGCATCTGTTTCAATTCCCGATTAGAGAAAAAAACGTTTCCATGACAATGGACATTATTGATACTCTTTTCTTAAAAAGAAGGATAAATCAAGGGGCTGTTAAAACACTAAGACAAGGTATTTTGAAAAAGTATTTAAAACTTATTAAAAAAAAGACAATACTATTTTCTCAAAAAGAAGGGTTCAATTACGAGGCTCTTCAAACACTAAAACAAGTTATTAAAAAAAATGTTATAACCCTTTAAAAAAAACTGGGCAAATTATAAGATAGATATTGCACCAAGATTAAGACGCAGCATTTTCTAATAAAAAAAATTAATTAATTAAGCTGATAAGCAACAAAATTAAATGAATTTGTCACGATTGCTATTATTTTTCAAGAGCATCTGTCTTAATTCCCGATTAGAGAAAAAGCGTTTGCCTGATAATAGACATTAATGGTACTCTTTTCCTAAAAACAAAGGAAAATTAAGGGGCTTTTGAAACACTGAGACAAGCTACTTTGAACAAGTTTGTAAAGCTTATCAGAAAAAATAATAAATAAAAGAACACGGCTAATAATCAGTCTTAATTCCCTATGAGAGAAATAGTGTTTGCATGAAAATAGATATTAATGGTACTCTTTTCTTTAAAAAAAGGGTTCAATGAAGGGGCTCTTTAAACACTAAGAAAAGCTATTTTAAAAAACTCATCAACCCCTTTGAAAAACAAAGCTAATTATGAGACAGATATTAAACCAAGATTGAGACGCAGAATTTTCTAATAAAAAAATTAATTAATTGACCTGATAAGCAACCAAATGTCCCAATTCCCGATTAGAGAAAAAGAATTTGTATGAAAATCGACCGAGAAAATACTCTTTTTTTTAATAAGCGTTCAATTAGGGCGCTTTTCAAACACTAAAACGCACTTTTTTGAAAAATTATTTAACCCTTTTTTAAAAAACAACGCTAATTATGAGACAGATAAAGATCCTGGTAAAAAAAATAGATTTGCATGAAAATGGATATTATTGATGATTTTTTGTTTGCAAAAGGGTGCAATTAAGGGGCTGTTGAAACACTACGATACACTATTTTGAAAATCTTGTACCCCTTTAAAAAACTGGGCACATTATGAGTCCAATATTGAAGCAATATTAAGGCGCAGCATTTTTGACCAAAAAAATAAATAAATTGATATGTGAAAGAACAAAAAAGTCACACGTATTTTTGACGACTGTTATAATTCTCGATTTACGCGAAAGCATTTGCATTAAAATTTAAAAAAAAATTAGGTATGACAAGAACCTCACATTTTGGCAATCAATAGTTTGTGCTAACACAAACATTTGCTTAAACTATCAATTTAAAAAAAATACATTTTGAACAAAAAACAATACATTTTCAAGAAAACATTTGTAACATTTATAATCAAACAAATGAATTTTTACCCAAAAGGATGAAGTGTTAACTAATAAGACTACTTTTCAACTTTTCTGGTTGCCTTCTCATTTTTCTTCTCTGTTTTCGTACAAATGAAAAACAATTTTTTTCTTTTCTTTTTCTTAGGGGAAAACGAGAAGAGGAAAATGTTTCTTTTTTTCAGATTGCAATGGGTACATTTTATAGAGGTTGTCCAAATTTGGTCGTTAGATTTTGGATTTTATTTTCATAAATTTTTCACATTAACTTGATTATTGGACGTTAAAAAGGGTTTTAAATTTAATTTTAATCTAATTTAAATATCTTAAATTTTAAATACCTGAGTTTTTATCTAAAACTGATACATTCTCAGATAAATTTCTAACAAAATACGTGAATCTTTAAACAAATATTTGAATTTTTGGTGTTTTTTAACTTAATAGTTACATTAACAATTAAATAAATGAGTTTTTGAAACAATACAACAAGTTTTAACCAAATAATTAAATTTTTAAATAAATAAGAGCAGTTTTAAATAAAACATGGCTTTTATAACAAATAATTAAATTTTCATCACAATAAATAATTCTTTAACACAAAAGTTTAATTTTCAAGAAGTTAGAACTTCAACTAAGTGTAGTGAAAATTTTCAAAAACAACAGTAATGCATTATTAGCCAAGAAGATTAATCTCTTACCAACAAAGGCAAATTTTCAACAGAAAACATTTATTTTTAAGCAAACATTGAAATTTTTAACAACAAATATAAAAGTTGATTTTTCAACAAAAGAATATTTTTGTTTTTAATCAAAAACTTTCGAAGTTGACCAAAAAAACGAAATCTCGAGAAATAAATGTAATAGGTGATATTTCAAACACAAGATATTTTTAGCTTGAATAAAGAACAATTGTATTGATCAACAAAATATTCATTTGTCAACAAAATCGTTGAAATATTATCCAAAAATGATTTTGACCAAAAAGTTAATTTTCAACAAAATAGTATAAATTTTAACTATAAAGAATCAAAATTCAACTGAAAATAAAATATTTAAATTTTTACTATAGAAAATAATATAAAAAGAATCAATTCTCAGCAAAATACTTTAATCTTTGAACAAGAAATATTAATTTATTAATGAAAAATGTAGTAGTTCAATTTACACCTCAAAACGATCAATTTTCAGGCAAAAATGGAATAGTTATCTTTTAGTTTTAAAAAATTATTTAAGTGAAAATATTTATAGCAATAAAATTGATTTTCAAGAAAGTGGTTTAACTTTCAGTCAATTAGTTAAATTTTCAACGAAAATAGATGAGTGTAAAATCAAAAGCTAAATAGTTGCATTTTCAAACAAAAATAATCAATTTGTAGCTAGAAATGGATTAGTTAAATCTTTAGTTAAGAAAGTACATTTTTGCGTAAAAGAAAAAAAGAATTTTCAACAAATTGTTTAATCTGGAAATAAGTAGTTCAATTTTTTATTTCAAATTTAAAAATCCTCTTTTTAAACATTTTACTTCCGTCTCTAACAATATTTGTAGCTACTCATTTTAAAAAGTTGGGATCCCACAATACATCTACAGTTACAATTGCAATTTAAGATCACAAAAAAGGCCTTGTAAGTGAAACTTCGACAATTTTAATTTAAAATTTGAAAAATTACAATAAGAGGAATCTAAGCGGTATCTTAAAATCCCAACAACATTAAAACACTGATATTTTAAAAATAAAGTATAAGGTGTTGGAAGTTTATTTCCAAAATATTGTTTTGAATTTTCAGGCATTTTGTACAGGGTAGATCAAGGATAAATGTCTCTGGTTCAGCTGTGATTTTTTTTCGTACCTAAGGATTATAAAAAACCAAGATTAAAAATGTTAAATATGTTTATTTTTAATGGCTAATGATTTAGAAGAAGTTTATGGTCTGTATCAGTTGATGATGTTCAATAATTTTGAATATGTGGTATATTCATCAAAACCTTTTGGACTTGGTCTGATTTTTGATCGAGATAAAACGTTGTTCAAATAAAAGAACCATATTCAAGAAAATATTCAGGTGTTGAACAGGGTGAATATCAAGTGATGATTGTGATTAAATATTCAACACTGTTTTGATTATTTGATCAACATCATTACTGGAAATTCACCATGGTTAATACTTGAACATTTTTCTAACTTAGGTTTAATGATTTGGCAAAATAGATACAAGACTTTCAGTGGGACTTTTGACAACATCCGAAGTAGCCTACTTGATAGATATCAGATGATAAGATATTGACCAGCATTCAACACTTTTCTGGTTCTTTAATCACTGTCATTACTTGACATTAACCCTGGTCAAAACCTGAAAATTTTTTCAAATTAAGTTTCATTGTAGTGCATGATGATAATAGATACAGCACCTTCAATGGGGCAGTTTGACAACACTCCAAATGGCCTACCTGATGAACATCAGACAGTAAAATTTTGACCAGCAATTAAGACTCTTCTGGTTATTTAAACACCATCACCACTTAACATTCACCCTGGTCAACACCTGAACATCTTCCTGAATTAAGTTTAATAATTTGGAACAAAAGATAGAACACCTTTAATGGAAGTTTTGACAACATCAGAAATGACCTTCATGATGATCATCAGACAGTAGGATATTGATTAGTATTCTAGATATTTAATCACCATGATTACTTGACATTCACTCTGGCCATCCCTAAACATCTTCTTAAACGAAGGTTTATAATTTGACACAGTAGACACAAAACATTCAATGAAACTTTTTGACAACATCCGAAATGGCCTACATGATAGACATCATACAGTAAAATATTGACAAGTAATCAACACTTCTTTATTATTTAATCAACAACATCAGTTAAAAAAGGCATATTCCTTTTCTATTTGTTGCTTACAATATTGGATTTCATCAGCAAATTTGAGAGGAATACTTGGCTTTTAAGTTAAGAAAATTTTATCATTATAAGGGACCAGATTATTTCCAAAATATTATAAGTTACCAGAGTTTTATGATGAAAAGGGAGCGCATTATTTCCGAAACGCTTTAAAGAATGGAGCTCATATAAAAAAAATTAAACATCTCCAACTGATGCAAGTTACCAACGTCTTCTAAGCCACAATCGAAAGTCAATTTCTTATTTCACTTTGTTGTCTTTGCTGTGCTTGTTTGATTCACGCAAAGTACATGAATTTCACTAAATTGGATATACGTAGCACTTTGTGTTATACTTTACAAGTTTACTCGTAAAGAGATTAAAATATTATTTCGTGTTACAAGAGAGTTAGGATGTGAATTTATACAGAGGGACCATTCTAGTCAGCTAGAATAGTCTCGAGAGAGGAATCTTATCATTATGCAGTCAAACTCAAGTTTCATCAAGTTGCTATGTTTGGCAAGACAGTAGTGTCCAAATGCTTATTATAAAACACCCTCAAACTGTATGTGTAATTACGTCAGAAATTATCCTAATGACAGACATTGCAGCGGCTTGATCGTTCAAATTTAATTAAATAAGGAAATTTTTTTCCGAAAAAAGGGATTTCATCTTTGATTGAAAACATTTCATATCATATGGGTTTCTGAAACTTTTTAAAGAAGTCAAACTATAATTGTTTTATATTAATCAAAACTATTGAAGCAATTCAATTATTTTCCAGTTTTGACATTAATAGAGAGAGCAATCACAGTAAAGTTCAAAATGAGTTTTTAAGGATGTACACTACGTACAATCAATCTCAAAAATTTCCTATCTTTAAAATGATTTATAAAATCAATCAAAATATATCTATAATTCATTTCTGTAAATCTTGATAAAGGCTTCTAACCAGACTTTAGAAAAAAATAATTCAGGTCAAAATTGTTTATTTAAGAGTAGTTATTTAAAGGTTTAGTTTTTAAATTTTGTTTAGGAAAAAGTTAAAATTTTTATTTAATTCTAATAAACAGGCCCTTATTTTATTCTTCAAAGGATTCTCTAAACTTCTATTTGTGTTGATTTGATTAAAAAAAATTAATTGATAAATCATACTGTTATTATTGTTATAAACAATCATGGATTAAATTTCAATTAACACCACCCAAATAAAATTGTACAAAATCCTTCAAAGAATAAAATAAGGCGTTGATCATTAGGATTGAATAAAAATTGTAACCTTTCTCTAAAGAGAAGAGAAAAACTGAACCTTTAAATAACTAACTGTTAAATAAACAATTTTAACCTAAATTATTTTCTTCTGAAGTGTGCTTAGTACACTCTATCAAGATTTTAAAAAAATTAATAAAAGATCTTTTTTCGATTTTATAAATCATTTTAAAGATAGGAAACTTTTGAAATTGACTGTTACTAGTGTACATCCTTAAGAAAATGTTCTGGAGAGAAAAATGAAATCTTAGTTTTTGTGCAGAATTCCCGAAAATAAAAGTAAGAATCCAAAAACAAAATTTGGAGAATCACCATAAAAAGTTCTTAATTCAATTTGAATAGAGATACAAATTTTCATAAAAAAATAAAAAAAATTTAAGAATTTTTACATCCCGAAGTTCCTTGAAAAAAATATTATTTTTTGCACAAAAATAACAAATTGAAAATAAAAATGAGGAGGTAACCAACCAAATTCCCTTCCTTCTCTTTTTATTTATTTCGTTTTTTTTTCTTCAATATTATCAAATAAAAATAAAAACAACGTTTGTAGAAAATAATCATCAACGTTTCGGCACTCATACAGCATCCTTATCAAGGCAACGAAAATTGAGCAGGAAAGAACAGCAACGACAGCGTCGTGGTTTCGTTGCTGTTCTTGCCTGCTCGATTTTTTTCCTTAATAAGGTAAGGATCATTTTTCTTTCCTCTTTTTCATTTATGTTCAAAAAAAGAATAGGACCATTTTTCTTTCTAAAACACTGTTTTAGATATTATATTATGTAATTTTAAATTATTTCAAATAAATTAAGATAACCCAATAAGAAAATCCGACTATTTTTGGATGAAAGATAATTTATTCTTTTTGTTTCGAAAGGCTACTACTATATTTTTTGTTAAGAAATATTTTGTTAAGAATTATTAAAAATTTAAATCTAGTTTGGTTTGAATATTAACTTTCACATACTTTTCTTCCGAATTTATTTTTATTGTTTGTACACATATTTTATTGTATAGTTAAGAATTAAAAAAAGTGTTTGAAAAGTCATCTTTTTTGGTTAAATGTTATTTCTTTTTTATTGAAAAGTTTACTTATATATTTATAGTTCAGAATTGATAGTTTATCGTAGAAAATTTAGTTATTTCGTTGATGTCTTGTTTTGTTGAGAATTGATCCTTTTTGCTTAAAGATTCATCGCTTTATTTCAAAAATATATTGTTTGGCTAAAGCTAATCTTTTTGGTGGAAAATTATGATTCTCATGTTTTAAAAATTAACGGTTTTGTAGAAAATTGTTTTTGTTTTTTTGTCTGAAAAATTTAACAAATGCTTGAAAAATCAAGTAGATTGTTGAAATTTTTTTCGGACAAATTTAATTGTTGTCTCTTTAAAATATTTGTTTGAAATTTCACATATTACATTTGCCGTTGAAAATACATTTTTCTAAATCTAAGGATCAATTGTTTTGCTTAAAACTCCTCTTTTTGGATGGAAAATTCGTCCTTGTGACTTGAAGATTAAACAGTTTGCTGAAAAATTCAATTATTTGGTTGAAAGTTTTTTTTATAATTTATATTTTTTGGTTAAAAATTGAACTTTCTGGCGAAAAGTTAAACCACATAGCTCGGAATACATTTTTTGTATTGTTTAAAAATTATTGTTAAAAATTTAATTATTTTTTTGAAAATTCATCTATTTTGCTAAAATCATATTTTTTCTTCAAAAATCCCCAAAAAAATTTGATATTCTTTATTTTATATACAAATTTTGTCCTGTTGGTTAAAAATTTATTTATTTTTTGGTAGGAAAATAATCATTTCTGGGCAAAAATTTATGATCCTTAGTTCAAAATTAATTTTTTAAATTGAGAAGTTAACTTTCTTTCAAGGGTTCATCTTTTAGAATGAAAATGGTACTATTTCATTGAAAATTAATCTAATTAAAAATTTTCAAATCTCTTATTTTTTTGGATAAATTAAATTTTTATTGCAATTTTCAATATTGCATTTTTTGTCAAGAATTCGTTTTTTCACGAAAATTCATATTTTTTGTTGAAAATTCTTTAAGTAGAAAGTAATCTTTCTTGGTTAAAAGCTTATTCTTTTTTATTTAAAAGTCAACTATTATTGCGGTAGAAAATTGAATTATTTATTTGAGAATTCAAGAATTTTTTTAGAAAGTAATTATTTTGATTGAAAATTGACCTAGTTTGAAAATCTGTTGTTCCTATTGTAGAAACTTAATATTTTAAATTCAAAATATAACTATTAAATTTTTTAATAAAAACTCAACTGTCTTTTGCCAATCCATTTTTTAAATTCAATGTTTTTAATTAAATATAATAATTATTTTATTTCTGGTTGATACCATTTAGTTGAAAAGTATCCCTCTTGGTTAAAAATTAATCTTCTTGATTGAAAATGCAACTACTTGGTTGAAAGTTAAAGTATTTTGTTGAAATCTTAATAATTTTATTAAAAATTTGTATATTTTGTAAAAGTAACTTTTTTCAAAAATCTAAACATTGGTTAAAAATTTCGAATGAAAAATTCGTCCTTTTGGATTGCAAATTCGTCTTTTATCTAGAAAAATCATTTTTTCTAGTCGAAGATTAATCATACTTAATCGAAAACTAACCTTTCTGATGAAAATTAAACTTATTCCTGAAAAATTAATCTTTTTGAATTAAAAATTGAATTTTTTTCATTAACTTTTTTCTATCAAATTAAACGTCGTTTTTTCAATAAATTTATTTGCTTTTGATTTTAAATTAAAATCCCCGCATTCAAGTTAAAAATATCTACAATATATTTTTTTAGATTATACCCAAAAAATTATTTTTTAAACAACTAAATTTTAATAAAACATTGTGCAATTTCTAAAAATAAAACTATAATCCGGAAAAGAATTTGAATAAAGGGAAAGCAAAATTTTTCTCCACACTGAAATAAAATTTATTCGCTTCACGATAAATTTGATAGTTCCAGAAAAAAAATTGACAAGAATATTTATCCACTGACCTATAATTTTTATCAGTCAGCGGATAAAAATCGCTATCAACGAAACTATCTGAAGTTAGGATAAGAATAGACTTCGGGTTTTTTTGTATGTTTACTAAGGAAGGAATGAATCTATTTTTCCAACACTTGATCTTACTCAATGATTTCTCTTTTTATCATCAGGCAATTGTTGTTCCTAATAACTGTTCAAAGTCTAAACTTTCATCAGTAAAGTATCAAAAAATGATAATTAAAGTTCAGGGTGTGAAGAGTAATGAGTTTTTCAAAGAGATTATTATTCAAAAGTGGACGAAGACTTATTTAATGCAGCGCATGAATTAAAATAGTTTAACGACAAAAGTTTTTTTAACTTTCCATAAAAATTCGAATTTACGCTCTAATATTACATGTGTGAACATCAAAAAGTTGGAATTATTAAATTTTTAATTAAATATAAAAAAATTTTTTTAGAGTATCAGATATAAGCTCGTATTTTATAATTATAACTTTTTTTATCTACTGACAATCTTTTGATATAAATCGTTTAAGAAATTTTGTAAGTAAAAATTAAAATGTGAAAAATTTCCCAAACTTAATAAGGTTTTTAGAGGATCTCGCAGAATTTAAAAGGGTTTAGGGAATTTTTAACGATTCTAAAAGACTTCACAAAATCTCAAAGGATTTTTGTGAGATTTTAAAGATATAGAAAATTTATAAAAAATTTCTAATATTTCTATAAATTTTCCAGAATTTCATGAGAATGAAGAGCTTAAGTAAGTTTTCAAAGATTTAAAAAATGTTTCCAATATTTTAGGGTGTTCCATAGGCTTTGAAAAATTATAATTAGGATTTTAGGATATTTAAAAAGATTTAAAGGGTTTTCAGAAAATTTCCAAAAATATTACAAAGAATTTTTAAGAACTTTCAAGGGACTTTAAAAGTTTTCCGAGATTCTAATTCGCCTCTTAATAAGATATTTAAATACATTTTCTAGGATCTGAAATAATTTAATAGGATTTGAAATATTACAGGGGATTTAAAGGAGTATCATCGAAAATTTTTATATTTTTAAAAGATTTCCAGTAATCCAAAGTATTTTAGAATTTATTTGAAGATTCCTAAGACTTTTCTTTAAATTCAAATAAATTGAATAGTTTTTAAAGGATTTACAAAACTTAAGGGAATTTTGAATGATTTCAAGGAATTTTCAACAAATTAAAAAAATATAAGGATTCCCATAAATTAAAGGGATTCTAAAAGATTTAAAAGTGCTTCAAATATATCAGGGTATTTTAAAAAATTCTAAAGAAATTTCAATCGATTTCAATAACTGAATTTTTTTTTTGAATATTTATGGTATTTTCAAAGATTCGATTGAAATTTCAATATATTTCAATAAATTAAAAGGTATTCGATGAATTCGAAATATTTTAGGGTATTTTAAATGACTCCAAAGAATTTTCAATCGATTTCAAAACTTCAAAAATATTTCAAAGGATTTAAAATATTGCAAGGAAACTTTTATCGATTTTAATAAGTTGAAAGAATTTCAAAAAATATTTTCGGGTTTTAATCAAATATTTCAAGGAATTTTTATTACATTTCAATAAATTAAAATGATTTAAAATATTCTAGCGTATTTTCAAAGATTCCATTCAAGGTTTTTTTATCGATTTCGATTAATTGAAAGAATTTCAAATATTCTAAGGAATGTTTTATAGATATCAATAAATTTAAAGTATTTAAAATTATTTAAAAAATTTTAGAATATTTTTAATTATTTCAAGGAATTTCCAATCGATATTATTAAATTGAAATAATTTCAAATATGTTTGATATTTTTAAAGGTTCCAAGGAATATACAATTTATTTAAATAAATTACAATGATTTTAAACATTTTAGCGTATTTTCAAAGATCCCAATGAATTTTCAAGCAATTTTAATAAATTCAAAGAACTGTTAAATATTGTTGGATATTTTTAAAAATTAATTTTTAATTTTAACAATATTTGATATATTTTAAATCATTTAAAATGATATCAAGGAATTTTCAATCGATTTAAAAAATTAGAAATTTTTTTAAGGATTTCAAACATTCAAAGGAATTTTCAATGGACATTAATAAATTCAAATTTCGAAATATGTTTGAAAATGTTTATAAATTAATTTTTGTAATTTTCAAAGGATTTAAAATATTTTAGATCATTTAAAATGATTTCAAGGAGAATTTTTAATTGATTTCAAAAAATGAAAAATATTTCAAGGGATTTAAAATATTTCACGGAATTTGTAATCGATTTCGATTAATTAAAAGGATTCCAAAGAATTTGAAATATTTTTGAGAGTATTTTAAAGTAGTTTAAGGAATTTTTAGTCGATATTAATTAATTGAAAGAATTTCAAATATTTTTATCGACAATTTTTAAAGGTTCCAAGAAACACACAATTAATTTTAATAAATTAAAAGGATTTCAAATATTTTAGCGTGTTTTCAAAGATTGCAATGAATTTCTAATCAATTTCTATTAATTGAAAGGATTTCAAATATTTTAGCGGATTATATAATATTTTAAGAAATGTTTAATAGATTTCAATAAACTGAACGGATTCCAAATAATTTGAAACATTTTTGAGAGTATTTTAAAGTAGTTTAATTTTTAATTTTTAAAAGATTGCAAATAATTTTCAATCAATTTCTATTAATTGAAAGGATTTCAAATGTTTCAGGGGATTCTAAAATATTACAAGAAATTTTGAATAGATTTCAATAAACTGAAAGGATTTCAAAGGATTTGAAATATTTTAGCATATTAGCAAAGATTCCAAGAAATTTTCAATAGATTAAAACAAATCGAAAGATTTTAAAAGGATTTTTCAAAAATATTTTAGGGTATTTTAATTTATTCCAAGGGATTTTCAAGGGATTCCTAAAAATAAAAAATATTTCAGGAGATTTGAAATATTTTAAGTCATTAAAAATGATTATAAGGCACTTACAATCGATTTCAATGAATTGAAAGGATTTAAAATGTTTCAGGGGATTATAAAATATTACAAGAAATTTTCAATAGATTTCAATAAACTGAAAGGATTTCAAAGAATTTCAAATATTTTAGCATATTAGCAAAGATTCCAAGAAATTTTCAATAGATTAAAACAAATCGAAAGATTTCAAAAGGATTTATAAAATATATTTTAGGGTATTTTAAATCATTTGAAGGAATTTTTAAGTGATTCCAAAAAATAAAAAATATTTCAGGGGATTTGAAATCTTTTAAGGCATTAAAAATGATTATAAGGCATTTGAAATCGATTTCGATGAATTGAGAGGATTTAAAATATTCCAAGGAGTTTCCAATCTATTTTCATCAATTTCAAATATTTTGAATATTTAAGGGTCTTTCCAATATTTTATCGTATTTTTAATGGTTTCAAGGAATTTTCAATCGATTTCAATGAAGAAAAAGTATTTCGAATATTTTTGCATATTTGCAAAGATTCCAAAGAATTTTTAATAGATTTAAATTAATTGAAAGATTTTAAAAGCATTCTTTTAAAATATTTTAGGGTCTTTTAAATTATTCCAAGGAATTTTCAAGCGATTCCAGACAATCAAAAACATTTCAGAGGATTTGAAATATTTTAAGGCATTGAAAATGGTTATAAGGTATTTTCAATCGACTGTAATAAATTCGAAGGATTTAAAATATTTTATCGCATTTTTAAAGATTCCAAAAAAATTGTAATCCATCGCAATTAATTGAAAACATTTCAAAGTATAGCTAAGGAATTTTCAATAGATTTTAATAAATTGCATTTGTTTATTAAATTTGTTAAAAAAATAAAATTTATCAAATAGTTTGATAGTTTTAATTTGTTTATTATATTTGTTTATAACATTAACAAGGATAGTCTGAAGAGAACTTTTGTTCATAAAAATATTGTGTCCATTCAAACTTCTGACAATTTAACTTAAAAAAACGTTAAATTATTGAAAATGATAGAAAACACATTGCTAACCAATAATTTGTTTATTAAAAATTTTTTGTTTATTGAATCATGATGAAATAACTTTATATAATGTAAATTTTTAAAACTACGGCAATAACAAAAATTTTTCTTTTATTGACGAGCACCGGGAACGTCAAATAGAAAAAATTGTCATTTTTTCGTCATATTTATTTATTTATAAAAAAATTGAAAAACTAAATAAAAAATAAAGCTCGACAACTTTCTTTGAAATTTTATCAGCTTTAAAAAAAAACATCCGAATCGGTTCACAGGTACAGCCGGAATCGTATTTTGAACCAAAAAATGTACTTTTTCCCACTGTGGGCCGATGCATACGGTTGGTTAGGAGTTCCCCTACCTTCTCGTTCAGGGAAAAAAGTACGGAGTTACCAGACCCCAAACCGAAAAATTAGTTTTCTAACTCTTATGAATTTTGAGATAGGGAGACCCTAATTCACGACATCAATCTTCCGGGGATGTTATCTCTTTTAGGGAATAGTGGGAATAATCGAGTGGCCCGCAGGCACGACCAGTGTCATCCTAGGGGCGTCACGCTTCGCATATGTGGAATAATGTTGCAATCCTTCCGAGAATGCAGCGTGAAACAGAGGGAGTGTTATGTGCGTAGCTAAACTTTCACATATTTTAAAAGCGAAATTCAAAGGGAGACTTTAATCTGGCATGATTAAATTTTGTTGCTTGAAATTTTTTTTATTTTATTTTAAAAAAAGTTTTAAATATATAGAGTGCCATAATTTATAAATAGTACCTAAAAATGTATTTTAAATTAATTAGTTTAAAATCTATTATTTCTCAGTTATCAAAGTCTAAAATACCATAAAAAAGGAAAGTAGGGTATTTTTTTACAAAAATCGAGTATTAATAGAGGAATAAATGATAAATTATTTTTAATTAATTTTTTTAACAATTTAATCATTTTGCGAACCAAAAAACAAATTTTCAGTAAAAAAGTTTATTTTCTATCTGCAATGTTAAATGTTTCCGGAAAAAAGGTTTGTGTCCAAAAGGATAAATAAAAAAGTTTGTTTTTTAAGGAAATATAATTTTTTAAAGAAACAAACTAATTTCATACGAAATAATTTAATTTTAAAAACAAACAAATGGATTTTTATTTTATAAAGTTAATTCTTCAAAAAAAAATGTACTTTCTACCAAATTATTGAATTCTCAGGCAAAAAATACTATTTTTCTACAAAAAGACTGAATTTTTAACCCAGAATTTAACTTTTTAGCAGAAAAGTACATTTTCATCCAAGAAAGATAAATTTTCAACCAAAAAATATGATTTTTCTACCACAGAAGATTAACTTTAAATATAAAAGGACGAATTCTCAAGAACAAAATTAAATTTTTAAGAAAAACATTGGAATTTTAAGCAAATAGTTAAATATTCAACCTGAAAGGATGAATTTTTAACCAAATTGTCGAATGTTTATACTAAGAAAATTAAACTTCAAACATAAAAAATCTACATTTTCAGGCAGATAGATGTATTTTAAATTTAAAAAGATAAAACTCAAAGGGAGACTCTTATCTGGCACGATTATATTTTGTTTATTCAAATTTCTTTTATTTATTGCCAAAAAGCCTTGTTAAATATATAGAACGCCATAATTTATAAATAGTACTTAAAAATTGACTTAAAATTAATTATTTCTTAGATTTCACAGCGTAAAATTCTTTTGAATTAAATTAAATTAATTTAATTTATTAATTCTAATTATTAAAATTTAAGTCAATTAATTCAATTTATCATCGAAAAATAATTGCTTAATAATTTAATAAATTTACGAACCAAAACACAAATTTCCAGTAAAAAAAATAAATTTTCAATCTTCAATGTGAAATGTTTCAGGAAAAAAGGATTTTGCCCCAAAAGATAATTAAAAAAAGTTTTGTTTTTTAACGAATTATAAATTTTCAAATAAATAAACCAATTTTTTACCAAAGAATTCACTTTAAAAAACCAACAAATGGATTTTTATGAAAAAGGTAATTTTTCACAAAGTATTTTATTTTCTATCAAATTACTGGATTTTCAAGCCAAAAATATTATTTTTCTACAAAATAAATTAATTTTAAACCCGAAAGTATAATTTTTGAATGAAAAAGTAAACTTTCATCCGAGAAAGGTAAATTTTCAACCAAAAACTATGATTTTTCTACCACAGAAGATTAACATTTAATCCAAAGGGTCGAATTATCAACAAAATAATTAAATTTTCAAGAAAGACATTTGAATTTTAACCAAATACTCGAACATTTAAGCTAAAAGGATGAATTTTTAATCAAATTGTCAAATGTTTATACTAAGAAGAATCAATAAAAAAGTTGATTTAAATCACAAAAGATAAATTTTTTAAGGAATAGACCGATTTTATACAAAATAATTTACTTTTAAAACCAAAAAAATAAATTTTTACAAAAAAGTTAGTTTATTATCAAATAATGTATTTTCTACCAAATTGTTAAATTTTCAAGCCAAAAAGACGTTTTTTCTAAAAAATAAATTAATTTTAAATCCGATAATATAGTTTTGTAACAAGAAAGTAAACTTTTATTCAATTAAGATGAATTTTAAACCAAAAACTATGGTTTTTCTACCGCAAAATATTAATTTTCAATTTAAAAGAACGAGTTTTCAACAAAATAATTAGATTTTCAACAAGAAAGCTGAAATTTAAACCAAATAGTTGAATATCTAACCCAAACAAATGAATTTTCAACTAAATAGTCGAATGTTTAAACTAAGAAAATTAAATTTCAAACACAATGTGTCTACATTTTCAGCCAGATAGTCGAATTTTAAATTTAAAAAGATAAAATTTTAACCAAAATTTAATAATAAAATTTTCAGTTAAAAAAATTAATTTTCATAAACAAGAAAAAAAACTATTTTAAGCCGTCAGAATTTTACGAATAAAGACGATTTTGTAACGAAATAGTTGAATCCTTTACTAAATAAAGTCGGTTTTTGATGTAGAACTGAATTTTAAATTCAGACAGATTTTTCAAATAAAACAGTAAAAATTTTGAAATAAGTTTTTGAATTATGAAGATTAAAATACGATTTTTTTAAGACAGTTGAATTTTTAACAAATAATTTAAATTTAAACCAAAAAAGATGACATGTTCCAAAAGAGATTAATTTCTTTATCCGACAAGACGAATCTTTAATGAAAAAGTTTGATTCCGGACTAAAAAATATAGCTTTTAAACAAAATAAATAAATTGTCAATCAGAGTGAAATTTTTAACTAAAAAAAAAGATATTTTAAACTGAAAGTGAAAAATAAAATTTTTTAATTAAAACTTTATTTTCAGAATAAGTGTTTTCAACCAATTGAATTCAACTTAGAATGAATTTTCAACAAAACAGTTGAATCCTTAACCAAACTCAATTTATTTTTAACCAGAATTGAATTTTCAACCACGAAAGTTTTTTAGTCACGAAGGAACAAATTTTTTACCAAATTGTTAAGTCTCAGGGCCCCAAAGAAGATATTTTTCTAGAAAAGAGTTAAATTTGTTACCACAAAAAATGAATTTTCAAAGATAAAGTTAATTTTCTATCAAACAGTTAAATTTGTAGCAAAAATTTTCAATTTGTCAACAGTAAGTTAAATTTTTCATAATATAGATGAGCATTCAACGTCAAAAATAAATCTTAAAAAAAATTTCTTTCTCCCATTAAGGCGACCTTTTAACAAAATAAAATAATTTTCAACCAAAAAGTTGCATTATTTACCATAAAATATTCAACGTTTACAACAAAAAGATGAATTTTAAAACTAAAAAATTAATTTCTTAAAAAAAAATGAAATTTTAGGAAAGAATTTACTTATGTAACTAATAGTTCAATTTTGAACCAAATTTGTTAACTTTCAAACTAAAAACATAAACTTTCGGCAAAAAAATTGAATTTTAAGCCAGAAAAAATAAATTTTCCACAAACAAAAAGTAAATTTACAACCACAAAGTTTAATTTTTTACAAAAATTATGAATTAACCACAAGACGCAATGTTGTGCTCTAATTATTCAAAAAATTCTTTTTAGTTGAATTCAATAAAAAAAAAGATATAATTTTAACTTAACTAATTTTAATTCATGAATTTTCAAATAAAAAAAAATTTTTTTCCATTTGCAACCAAAAATCGAATAGTCATTTTTTCGGTGAAGAAAGAATTGATGAATTTTCAACTAAAGTAGATCAAGTTTCAACTTAAGAAGACGAATTTTCAAAAAACAGTTATTTTTTAATAAACAAAGATAGCCTTCGAAAAAAATTATGAAAATTAACTAAGTAATATAAATCTTCAACGGAGTAGTTAAACTTATAAGTGAAATAGATCAATTATGAATCGAGAATGGAATGTTTAAATTTTCAGATAAAAAAACAGGAAATAAAAAAAAAATTTAATCGAATTTTCAACAAAATAATTAAATTTTCAATTAAAGAGGTGAACGTTCTATAAAAAAGATAAATTTTTACCAAAAAATTTAATTTTTAATAACGAAGTAACTTATCAACCAAATAGTTTAATTTTCCAACAAATTTTTGAATTTTGAAGTTAAAAGGATACTTTCTACAAATAATTTAAATTTTGAACCAGAAAATATAAATTTTCAACAAAAAAGTTTAGTTACAATGGAATACTTAGATTTTTAAGAAAAATTATAAATAAACAGAAAAAAATTTACAAAGTAGATAAACTTTTATCTGTGTAGTTAAATTTTTTAACCAAAACGCGTGAATTCTCAAAGATACAAGTAATTTTTTATATTTCAAACATCAAAAAAATTAGTCATTGATACAAAGCAGTTAAATTCAATAAAAATGTCTAATTTTGAGGAAAATACATGAATTTTTAAAAATGAAACATCGAATTTTGAATTAAAATTGTCAATTTTAAACCAAAAATGGAATACTTAATTTTTTAGTTTAAAAAATTAACATTTAACAAGCAAACAAATTTTTAACAAAATATTCGAATGCTCGACCAAAACGCATTAATTAAAAAAAAAGACAGTTGCCTTTTTTACTAAAACAGATACGTTTTCTGGCAAAATATTTGAATTTTTAACTCAAAAATATTAATTGAAAAAGAGTTGAATTATCATGAATCAAGTAGTTAAATTTGTAATTAGAAAAGATACCTTTCAACCAAGATTGGAATACTTAAATTTTTAGTTCAAAAAAGTAATTTTCAACCTAAAATTAAACGAATTATAAAAAAAAAAGGTTAAATTTTCAACCCAAAAATGAATTATTAAAAAAGCAGTTCTACTTGCATTCAGTTTGTTGAATTTTTGACCAAAAATATGACTTTAAAACAACATTTTTGCATTTTCAACAGAATATTGAATGTTTAAACCCAATAGTAGAATTTTTATTCAAATTAGATTAATAATAAACCAAAATTTTTTAGTATATTTTTCAACAAAAAAGAATGAACTTTTAAACAAAAGAAGTTGGATTTTTGCATTGGGTTCTAATAATTTAGTTCGCATGTAACAAAAAAAAAAACAAGAAAAAAGGTATAGTTTCTTGAAAACAGAAGAAAAAAAAAGAATTTTTGTATAAAAGGGGAAAAGAGGGAAATAATCAAATAAATTGAATTTTTTTTAATTTTTAGTTCCCTTCAACCATTTTTTATTTTATCTAAAGAAAATACTTTTTCTGTATTTAAATGGCGCTTGGGGTTGAACAAATTGGTCGACAAGTTCATTAAAAGATTTTTCTTTTGATCCGAGCTCAAATTTGCTGAAAAGTGCTGAAAAGTGCAACTTGTTCAAAACGACACAGGGATGCTGATGTAATCCAATCAATGGGAAAACGAAAGCGGTGGAGTTTTAATTCACGTGCAATTAGTACATACGAGATTGTACATATCCAACTTTTCTTTCAGTTCTAAAGTTTCCCCGCACAATTGAAAAACGAGTTCAATGTGATTAATTTGAAAAACTGTTTTTTTTTTGTATTTTTTACACATTATTCAGCTATTTTCGTTAAAGAATTTCATACAGAAATAAAATAATTAAATAATTTTAATAAAAATTTCAATAACCTAAAAAGAGTCCAACAAATTAAAAAAAATGTAGGATCTTTTTTTAAATTCCCAGAAATTTTCAAGACTTTTAAGAGTTTTCAAAGGATTACTAAGGATTTCAATTATTTTGAAATTTGTTAGGAAACTTGAAAAGATTTCAAATATTTTGCAAACTGATTCCAGTAATTTAATTTGATTTTAAAGGATTTTAAATATTTTAGGGTATTTAAAAATATTTCAAAGAATTGTCAATGCATTTTAACAAATTAAAGAGATTTAAAAAATTTTTTTTCAATTTTCGGATATTTTTGCAAATTCTTTAAAATTTTAGAAAGTACACTAAATCTTTTAATATCTTTTTAATTTTTTGAAATACATTGAAAATTGCTTGAAATCTTTATAAATATCACCAAAAATTATAAATCCTTTGAATTGATTAAAATCGATTGACAATTTTTTGAAATATTTTAAAATCCTATAAACTCGTTTTGATTATTTTAAATCCATTCAGAATTCCTTGGAATCATTTAAAAATACACTAAAATATTATAAATCCTTTAAATTTATTTAAATCGATTAAAATATCCTCTGAATAGTTTTAATCCTTTAAAACATTTTTTATTTTTTGAAATCGAATTAAAATTCCTTGAAATAATTAAAAATACCCTTAAATATGTCAAATCCTTTGAATATATTAAAACCCTTTTAATTTACTGAAATCGCTTGAAAATTCATTGGAATTATTAAAAAAAAATTTTAATATATTGTAAATCCTATGAAATATTTTTTTTATTTATTAAAATCTATTGAAAATTTCTTGGAATATTTGTCAATATACTGAAATATTATAAATCTTTTCTATTTATCAAAATCGATTTAAATATCCTCTGCATTTTTTTAATGCTTTAAAATATTTTTTAATTTTTGATATCGAATAAAAATGCCTTGAAATAATCAAAAATACCCCTAAATATGCCAAGTCCTTTAAAATCGTTTTATAATAATTTTAATCCTTTGAAATATTTTTAATTTCTTGAAATCGACAGAAAATCACTTAGAATCATTTACGATAAAATAACCAAAAATATTTCAAATAATTTGAAATCCTTTCAATGTATTGCAATCTACCAAATATTCCTTAGGCTCTTTAAGAATACCCTAAAATACTTTAAATGCTTTCAATTAATTGAAATCAATTGAAAATGCATTAGAATATTTGAAAATACCCTAAGATATTTGAAAGCCTTTCTATTTTTTGAATTCCATTAAAAATTCCTTGGAATTATTAAAAATATTCGAAAATATTTAACATCCTTTGAAAAATGTTATATTTTTGTTATTAAACGATTGAGAATTCTTTGGAATATTTTTAATCCTTTAAACTTATTTTAATTTTTTGAAATCCATTACAAATTTCTTGGAATTATTGAAAATACTTGAAAATATATAATATCACGAGAAAAATGTTTTCTTTTATTTAATCGATTGGAAATTCCGTGTAATTATTTTTAATATTCTAAAATATTTTAAGAAATTTTTAATTCTTTTAATTTATTAACATCTATAAAAAAACTTTCTTGGAATCTTTTAAAGTACGTTAAAATATTTGTAATTCTTTCAATTTATTCAAATCGATTAAACACTCCTTGAAAAATTTTGAGTTCCTTAAACTCATTTTAATCTCTTGAAGTCAATTAAAAATTGCTTAGAATTATTTAAATTACCTGAACTTATTTCACTTCATTTGAAAAATGTTATTTTTCTTTTAATCAATAGAAAATTATGTGTAATTAAAAAAAATATTTTAAACAATTTAAAATTCTTTTGATTTATTGAAATCTATGAATAAAAATTCCTTGGAATCTTTTAAAATACGCTGAAATTTTTTTAATCCTCTCAATTTATTTAAATCGATGAACCATTCCTTGGAAAATGTTGAGTCCTTTAAACTCATTTTAATTTTTTTTAATCAATTAAGAATTCCTTGAAATTGTTTAAAATACTTGAAAATATTTAACATCCTTACAAAAATGTTTTTTTTTTTAATCGATTGGAAATCCCGTGTAATTATTTGAAATATTCTAAAATATTTTAAATAATTTGAAATTCTTTTAATTTATTGAAATCTTTACGAAAAATGCTTTGGAATCTTTTAAAATACGATAAAATATTTAAAATCCTCTTAATTTAGTGAAATCGATTGAATATTTCTTGGCAAATTTCGAGTCCCTTAAACTCATTTTAATTTTTAAAATACATTAAAATTTCCTTGGAATTATTTAAAATAGCTGAAATTATTTCAAATCTTTTGAAAATGTTATATAATTTTTAATCGATTTGAAATTCCATGTCATTATTTAAAATATTTTAAATAACTTGAAATTCTTTTAATTTATTGAAATCTATAAAAAAATTCTTAGAATCTTTGAAAATATTTCAAATCCTTTGAAAAATGTTCTATTTTTTAAAATTGATTGGAAATTCTGTGTAATTATTTTAAATATTTTTAACAATTTGAAAATCTTTAAATTTATTGAAATCTATGAAAAAATCCTTGGAATCATTTTGAATAAGCTAAAATATTTCAAATCCTTTAAAAAATGTTCTATTTTTTTTCAAATCGATTGGAAATTTCGCGTAATTATTAGAAATATTGTGAAATATTTTAAATACATAATTTAAAATCTTTTGAATTTATTGAAATATACAGAAAAATCTTAGTAATCTATCAAAATACCCTTTAATATCTGAAACCCTTTAAACTTTTTGAAATCGATAAAAAAATTTTCTGAATTTTTGAAAATACGTTGAAAGATTTGACATCCGTGAACAATTCCTTGGAATTGTTTGAAATATCATCAAATACTTTAAATAAACAATTTTTTTATCTTTTAAAATAATTTTAATAATTCAAATCGATTTAAAATTTCTTGGAATAATTTATGTCCTCTCAAATACCTTTTATTTTTCTTCAATTCGTTAAAAATTCCTTAGAATTATTTAAAACACCCTAAAATATTTAAAATCCTTTTAAATATTGTTAGTTTTTAAAATTGATAAAAAATTTCTTGTAATCATTCATTATATACTAAAATGTCGCAAAACATTAAAAATCCTTTTAATTTCATCAAATCTATTGAAATCTCCTCTGAATATTTCTAATCATTTGAAAATTTTATTTTTTGAGATCGAAAGAAAATTGCTTGGAATAAGTAAAAAAAACCCAAAATATGTCAAATCCTCGAAAATCCTTTCTATATATTAAAATCAATTTAAAATTCCTTTGGAATTATTCAAAACATCTTAAAATATCTTTTAAATCCTTTGAAGTTTGTTTATTTTTTGAAATTTATTAAAAATTCCTCTGAATCTTTAAAAATATGCTAAAATATTAAAAATATTTTCAATTAATTGAAACCTACTAAAAAATTCTTTAAATCTTTGAAAATACACTAAAAAATTTAACATCACTTTCATGTATTGAATTCGATTAAAAATCCGTTGGAATTTTTTGAAATATTTAATATTAAAGGGCTCTTTTAAAAAGAAACCAAAGAATTTTTAAGATTTTTAAAAAATGTTAAAGGATTTCAAAAGACTTGAAACAACTTTCATGCGGTTTAGAAGAATTTCAGGAATTATGATAGATATAATAGAATTTCACAGGTCTTATATATCCAAATAATAATTCTTTTATTCATATTTTTACAATGTAAATTACACTGAAAGTGGTTTATTCAACACAGCCTGTTGTGTATTTTTTCAAAATTAATTAACTATTTTTGTTCGTTAAGTTCATAAAAAAATTAAATAATAAAAAAAATAATCTAGAGAAAAATTTCAAAAGCTTGAGAAATTTGAAAGCATCACATTTAAAAAGAAAAACTCTCTTCTGTTCTGTGCATATAAACCCAGGTCTAATTATATCCTTAAGTATGACTTATGTTTAAAAAGGAGGAAGCTATTTTATCGTTTCTAAATTTGTTCATCTCGGATGCGCGCACATCGATATAAATAAAGCTATCTATTAAAAAAATAGTTGCATAAAGTTCTACAAAGTAAATAAGTTATGAACGATATTCATAAAAATAAATCTAATATTGGATCCAATATAAGCACAGGAGGTGTAATATTTTAGGAGTTAGGGAAATGAAGTTTCGAGCGAATTTCGCGCACGCTGATAGAAAATTTGAAATTCAAATTTATCCCCAGAAGCACACGTTTTGGAATATTCGATCAATTCAAAAATTAGACACATTTGCCTATGCATCCGAATTTTTTTTTTTATAAAAATCGATATGATCTGAATTCTTATTGAATTAGTTTCGAGATTAACAAAAAGAGGCAGTAACTAGTATTTCGGATTTTTCCGTAGAACTGGCCTAGAAAATGGGTATAAAAATGTATAATTCAAAAATTAAAAAATACTCAGAAAGAGAATAATCTTTTCTAAAAACGAATCCCTTAAAACTTTTCAAATTTCAATTCTTCTAAGTCTTCTAAAATTCAAGGAAATTCTTTAAATCCGCATAGATATTTTGAAATTCTCTGAAATCCCTTAAAATATGTGAAAACTGTTCACATTTTTTACAAATTCCCTAGAAATAACTAAAAATACTTTTAAAATCTTATGAGAATTTTTTCCTGTTTCACAACAGTACCTTGGAGTTTTAAAGAATGCCCTAAGATTATCAAAATTCTTGGAAATTCCTTAAATTTATTAAATTCTATTTAGAATAATTTGCAATCCTTGAAAATACCCTTGAATGTTTGAAATTCTTTCAATTTCTTGAAATCGTTTTAAAATTCCTTCGAAATTGTTTAAATACCCCAAAATATCTCAAATCCTTTCAATCTTTTGAAACCAAATACAATTTTCAAAAGCTCTTAAAAATTCTTCGAAAACTTTCGAAATACCATTATATTTTGTTTAATTCCTTCAATTTATTGAAATAAATTTAAAATTCCTGGGAATCATTTAAGATTGGAGAAAATTTTTAATAGATTTCAATAAAATAAAAAGGTTTTGAAGGATTAGAAATATTTTAGGATATTTTAAATGATTCCAAGGAATTTTCAATCTATTTCAAAAAAGTAAATATATTTCGAAGGATTTGAAATATTTCAAGCAATTTTCAATTGATTTCAATAAATTACAATGATTTCAATGAACTTAAAATATTTTAAGGTATGTTAAATGATTCCAAGGAATTTTTAAGCGATTTCAAAACAGTAAAAATTTCTCAAGGATTTGAAATCTTCGAAGGAATTTCCAAAAGATTAAATAAAAATTGAAAATATTCCGAAGGATTTGAAATATTGAAAGGAAATTTCAATAGACAGCAATACATTAAACGGATTTAAATAAATTAAAAATATTTGAGGGTATTTCAAATGATTCCAAGGAATTTTTAAGCAATTAAAAAATAGGTAAAAACATTTCAAAGGATTTGAAATATTCAAAGGAATTTTCAATAGATTTTAATGAATTAAAATTTTTTTTAGAGTTTTTCACATTATTACAATGAATTTTTAAGCGATTTCAAAAAAACTAAAAATATTTCGAAGGATTTAAAATATTCCAAGGAATTTTGCATACATCGCAATAAATTGAAATTATTTTAAAGTATTTAGAATATTTTAGGGTTTTAAACAATTCAAAGGAATTTTTAACAGACTTCAATTAATTGAAAGGATTTCGAATATTTTAACGTGTTTTCAAAGATTCCAAAAAATTTCCAATAGATTTCAATGAATTGAAATGATTGCAATAAATTTGAAATATTTTAGGATATTTTAAATGATTCCAAGGAATTTTCAATCGATTTTAAATATTCAAAAATATTTGAAAGGATTAAATATATTCGAAGAAATTTCCAATAGCTTTCAAAAAATTTTAATGATCAATGAATTTGAAATATTTTAGGGTATTTCAAATCATTCTCAGGAATTTTCAGTCGATTTAAAAAAAGTAAAAATATTTCGAAGGATTTGAAATATTCTAAGCAATTTTCAATTGATTTTAATAAATTGCAATGATTTCAATGAATTGGAAATACTTTAGGGTATTTTAAATGATTCAAAAGAATTTTCAGGCTATCAAAAAAAAGTACAAATATCTTAAAGGATTAGAAATATTTATTTTTAATAAATTGCAATCATTTAAATGAATTTGAAATATTTTAGTGTATTTTAAATGATTACATGGAATTTTCAATCGATTTAAAAAAAGTAAAAATATTACAAAGTATTTGAAATATTCCAAGGTATTTTCAAAAGATTGCAATAAATTGAAATGATTTAAATGATTTTGAAATATTTTAGGATATTTCACATAATTTCAAGAAAGTTTTAAGCGTTTTAAAAAAAAAAAGTAAAAGTATTTCGAAAGATTTGAAATATTCCACGGGATTTTCAATAGATTTCAAGAAATTGAGATTATTTCAAATTATTTGAAGTATTTTGGGGTATTTTAAACGATTCCAAGGAATTTTTCATGGATTTCAATT
>NC_046663.1:9767463-9772491 GCF_010883055.1 Belonocnema kinseyi | reverse complement strand
GATTGCAATGAATTTGAAATATTGTAGGGTATTTCAAATCATTTCAAGAAACTTTCAAGCTATTTTAAAAAAAGTAATAATATTTCAAAGTCTTTGAAATATTCCAAGGTATTTTCAAAAGATTGCAATAAATTAAAATGATTACAATGAATTTGAAATATTTTTGTGTATTTCACATGATTTCAAGAAATTTTTAAGCGTTTTTAAAAAAAGTAAAAATATTCCGAAGGATTTGAAATATTCCAAGGAATTTTCAATAGATTTCAAAAAATTTAAATTATTTCAAATTATTTGAAGTATTTTGCGGTATTTTAAACGATTCCGAAGTATTTTTAAGCGCTTCAAAAGAAAGTAAAAATATTGTGAATGATTTGACAAATTCCAAGGCATTTTCTATAGATTTCAATAAATTGAAATTGTTTAAAAGGATTTGAAGTATCTTAGGCTATTTTAAATGATTCCAAGGAATTTTTAACGGATTTCAATTAATTTAAAGGATTTCAAATATTTTAAAGTGTTTTCAAGTATTTCAAGAAATTTTAAATAGATTTCAATAAATTTCATTGATTTCAATGAATTTGAAATAACTTAGGGTGTTTAAAATAATTCCAAGGAATTTTCAACGGATTTCAATCGAGTGGGAGTATTACGAATATTTTAACGTGTTTTCAAAAATTCGAAGAAATTATCAATAGATTTCAATAAGTGAAAAGGATTTTGAAGGATTTAAAGTATTTTAGGGTATTAAAAAAAATTCCCGAGTTCTTTAAAAAGCTTCATAAAGTTGCATTGGATTGTAAAATATTTCAAAAAAGTTTTCATCGATTAAAAAAATTGAAATTATTTTAAAAGATTTAAAATTTTTCGATTTAAAGTATTTCAAGGCATTTTAAACGATTCCAAGGATTTTTTAAGGGAATTCAATCAATGGAAAAGATTTCAAAGGTTTTAACGTATTTTCAATGATTTCAATCAATTGAAAGGCTTTTAGATATTCAACTGTATTGTTAAAAATTCCAAAGAATTTTTCATTTATTCCAATAAATTGAAAGGATTTCAAATTTTTTAGGATTTAAACAAAATTGCTAGGGCTTTTTAAAAGCTTCAGAAATTTTCATTAGATCGTGAAAGATTTCAAGGAATTCCCAATCAATTTCAAACTTTAAGAATATTTGGATTCAAAATATTTCTAGATATTTTAAACGATTCCAAGGAATTTTCAATCGATTTCAAAAAATAAAAAAAATATTTCAAAGCATTTGCAACATTGTATTTAAATGATTACCAAGCGTTTGCAATGAATTCCAAACAATTAAAAAGATTTAAAATATTTTCGCATATTTCCTAAAACTGAATTAAATGAAAAGCATTTTAATTATAAAATAAGAGCGTACTTTTTAATCTTTTAAATCAATATTTTAACACTTATTGTAATTAATTAAATTTTTTAATTCGTATATACATGATTTTCTATTAATAAAAATACAATTCAAAATGGAACAAACTTTTTAAATATCTATAGTTTTGATCAAGTTTTCTAGGGACTTGATAAGCCTCCTTTCAATTGAATTCAATTAATAAACGAAGTCGTGATTCAGACACATTGTTTTTCTTTTTCACTATGAATGTCACGCTTGCTTCTCTTGCATTGAGTCATTATTTTTCTTTGCACGCACACTCTCAGAAATATTGCGGAAATAGAAATTAAATTATGCGATTTCAGATTCCTTTGTAATCACACTTTGCTGAGTCTGATTAATAATTATGTCTTTTGATTAGTGAACTGATAAGAAGGAAAAAGCATAATCTGATTTTCTTCTCTTTTCAATAAAAATGTATGTACCTCAGTTTCAGATAAAAACGGAAATAGTTCGATTTCCGATAAGCAAATGTGATTTTATTATCTTTTTAGAGCGACAATATATAAATAATTAAAGAGACAAAATTGGCTTTTTCAGCTTTATGGGTTTTTATTTGAAGAAAAAATGCTGTAAGAAATTTACTATTTGAGAGAACTGTTGCAACTACACTCAGATGAAAAAAGCAATTATGTTGATAAATAAATAATAATTAAGAATACATTAATTAAAATAGGTTTTTTCTATAGATTTTCAATTTTCTTCTAGTTAAATTTATTAACACGTAAATAGTTGAATTATTAACTTTTCTAAATTTTTAAGTGTAAAAGAATTTGAATAAAATTTCTTTTGACAATTCGTCGGAATCTTTAAAAATACGCTAGAATATTTTAAATCCTTTTAATTTATTGAAATCTATAGAAAATTCCTTGGAATATTTGAAAATACGCTAAAATATCTGAAATCCTTTCAATTTATTGAAATCGATTGCCGATTCCTTAGAATATTTTATGTCCTTTCAAATCCATTTAATTTTTTTAAATACATTGAAAATTCCTTGAAATTATTACAAAAGCCTTAAAATGTCTAAAACTATTTAAACTATTTTTAATTTTTCAAAATAGAATGATAATTCCTTAGAATTATTTAAAAATTACTAAAATGTCCTAAGTCCGTTTAAACATTTTTAATTTATTGAAATCTATTAATAATCCTTGGGAATATTTCAAAATACGCTAAAATATTTAATATCCTTTCAATTTATTGAAAGTGATTGAAAAATTTTTCTAGTCTTTGAAAATATGCTAGATTATTTGAAATCCTTTTAAATTATCAAAATCAATTGAAAATTTCCTGGAGTATTTCAAACCCTTTAAAATTTTTTAAATATTTTTACATAAAATAAAAACTTCTGTACATTATTTAAAATATACTGAAAAATCCCAAATCCTTTCAATTTATTGAAATCGATTGCGAATTCTTTGGAGTCTTTGAAAATATGCTAGAATATTTGAAATCCTTTCAATTTATTAAAATATATTGAAAATTCTTTGGGGTCTTTAAAAATATTTGAAATCCTTTCAACGTTTCAAAATAAATTGAAAATTCCTTGGACTATTTCAAACGCTTTAAAATATTTTTCATTTTTTTTAATAAAATGAAAACTCCTTCCAATTATTTAAAACATAATAAAATATCTCAAATCCGTTTAAATCCTTTTAATTTATTGAAATCTATTGAAAATCCCTTGGAATATTTGAAAATACGCTAAAGTATTTGAAATTCTTTCAATGCATTAAAATCGATTGAAATTCCTTGAAGTATTTCAAACCCTTTAAAATATTTTTAATTTTTGGAAAAAATGAAAACTCCTTCGAATTATTTAAAACATGCTAAAATATCTTAAATCAGTTTACATTTTTTCAATTTATTTAAATATATTGAAAATTCTTTGGGGTCTTTAAAAATATTTGAAATCCTTTCAACATTTCAAAATAAATTGAAAATTCCTTAGAGTATTTCAAACGCTTTAAAATATTTTTCATTTTTTTAAATAAAATGAAAACTTCTTCGAATTATTTAAAACATAATAAAATATCTCAAATCCGTTTAAATCCTTTTAATTTATTGAAATCTATTGAAAATCCTTTGGAATATTTGAAAATACACTAAAGTACTTGAAATCCTTTCAATTAATTGAAATCGATTAAAATTCCTTAAAGTATTTCAAACCCTTTAAAATATTTTTAATTTTTTGAAATAAAATGAAAATTCCTTCGAATTATTTAAAACATGCTAAAATATCTCAAATCAGTTTGAATACTTTTAATTTATGGATTTCTATTGAAAATTCCTTGAAATATTTGAAAATACCCCGCAATATTTGAAATCCTTTAGATTTATTGAAATTTGTAGAAAAAAACTTTGGAATATTTGAGAATGCCCTCCAATATTTGAAATCCTTTTAATTGACTGAAATTCATTACGAATTCTTTGGAATTCTTGAAAATACATTAAAATATTTGGAATTCTTTCAATTTATTGAATTCCATCATAAATTATTTGGAACCGTTGAAATTCCTCAAAATGTTTTGAATCAAAAAATGTCAAATCTTGTAAAATGTTTTCAACTTTTTAAATCGATCAAAAATTCCTATCAATCTTTGAAAATAAACTAAAATCTTAAAAATCTTACGATTTGCTGAAATTGATGGAAAATTCCTTGAAATTTTAAAAATACATTCAAATATTTGAAATTCTTTCAATTTATGAAAATCCATTAAAAGTTCTCTGGAATATTTAAAAATACCCTTTAAAATCCTTTAAATTGATTGATATCGATTGAAAATTCCTTGGAACCTTTAAAACTACATTAAAAAATTTTAAATCCTTTCAATTTATTAAAATCGATTGAAAATCCCTTGGAAGCTTTGAAAATACCCTGCAAAAGTTTTAATCCTTTCAATTTATTGAAATCCAATAAAAATTCATCGGAATCGTTTCAAATACCTCGGAATATTTTAAATCTAAAATTCAAATCTTTTAAAACAAGATCAATTTTTTTAAATCGATTAAAAATCCCTTCGAACTTTGGAAATATCCTAAAACATTTGAAATAATTTCAATTTATCAAAATCAATAAAAAATTTCTTGAAATATTGCACATCCTTTGAAATTAAAAAAAAAATTTTAATCCATTAAAAATTCCTTGTAATTATTTGGAATGTATTAAAATATTTTAAATGCGTTAAAACCCTTTTTATCTATTGAAATCTATTGCAAATCATCGAAATCTTTGAAAATACCCTCAAATATTCGAAATCCTTTCCATTTATTGAAATTGACTGAAAATTCCCTGGGATATTAAAATATTTTTAATTTTTTGAAATCTCTTCAAAATTTCTTTGGAATTATATTAAATATTTTAAAAATATTTCAAATCCATTTAAATCCTTTTTATTTATAGAAATCTATTGAAAATCATTAAAATCTTTGAAAATACCCTCAAGTATTTGATATCCTTTCAATTTGTTGAAATCGATTAAAAATTCCGTGACCTATTTCAAATCAATTAAAATATTTTGCATTTTTTGAAATCGATTAAGAATTGCTTGGAACGGTTTAAAATAATATATTTCAAATCCCTTCAATTTATTGAAATTAATTCAAA
>NC_046663.1:9762349-9767363 GCF_010883055.1 Belonocnema kinseyi | reverse complement strand
ATTATATTTATTATATTATATAATTTATATATAATTATATAATATTGAAATATTGCAAATCCTCTCAATTGATTAAAATCAATTGAAAATTCCCTGTGATCATTAAAAATACGCCGAAATGTTCAAAATCCTTTTAATTCATTAAAATCGATTGAAAATTCCGTGAAATATTTGAAAATACTCTAAAATCTTTGAGATCCTTTCAACTTATAAAAAAATCGGAAAGTCGTTGAAATATTTGAAATCCTTTGAAAGATTTAAATTTTTTTAATTAATTGAAAATTCTGTAGAATTATTAAAAATATACTCAAATATCTTAAAAATCCGTTTATATCTTTTCAATTTTTTAAATCTATTAGGAACTCCTTGAAATCTGTAAAAATATCGACAATTTTTTAAATCCTTTCAATTAATTAGAATCGATTAAAAATTCTTTGGAATTTCTGAAAATACGCTGAAATATTTGAAAACTTTTCAATTTATTGAAATCAACTGGGAAATCGTTGTGATCATTTAAAATGCCCTCAGTTTCAGATAAAAACGGCAATAGTTAAATTTCCGCTAAACAAATGTGATTGATTTTTTATTATTTGCGAGCCACAATATATGAACAAATAAAGTGATGAAATTGACCATTTCAACTTTATGGAATTTTATTTCAAGAAAAAATGCTGAAAGGAATTCACTCTTTAAAAGAACTGTTGCAACTACACTCATGTCAGAGAATAGAAACAATACTGTTAGAATTTAACTTGATTATTATAAACTGTTTTTATAAAGAAACTTTGAATTTCTTATTTTTATAATAAAAAACTTTTTTTATCTTATTTGTTCATATTTTTTATAGGATTTGTAATTTATAACGAAAAATTGGCAGTAGATAACATTTTTTATTATTTAAAAAAAAGTTATAAACAAATTCACTATTAGCATTGTTACTAATATATTTTATTAATAAATTTCCCAATCGACCGTTTCTTTATAGACAAATTATCCTTTCTTAAACTACTGCTGGTATTGCATTATTTACGATAATCAACAAAATGATTGATATTGATTTGAAACATTTATATGAGGCACTAAATAACAAATTTCGTAATTGTTAATAAGAATTTCTATAAAAAGATTTTCCAATCTGCGGTTTCCTTACACAAGAAATTTTTTTTTTCATTATTGTTGGTATGAATTTAATTGTGATATTTAATTAACAATATTGAATAAAAATTGATGTTAACGCATTTTTTTAAAATAATTTTTTAATTTTTCATTTCCAGATATTCCCATACATTTTAACACTTTCTGATAGAAAAAGCATTTTTTCACTAACAATGGCCTAAAATTAGTTAATATTAAGAAATCCATTTCATGTACAAAATTAAAGTGAAACTGAAAAAAACTAGCATTAATTTTTTATCATAACTTATCAGTGAAAATTAAGAGACAGGAAACGTGTGAAATGAAAGCAATTTCAAACAATCACAGCTCGTTGGAATAATTTATTCGCCTAGTTATAGAATAAATTTCAATTTATTTAAATGGAACATGAAACGAATTGTTCCTCATCAATGAAATTATTTAATAAAAATTACTTTGAAAGTGTGAAAATTATATCTTCAAATTCATGTCCATGAAAAATAAACTTTGCAAATGAAATAAAATGATAAGAATAAACAATTAATTTTGACTGAAGTTAAATCTTGTTTTTAAATCCAGATTTTTTAAGCACCAGTAATCATGGGACAAGAAAAACTCGGAAATCTGAGGAAAGTCAGAGATTTAAAAAAAAATCTTGCAAAAGTCAGGAAATTTTTATAAAAGGCCCTTAAAATAACTTTGAAGGATAAAAAAATTTGAATAAAACAATTTCTTTACTATTTGTTCGTCTCGCAATTATGTTTTTAGTTACAAATTTATTTGTTTGAATATAAAATAATTAATCATTTTTGGTTGAAAATTCGACTTTTTTTTAATTCGACTTTTTGGGTGGGAAATTCAGCTTCTTTTGATTTAAAATTAGAATCTTTTTTGTTTGCATAATAACTATAAAAATATCAGATGAAAATTTATATCTTTTTCTTGCAAAATTGGACCAATTAGTTAAAGGTGGAACTAATTTGTTCAAAAATAATTTTTTTTGTTTTAAATGAAAATTGAAGTATTTGCTGGAAAATTCATATCTTTCGATGAATATTTGTCTTTTTTGGTCGAAAATTTGTCTTTTTGGTTTTGAAATTCATTTTTTTTTATTTTCACATAACTTTTTGTTGAGGATTCTTCAATGTAGGTTGAAAATTCAACTATTCGGTTAGAAATTCTACTATTTTTTTGAAAATTCTATTATTTTCTTCAAAATTCATTATTTTTTTGAATGAAGATTTGTTGTATAAAATTCATTTTTTCAGGTTGATAATTCAACTGTTTTGTTAAGACTTTAATTATTTTGTTGAAAATTCAATTATTTTCTAGATAACTAAAATCCTTAGTTCAAAGTTCAACTATTTTGTTTAAATATCATCTATTTTGCTTTAAAGTTCAACTATTAGTTCGACATTAATATTTTTAATTGAAATTTTATATACATTGTTAAAAATTGTTTTTTTTAAATTAAAAATATACTACTTCCATGTTTGGTTTCAAATTTAAAAAAATTAAAATTCAACTACTTGATTAAAAATTCGAATTTGTAACGCTCAAAATTAATTGATAATTAAAAATGTAACTATTCTAATTTATATTAAATATATTAATGGTTCATCATTTTAAAAAGATTGATTTCGGATGTGGGTTACAAATCGAACTATTTTCTTTAGAATTCGTTCTTTTTTCGATAGAAATTAATTTTTTCAAACTAAAAATACACTTACCTTGTTAGAAATCTTTGTTTATTCAAACTTGAGCTATTTCATTATAAATTGGTTAAAAATTAATTTTTTAAGTGGAAAATTGTTCTTTATTTTAAAATAAAAATATTTCATTGAAAATGTACATTTTTTGTTTAAAATTTGTTTTTTTTATTCATTATTTCTTCTAGTAAAAATTGTTCTTACATGAAATATAAGAAGCAGTACGATTTTGCCATATTTTTACTATTTTTATCAAATTTTTACTAGCATGGATGATCAGAATGTTAAATCTTTGAAAATACTTACTACTAAAAATTCTTGAGAATCTTTGAAAATACGCTAAAATATGTAAAGCCTTTCAAATGATTAAAATCAGTTCGAAATACTTTGGAATAATAAAAAAAACTTTGAAATATTTATAATTTTTTAAACTCCATTGAAATTTCCTTGGAATTATTTAAAACACCTTAAAATATTTTAAATCCTTTATACTATTTTTTAAAATCGACAGAAAATTGCTGAAATTCATCTAAAATACCCTAAAATATTTCATATTTTTTTTAATCTTTTCAATTTATAGAAATCTTTTCAAAATTCCTTGTAGTCTGCGAAAACATCCTAAAATATTCAGGCTCGTTTTAATTTATTGAAATCGATTAAAAATTCGTTGAAATTTTTTTAAATATCCCGAAATATTTTAAACGCTCTTAATTCTGTTGGAATCCTGGATAAATGATTAAAATTCCTTATTATTTTGTGAAAAATTCCGGTATTGTGTAGAATATTCATCTTTTTTAGTAGATTTTTTTTTATCTAAAAATTTAATTCTTCTATTTTTAATTACAAATTTATTCTTTTGATTTAAAAATTCTATGATTTTGTTGAAAATTGATCTTCTTTAGTTGCAAATTTAACTATATGCTTGCAAATCCCCCCCCCCCCCTTATAAGAAGCAGTAGTATTTATCAAAATTTTCACAATTTTAATTATATTTTCAATCGAATGGATGAGTAGAATGTTAAATTTTGGCAATAATTGTAAAGAAAATTACTATCTTCTCTGAATTTATTAGAATTTTTTTTATAATTTCCTTTTCATCACACTTTTAATCAAATGGATGTGTAAAATGTTAAATTTCGTTAAAAATTGTAAAGAAAATCACTATCTCCTCTCAATTAATTGGAATCTTTTAAAAATTTCTTGTAATCTCTGAAAACATCCTAAAATATTGAGACTCGAACCAATTTATTTAAATCGATTAAAAATTCATTGGAATTTTTTCGATTACCCTAAAATATTTGAAACACAATTAAAGCTGTTGAAATTCCTGAAATTTAGTCAATGAATCTTAAAATATTTCAAATCTCTTTAATTTTTCTAAAATACTCTAAATTTTTTTTTTATTCGTGGGAAAATTATTTAAATTCCTTACTGAGAACTATTCTCATACCTACCTATTTTGTTTAAACAAATGCTTTCTTGTTGCCTAAAATTAGTTTTTAAAACTTAAAATAAAAATATTTTGTTTTTGATTGAAAATTTATCTTTTTCAGTTAAAAAATCAACTATTTTCTTTGATATTTAAGTATTGTGTAGAATATTCGTATCTTTTGGTAGGAAAAATGCTTGTTAACTAAAAATTTAATTATTCTATTTTTAATTACAAATTTATTCTTTTGATTTAAAAATTTTATGACTGTGTTGGAAAATGATCTTCTGTAGTTGCAAATTTAACTAGTTGCATGAAAATGCGTGGATATTGAAAAAATATTTCTTTTTTCAATTCATTATTTTTTTAGTAAAAATTTTTTTTACATTAGATGTTTCATACCTTTCTTTTAAATTCAGGTATTGTGTCGAATATTCGTCTTATTTGGTAGAACATTTTTTTTATCTAAAAGTTTAATTATTCTATTTTTTATTACCAATTTATGCTTTTGATTTAAAAATTCTGTGACTTTGTTGGAAATTGATCTTCTTTAGTTGAAAATTAAACAGTATGCTTGAAAATTCGGGGATTTTGATAGAAATTGGTCCTTTTTCGATTATTTTTTAGTGACAATTTTCCTTACATTAGATTTTTATATCCCCCCCACCCCTGAGTTATGAGAAGCAGTAATATTTTGCCAATGTTTCACAATTTTTATTATATTTTTAATCCAATGGATAAG
>NC_046663.1:9629563-9762249 GCF_010883055.1 Belonocnema kinseyi | reverse complement strand
TATTTCCGAATACCCCTTATCGATAACGCTGAGCATTGGTGTAACTTATACAGAATGGAAATCGATTTTGAACTTTGATATTATCATTTTGAACGCTACTATGTACACCACAAGAGATACTGATCAAAGGGATAAAGTTGGTTCTTATAATTAGTTCAAATTAAAGTCTATATTGATCTATAACCTAATGAAAAACGAAAACTTTAGGAATGCTATAAAGTATAAAATTTTAAACAAAAATGTTATATCTCTCGGTGAGAAAAATTGTTACAGGGAAGTAGAACATTTCTTCAACAAGATTTGTTTTCTAAACTTGTACAAAAGTAAATTTTTTTTTAATTAAATAGAAATAGATCATTTGTCTTGTATCTTGTAATTTCTTGTAGAAAAAAAAAAATAAAAAAAACAGTACACATTTTTTAGTAGTATAGCTGTACGGCTACTGAGGTATTTACCGACCGATGGTGAATCTGCATAACCGACCGATGGTAGCTCAGCATAAAACAGGACCTTGCTCGGTCGGTAAGTGGTCCAGTATCCGTATAGCTATACTACTATTATAACGTTTTCGCGAGAACATACAATTAAATAGAATAAATTACTAAAAAATCAGAAAACTAGATTCTCGTAGGAAATCAAACTAAAATAAAATACAATAAAATACAGAAAAAGTACAAAATTCGTTAGAATAAAATAAAAAAGTTGTGCTTTCCTGTTTTTTTGTAAGTATTAAATTTATTTTATGTTTGTAATTAAACTCATTTCCTTCACTAAGTTCTTATTTTCTTGACGCAGGAGCGTCTAATTAAGGGTACACTTCCTCTAATTTTTATAAAGTATCTCACCGGAGTTTTCAAATTCGTTAAATTAAATTAATCGTTATAAATATTTTATCCCCTCAAGATATGCGTTTCTCTTTCTAATTGCAAAAAAATTATTTTATTTTGGAAATAAGTGTCAAATAACTATAAATCCTGATTCCTCAAGGCTTAGGCGAAAATTGCGTCAGATGATTTAGGGAGGGGGAGGGGTTAGTAAAATACTACTGTTTCTTACGGGTGGAAATTGGAAGATCTTACATAAGATACATTTTTACCTAAAAAATAATAGTCATTATAATAGAAGTATTATTACAGAATAATTTACAGTAATTATTATTGTCACTTGAACTTAATTTTTTTTACTATACTATTATTAATAGTTATTACAAATTTAAGGAAAATACAGCAGAAATTCGATCTCTTCAAGGAAAAGTATTTCATTTTCAACAAATTAGTTACATTTTTAACCAGAGTTAAATTTTTAACTAAAAAAGATACTTTTTCACAAAAAATTAAGTAGATCAATTTTGGGTTAAAAAAAATGAATTCGAAGAAAAATGAGTTCGATACGAAAAATGTAATTGTTGTTTTAATCAAAAAGTTTGCAAGTTTTTAATCAGAAATAGTAGTATTATAAAAAAATGAAGACATTTCAACACAAAAGGATGAAGTTTTAAACTAGAAAGCCTAATTTGCAACTAAAGGGTTAAATTTTCTAGCCAGAAATATTTGTTAGTCAACAGAGAAAAAAAAATTTCAAACCAGATGTTAAATTTTTAAGCCAAAAAGAGAATTTTCTATGAAAAAGTTTAATGTTTAACATGAAAACATGGATTTTTAAGAAAATTGTTCAATTTTCAACAAAACAATTAAATTTTCAAATAAGCAAAATAATTAAAAAAGAATTTTCAACCAAAAAGAGGAATTTTTAACTGAGAAGTATTATTTAATATCAAAAACGTCGGATTTTTATCTCAAAAAGATACATTTTTCAAAAAATGTAATACTTTAATTTTTAGTTAAACAAATTAATTTTAAAAAAATACGAATTTGCAACAAATCAGTTCAATTTTTAACCAACCAGTTCAATTTTTGCCAAAGCAATAAGTTTGTAATAAAAGAAACGAATTTTGAAGCCAATACTTGCTTTTTGAAATAAAAAATATTTTGTCCCGTAAAGAGAATATTTTAATTTTTATTCAAAGAAATTAATTTTTAACCCAACAAAAAAGAATTTTGTTTGAATATCAATTTTTGAATATAAGGTGAATTTTTAAGCAAAAATTGTTCAACGAAAAAATAAATTTTCAACTAAAATAAATAGATTTTCAACTAATAAAAAAGGGCTTATATTTTAAATTAAAAAAATTAATTTTCAATACCAAAAAAACGGAATTTTCAACAAAATAGGTAAAACTTCGACCATGAAGATGAATTTTGACCCAAGAAAATTATTTTCCTGACAAAAAAAATGTTCACAAAATACATGGAATCTCAGCTTCATAGTTGAATGTTCAACTGAAAAAAAAAATTTTCCCAAGAAATGAAATAGTTAAATTTTCACTAAAAAAATTAATTGTTAAAAAAAACTACATTCTAAAAAAAAACAAGATTTAAAAAAAACAGTTCATTTTTTAACACAGTTCAATTTTCGTCCGAATAAATACATTTTCACACAAAGAAAATAATTTTCAATTGAAATTATGAATATTTAATCCGAAAATATGAAGTTTTGGCAAAAAAGTTCATTTTTTAGCAGAATTTTCAGTTAAGAAAATATATTTTTAACTATAAAAATAAATTTATAACTATGAAAATATATTTTTAAATAAAAAAGATATGTTTTAAACTCAAAATGGAGAAATGAAATTTACAGTTGAAAAAAATTAAATTTTAATCGAAAAAGTACTTTTTAACAAAATAGTTACATCTTTAAATTTTACAACTCTAAGAATAATAATTTTCCACCTGAAAACATTTATTGTTAACAAAAAAAAAACTCGAATTTTCATGAAGTCAGTTAAATTGTCAACCGAATAAATAAAGTTTTAACTAAGCTGATGAATCTTCAGTCCGAAAACATAAATTTTTAATTTGAACGCTCAACCAAAACGAATTTATTTTTAATCCAAAATACGAGTTTTCAAGAAAAAAAGCTAAATTTTTCACCCGATGTCATGAGTTTTCAGCAAGAAAGTTCATTTTTAACCAAACATTTAACTTTTTTACTAAGTTTGACCTTAGGACTAAATAGGATTAATTTTCAATAAAATAATTAAATTTTCAACAAAATAGTTTAGTTTTGAAACAAATAATTAAATAGTTAACCAAAAAAGTTAAGTGATAAATAAATAAGAATTTTTATAATTTATAGTTTTAAAAATATTAGTTTTAATAGTTCGTTCTATAACTGTATGAAATTTTAGTTTTAAAAAATGTATGGTGGGGGGCGGTTAAGTAGAAATTTCCCCTTACCCTAAATATTTGACATTTAAAAAATAAAAAAATTTATCAAGATAGTTTTTTCACAAAAAATACTTGAAACGTGTTACAGACTGAAGATAAAAAAAAACAGACTAACGCGAGAGGAATAAATGTATAAAAATTAAGATTTGTCCGGCGAGATAAGAACCAGAAAAATACACGTGCAGAGATGTATTTGCATTATTTCTAGGCGGACCAAAAAGCAAAATTTTTTCTGCTGCAAAGATTTTTAATTTATAATTTCATAAAATGGTTAAAAAAATACTGCTACTATACATACTTTACAGTCCAAAATTGAAATGAATATAAAACAAACATTCAATTGAATAGTTAATATTTTAACAAAAAGATGAACTTTTAACTAAAATATTGAATCTTCAAACAAACAAACTTTCAGTAAGAAGATGAATTTTCGACTAAGAATTATAAAAATAAATGCAAAATTTTCCTCAATAAAGGATGAAATTTAAACAAAATTTTTTTATTTTCAACCAAACATTTACATTTTAACCCAACAATTTAATTTTAAAGAAAAAATTGAACAAAAAACTGACGTCAATCCTCAGCCGAAAAAGTTGAATTTTTGACTAAAGTATACAAATCTTCAAATAATAATGGAATAAATAGTTTAAGTCTAAAAAAGATCGAATTTTTAACAAAATAAATCAATTTTTTACGCAACATGAATTTTCAAGCAAAATGATGAATCTGCAACTTAATACATTAAGTTTTTACAAAATAATTAAATCTTAAACCCAAAAGATGAATTTTTAACCAAGGAGATTAATTTTCTATAAAAAAGACGAACTTTAAACAAAATACATGAATCTTCAAACAACTAGTTAAATTTTTGAGTACAAATTTTTTTTCCAATCAGAAATAAAATAGTTTAATTTTTAATTGAAATAAAATAAAATAATGAACCTTCAACTTAACAATGTAAATTTTCAACAAAAAAAAAACCTAATTTTCAAGTACGTAATTTAATTTTATACCAAAATTACAATAATATTTTTAACCAATACAAATAAATGTTCAACCACATCGTTGAATTTTCAAACACGAATAATTAAACTTCTTACAAAAACTGCTGCACTTCCAAACGAATATTCAAATTTTTTAAGCAAAAAATTATTTTTTTTAGCATACAGTGGAATTTTTAAATTAAAATTAATTTTAAACCAATAAATATGAATTCTCAAACAAAACAAAAGAGACTTCTAACAAAAACATGACTTTCTAACCCGAAAGTATGAATTTTTTATTCAAAAAGACAAATTTGCAACAAAATCGTTGCATTTTAAAATAAAAACTATGAATTTTAAACAAATCAGGTAAATATTTGACATGAAATTTAATTTTCAACTGAGAAGGAATAATTTGCAGAAAATCATTTTAAACCATGTGATCGAATATTCAAGAAAAAAAAATACGAATTTTTCAATAATTCAATTTTCAAAATTTTTGGAAATTAAGGAATTTTCCACTGTAAATCATCAAAATTTAACTAAATACGTATTTTAAAAAATGTTGAAATTTACATCATTTTAAACTATAAGCATTCCAAACCAATGATTCTTCACTTGTATAATAAAAAAAATGGAAGTAATTTGAATTCAAAATCGTTAAAATTGAAAAATTTTCAACTTTTAATATTCAAAATGGATAATTTTATAACTATTATCATTAATAACTTATAATTTATCATTTATAATAATTAATCATTGTTATTTATATTTTCAAACTGTAGAAACTTTTAATTAGAACTACCAGTTTACAGAATTTTGATTTGTAAATATTTAAAATTGAAGAGTTTTTAATTTGTTTAATTTACAATTAAAACTTATTTAATTCTGTTGATTTACATTGGAAATTTGTTGAATATTTAAGATCATCCAAATTAAATAATTTTTATTCACAGATTTTAAAAAATGAAGAGTTTTCAATTTCACATATCCAAATTGAGCTATTATAAAAAAAAAAAACATTTTAAATTAAATCTTTCTAAATTGCAAAAATATTACAAATCTTTAAGATTGACCCATCTCAAAACTAGAAATATCAGAAAGATTCAGCATTCCTGAAGTTCTCAGAAAAATATTTGTCTACCGTTTTCTTCAAATATTTTTTTCATTTACCAACAAAAAATAAATAAAGAAACTCATCTATAAATAAAGATAATTCTTTATTAGAAAAAAAATTAATCAATTCAAAGAAACTTTTCTTTGACTTAATGCAGATGAATATATATTTTTTTAATCAAAGAATATTTTTTGGAATCCTCGTGTTTCAACAAGATCTTATAATAATACTAGCAGACTCGGCCACGCGTTGCTGCGGCTCAGTTATAATACGCTGAAATTATATTAGAATAAACTTTGCGCCATCTATTGGCTGCTTACCCAACCTCGATAAGGTCAAATTTTGAAGTGTCGGTCAATAAACTAACTTAGACCGCCATTTGTTAGAAACTTCTGGAGTATACAAATAAAAACATTAAATTTGCAATTAAAAAATATTGAGGTAATTAAATTAGATAAAAAGCATCCTATCCTTTAAGTTGGACCAAATAACAAACAGAATACATGATTTCATCAAGATCGGTTCAGTAGTTTCGGAGTTTAGTGGTGACAAACATCGTGACACGGGATTTATATATATACATTTATAAAAAGGGGGAATTTTTCTTGAAAATCCGGTAAAAATAGGGTTTATTTTAAAAAAGGGAAAAAGAGCGAAATGGCAAAAGAGTGTAGAGTCTCTTTTATACAAAAAAATCTGAATTAAAGTCCCACTTATTTTATTAGTAAATAAATAAAAGAGCGTGACGATTAAAAGTAACGAGTATTGCTTTAATGTGATGCACTAGTAGCATTATCGCCCCTACTAATGTGAATATAAAGTAATCGTGGAACTGCGTATCACAAAAAGTGACCGCAAAAAAGTTAACGCCCAGATGACGCTTCGCTCTAATTTCTTTCGTCCGGCGCGTCGCGTCGGAACGATTATGATAGCACGTGATACTAACTGATGATTGCCACATTTTTACATTTTACTGACCTCTGTTCACACAGAAAATCCACCTTTTAAATAAACTTTAAAAAAACTAAAAGAATAAAATAAATATAACAAATTACTCTGAAAAAAATGTTAAGTAATCCTACTTAAATTAGTAACAAATAAGGCTTTTGAAAAAGTTCAGGGCTCGAATCGACTAGAAGGATTGAAGAATTTTCATTCAAAACAAATTAAGCTGCAACCATAACTAATGATTTTTTAATGAACAAAAGGTGACAAAATGGGTCCAATAGGAGGGATTTTTTTATTTAAAAAAAATGTTTAACAAAATAGTTCAATTTTTTAATCAGAAAATTTAAAGCTTAAAAAAAAATTTAATTCAAATCTTAAAAAACTTTAACTGTCAAAGTAAATCGTTTAGTTTTGAACAATATAATAAAATTGTTAACCAAATAGTTAAATTTTGGAACAAAAGAGATGATATTTGGACAAGAAAGTATAATTCACTTTTCAATTAGAAATAATTAACTTTCAATTATAAGAAAACAAATTTTCTATGAAAAAAAATGTTTAACAAAAGAGTTGCATTAAACAAATTCCAACTTATTAGTAGTATTGAAGAAAAATCGAGTTTATAAACCAAAAATATGATAGTAGAATCTTTAATAAAAAATAATCAATTTGTAACTATACAAAATTAATTTTGAACCAAAAATATTACTTTTCTACCAAAATATCCATTTTTGTCTACGAGGAAGAATTTTCTATGAAAAAAGGGGATTTTCAAAAGAATAGTTGAGTTTTCGACAAAAGAATCACTTATTATTAAAATAGTTCAATTTTTTAAATAATCATCAAATTGTCCGCAAAATAGTTGAATTTTTGAACAAAAATATATTAATTCTGAACGTCAAGTATAATAGTAGACTCTTCAAATAAAAACAATTAACTTTATACCAAAAAATACAAGTTTTTAAGAAAATAGTAGAATTTAAAAAAATATTATTAAATTTTTAACTAATTAGTTGTATTTTCACAACAAAAAATGTGAATTTCTGTACGAAAAAATATAATAGTAGAATCTTTAATTAAAAATAATTAAATTTCGATCATGAAAGATAAATTTTCAACCAAAAAATATAACTTTCGAACCAAAATATAAATTTTGATCTAAGAGAAAAAATTTTTTGTGAAAAAAATTGAATGTTCAACAAAATAGTGAAATTTTGAAACAAACAAAAATTAAATTTTGAATCGAATAGCAGTCTTTTCAATTTTTTGAAAACTAATTTCGGGACTAAAAATATAATAGTCGAATCTTCAATTTATCAAAATTAACTTCGAACCATAAAAGATAAATTTTCAATTTAATATGTCACATTTTTTATAAAAAAGGCGAATGTTCAACAGAATAGTGAAATTTGCAAAAATTAACTTTCTATCAAACAAAATCATTTTTTTAAGAAAAGTATTGAATTTTGAAAAAAATAAATAAATCAATCAAATTTTCAACTAATAAGTAGTATTTTTCACAAACGAAAAAATTATTTTCTGGACCAAAAATATGATAGTTGGATCTTTAATTAAAAATAATCAAATTTCAACATTAAAAAATGAATTATCAACCAAAAAGATTAATTTTCTGCCAAAATATAGATTCTAATCTAAGAGGACAAATTTCATGTAAAAAAAAAACTTTTAACAAAATAGTCATTAAATTGTCCACAAAATATATAATTTTTTAAACAAAACAGATTAATTCTAAACCCAAAATTTAATATTAGACTTTTTGAATAGAAAGAATTAACTTTGTACCAAACAAGATCACTTTTTAAGAAAATAGTTCAATTTTCAGAAGAATAATTATTTTTTTAACGAATTAGTAGTGTTTTAGATAAAAGGGACATTTCTGGTCGAAAAATATAACAGTTTAATCTTTAATTACAAATAATTAATTTTCAACCATAACAAAATAAATTTGAATTAAAAAAGTTTACTTTTCTAGCAAAATATCAATTTTCATCTAAATGGATAAATTTTGAACACAAAATATAATAACAGAAATAAATATAATAGTGAAAAAAAAATAATAATAATTCTAGACCAAAAATATGAAAGATTTTTTTAATTCAAAAGAATTAACCACATAAAAAAATTGTAACAGAAATGATACTTGTCTACCAAAAGATGAATTTTCTATTCAAAAGTACTCATTTTCAAGACAATAGTTTAAGTTTCGCCAGAAAGTTGATTTTTAAGAAAATGATTAAATTTGTAACCAAATAGAATTTTTAACACAAATTTATTAATTCTGGATAAAAAATACGACAGATTTTCTGATTAAACAGAATTAACCTTCAATCATAAAAAAATTAATTTTCAAACAAAAAATAATATTTGTGTATCAAGAGATAATTTCTGAAGGGATACATTTTCTATTCAAAAATAAAAAATTTCAACAAAATAGTTGAAGTTTCGACAAAAAACGACTTTTCAAAAAAATAATTACATTTTTAACCAAATAGAATTTTAAAGAAAATAGTTCCATTTTAACCAAATAATTCAATTTTTAACGAAGCGAGAAAAAATTCTGGACAAAAATATAATATTAGAATTTTTAATTAAAAATAATTAACCTTGAACCACTGAAAATGAATTTGCAATCAAAAAAAGATCAGTTTTTTAGGAAATTATGAATTTTTGATCTAAACGGACAAATTTTCTATGAATAAAAAGATTGTAAAATAAAATAGTTAAATTTTTGACAAAAAAGTCTTTTTAACCAAATATTGGATTTTTCAACAAAATAATGAAATTGTCCATCAAATAGGAGAATTCCTAACCAAAAGAGATAAATGCTGATTCGAAAATATAATTTCAAATAAAAAAAATTAACTTTACGTCAAAAAATATGTTTTTTAAAGATAATAGATGAATTTTCAACAAATTAATTAAATTTTTTAGGTAATTATTCCCATTTTCAATAGAAGGAGATGATTTTTCTTTAAAAAAAGACGAAGGTTCGATAAAATAATTGAATTTTGGAAGAAAAATATAATAAGAGATTTTTTATTTAAATAGAATTGACTGTCAACCTTAAAACATAAATTTTCAACCAAAAAATATCAATTTTCTAAAATTATATTTAGTTTGAAAAATTCCCTGTTCCAAGTTAGAATTATATTTGTTTACAGTATTTTCTATCATAATTAAAAAATATGGTAACTGCCTTTTTCTAAAATTTGGAAGAAGGAAATTTGAAATGTTGGCAAACTCTTATTACTAAAAAAGAGGAATTTTTAAACACAAATAAATTCTGACTACTTAGCAGGGATTGCTTTTCAAGAAAATTGTATTATCGACAGACAATCACAGAATTTTTGCAACGCCTTTACTGACTAGATGGAGATATGAATTAAAACATTTGTATTAATTTTTATCTGAAAAAGATCTCCTTTCGCTCCGCTGGGAATCGAACCACAGAACTTCCGATTGCCAGTCGGATGCTTTTCCATTAAGGTAATAGAGTGATCTAGAAAAGAATCCTTTTTCGCGATTTTTAAAATAAATTCTCTTTTAATAAAACAGAATTGAAATTATTTTCCAAAATTATAATTTTTTTTACATTTTCCGTCTTAACTAAGAATTATAAATATTTTGTAAAATTTCTTGTTCCAAATTCAAAACAATTGTTCCTTGCTTGAATTCCCTATTTTTGGTTAAACAAAAACAAAAGTGTGGAAAAAATGGTTCGTTGGAATAAAAACAAATATTAATTTGAGTGCTGAATACGGAAATGAAGTCGTCAGTAGTGCCGAGTAAAACCTGTTACCCAGTAATCATATCGCTTCGAGCTGACATCGACAAAAACGGAAAGAAAATTTTATTCCGATTCAGCTCACCTTACAAGTCATTTTCAAAATAGAATTTTATTATATTTCATGTAATATACAGCATAGTATATTTGTAAATCGAAAATAAAAATAAAAAAGATTTTAAAAATGCTCTATTCATTTCCTACATGTCTGACGCAAAGTGTAAGTAAAACAATGTTTAGCATTGTAAGAATATTATCAACAACCTTGGAACTTGTAGGTGTATGCAAGGCGATAAACGAGTTTTAAACCAACACGCTAGAGCCACGCTAGTACCGGTTAATGACACGTATTTCTTTTAATTTTTAACTTCTAACCGCCTTATGCAGTGTGACCTATGAAATTATTATTTTATCGATAATAATTTATCCAACATTTGAAGAAATGTTCTTTTTTTTAATTTAATTTCTATCTTTGGTCTAGGGCTAAACAAATCGTATTTAAATTAAAGAAAATCTTTCCTTGATGCAGATTTAAACAAATGTTTGTTTTATTTAAACAAAACGTGACTTATCTATTTCGTTTAAATTGGAATAAAGTAATTTTTGCAAATTCGCAAAAACTTTCTTCTGAAGATTATTTTTTTAGTTATAAATTTTATTATTTGGTTGAAAATTTCCAAATTTTCTTGAGAAGACATCCTTTTTGGTTGCAGATTCAACTGTTTTGTTTAAATATTGCATCTTTCTTGGGTAAAAATGCAACTATTAGACTATTAAAAATTTTAATATTTCGTCGAAAATTTACTTTTTGTTTAAATTTAATATTTTCTTGTTGGAAGATGAAATAAAAACTTTCTGAACTAAAATTAAACTTAAAAAAAATTTCTAAATTTGTCTTTCATAAATAAATATTCAAATGCTGAATGGAAAATTCAACTATTTTATTAAAAAGTTATACATTTATATAATAATAAAATAGTGGAATTTTTGACGAGAAGATAGCTTTTTAAGAAAATACTTTAATTTTCAAAAAAGTAATTAAACTTTTAAGTTATTTGTAGAATTTTTACACAAAAGAGATTAATTCTGGACAAAAATATGACGGATTTCCTTATTAAATGAATTAATATTTTATCATAAAAAAGAAATGTTTAAAGAAAAAAGTTTCGACCAAAAAAGATGACTTTTTAAGAAAATAGTTAAATTCTCAACGAAATAATTAAATTTTCAATAAAATAGAATTTTTAAAAAAATAGTGGAATTTTCGACCAATCGATTGAAATTTACACGAAATAGTGGAATTTTTAACTAAAAGAGATGACTTCTGAAACCTAAATATGATAGTAGATTTTTTGAACCAAAAAATTAAATTTTTACTAATTCGTAAAACGTGGGACCAAAAGAGAAGAATTTTTGAAAAAGATTAAACTTTCAAACATAAAAAATATATTTTCAACGACAAAATATTAATTTTCTATCAAAATTAAATTATTAAATGTTGAATGTTTGAATCAAATCCTTTTTTTGTATAGGGTTAAATAAATCCTATTTAAATTTATAAAAAGCTTATTTAAATTTAACAAATTCTATCTTTGATACAGGTTCAAACAAATGTTTGTTTTATTTAAACAAAACGTGACCAATCTGTTTTGTTTAAATTGATATAACGTAATATTTGCAAATTCCCAAAAGCTTTCTCCTGAAATTGTCTTTTTGAATATAAATTTGATTATTTTATTACAAATTTAACAATTTTCTTAAAAAGACGTCCTTTCTGGTTGCAAATTCAACTGTTTTGTTAAAATCTTATTTCGTGAAAATATTTCATCTTGCTTGGGTTTAACATGAAACTGTCAAACTATTAAAACCTTGAATATTTCGTAGAAAATTTACTTTTTGTTCAAATTTAATATTTTGGTGTTGAAAAGAAAATTGAAATATTTACTCGATGAAATTTAAACTTTGAAAAAAAAATTTTTTTTTCTAATTTAAAATTCATCTGTCTTAAGAAAATTTTCTCTTTCTTGGACAAAAAGACAAATTTTTGGTGGATAATTACACTATTCTGTTTCTGTTGGTAGAAAATTCTGCTGTTTCGTTATAAATTCAATTTATTCATCGAAAATGTCCCTTTTTTAAAATTAATATTACAGTGTTGAAAAGAGAACAGAAATATTTTCTTGATGAAAATTCAACTTTTTTCGAAATTTTTTTTTAAGGAAAAATTCATCTGTTTAAATTTTTTTTTAGATTTTTGATGCATAAAAATGAGAATGGTTGCTTGAAAATTAAACTATTTTGTTAAAAAGTCATATTTTTTGTTATAAATTATACTGTTTTCTTGAAAATTAAACCATGCGTAGAAAATTTAGTTTTTGTTAAAAATTTATATTTTCGTGTAGAAAAATGAACTGAAAGCTTTTAATTTTCTTTTATCTTCAATGTTTTAATTTTTTGGATGACAGTTCAACTTAAAAAAAAATATTTTTAATCAGAAATTCCTCTATTTTAGTACAAATTTCATTTTCCTTTGAATAAATTAAAAATGAAACTATTTCGTAGAAAATTCAAATATTTTGTTAAAAGTCATACTTTCTGGTTCAAAATTATACTGTTTTGTTTAAAATAAAACTATTTCGTAGAAAATTGATTTTTTGTTTAAAATTTATATTTTGTATGTTGAAAAATGAACTAAAATCATTTCTGGATGAAAATTCAACTTTTTTGGGAAATTTTTTTTCTGAGTAAAAATTCAGCTGTTTAACAAATTTTTTATCTTCGATGGATAAAACTATTTTGTCGAACTATTGAAACTATTTTGTTAAAAAGTCTACTGTTTTTTTGTTGAAAATTTAACTATTTGTAGAAAACTTATTTTCTGTTTAAAATTTATATTTCTATGTTGAAAAATGAACTGAAATCTTTTCTAAATGAAAGTTCAACTAAAAAAAATAATGTCGTTTTTTATTAAAAATTCATCTGTTTTAATAATTATTCTATATTTTTTGATAAAATTAAATATGCATCTATTTGGTAGCAAATTCAAATATTTTTCAGAAAATTCATGCTTTTTGATTGAAGAAAATTCGTTAAATTTTATTTTTTTTGTTAAAAAAATTCATATCTTGATATTCAAAAGTCAACTGAAATCATGTTTGAAAGAAAATGCCACTTTTTTCAAAATTTATCATCTTTCTTCAAAAGGTTATCTGTTTTAGTACACATCTTTTTTTTCATGAGAATACAACTTTTTGTTTGAAAATTCTTCTTCTTGGCATGAGTATTCAACTATTTTGTTTGAAAGATTTGATTGAATCACTTTGTTAAAAAAATGTTTTTTCTTGAAGATTTATATTTTTGGATAAAAATTCATTTCTTTGGTTAAAATTTTAATGTTTCATGAAAAAATAATCTTTGTAATCGATAATTTAATTATTTAGGAAAAGGTTAAACTACATTCTTAAAAATTTATTTTTTTTGGTTGAAAATTTAACTGTTTAATCGAAAAACCGTTTTTGCTGTTGTTTGAAATCAATTTTTTTACTGAAAATGTAATTCTCCCTTTTCAGTGGAAAATAATTTCTTGGTTTAATGTTTCATGTTTGTTGGGAAAAAATGAATCATTTTCGTTCAAAATTTATTTTTTGCTGAAACTCATTTCTTTTTTGAAAGAAAAATCTTTATTTATTTGAAATTCGTCTTTTTGGTTTTGAAATTCTTTTTTTTTTGTATAAAATAAAAGTACCTTTTGTATTTTTCTTATGGAAAGTCAATTAAAATCTTTCTGGATGAAAATTCAACTCTTTTCTTAAAAATTTTTCTTCTTATTTTAAACAATGACCGGTTTTAGTAGAATTTTTATTTGTCTTGAACAAAAGTTCAACTTTTTATTTGCAAATGACAATCTTGTTGAAAAGTCTATCTTTTTGATTTAAAATTGGACAATTTAGCAGAAAATGAATTATTTATTATTATTTTTATTATTTATTTATTATTACAATTATTTTATTTTTTACAATTCTTATTATGGTTTTTGAAAAGTGAACTGGAATCTTTTCAAATGAAAATTTAACTATTTTTTAAAGGTTTTTTTAAATTTATCAGTTTTAGAAGAGTATTAATCTTTCACAAATAAAAAGGCCACTGTTCGGTGGAAAATGCAACCTCTTTTTTGAAATATTGTGTTTTCGATTTTAAAATTCACCTGCTTTAGCAGTAATTACAACTTTCTTGGATCAAAATGAAACAATTTGGTTAAACAATTCACCAATTTTGTTTAAAATTCATACTTTTTGATTGAAAATTCTGCTGGTTTTTGAAAAAATGACCTATTTTGTAACTAATTGGTTTTTTGTTTAAAATTTATATTTTGGTGTTGAAAAATGAACTGAAATGATTTCTGGATAAAAATTCATCTTTTCTTTTTTTTGATGGTTAAAATTCATCTGTGTTAAGCCACAATTTATCTTTATTTATAAAAACGCAAATATTTGGTTGAAAATTAAACTATTTTTTAAACAGTCGTACTTTTTGGTTGAAAATTCTACAGTTTTGTTGAAAATTCAACTATTTCGTAAAAAATTTAAAAAAAATTTTTTAATGGAACTTTACTCCAGCAAAGATTGCATTTCATTTTTCCACAGCAAAAAATAATTTTTAAACAAAAAGTCAATTCTCGACGAAACGGTTAAATTTAAAAAAAAACCGTAGAATTTACAAGCAAAAAGTATGACTTTTGAAAACTTTTTTTCAAACAGAAATATTAAATTTAAACAAAAAATAAATTTTCTACGAAATAATTTAATTTGTAACAAACCAGCAGAATTTTACACCAAAAAGTATGACTTTTCAATCATTTTGGTAAATTTTTCAACTAAATAGTTGAATTTTTAACCAAGAAAGATGTAATTTGTATCAAAGCAGGTTAATTTTAAAATTAAAAAGATAAAAATTTCAAAAAAGTGTTGAATTTTTAACCAACCGGTTGCATTTTTATTAAAGAAAGATTGCATTTTTTTTAAAACACATAAAATACAAAAAAGTTAAATTTTCATAGAAAGAAGATTCCCGTTCACTTTTCATCATTAAAATAAGAATTTTAAACAAGAAGTTAATTTTCAGCTAAATAGTCCATTTTTAACCAAAAAAGTAAAGGTTTTTAAGAATATTGTTAATTTTTCAGCAGTTACATTTTTGTCCAAGAAAAATCAAAATTCTACTAAAACAGGTGAATCTTCAAATCAAAAAGACAATTTTTCAAAAAAAAAAATTGAATTTTCATCCAGAAATAAGAAAGAACACAAAAATACGAGAGCAAAAATTAAATTCTAAAGAAAATAGTTGAATTATCAACAAAACAGATGCATTTTCATCAAAAAATGAAGCAATATTTATACTGAAAAGATGAACTTTCAAACCAAAAGATCAAACTTTTAGATAATTTTTCATCCAAAACAAAAAAAAATCAGTTGATTTATCAGGAACAGAATAGGAATTTTAAATAAAAAGTTAATTTTATACGAAAAGAGTTCAATTTTTAACCAAAAAAGGCGACTTTTTAACAAAACAGTTGAATTCTCAACCGAACAGGATGTCTTTGTAAAGAAATTGTTAAATTTTCAACTAAATAATAAAATTTTTAACTAAAAAGATAATCTTCAGGAGAAAGGTTTTCCGAATTTTCGAAATTATCACGAAAAATCTCGAAATTCCTCCAGTCCCTTGAGCTGTTACGTAATTTAAGTACGGTCCCTATGTCTATCTAATTGAGGTGACGGATGCAATAACTCGTTAAGCGCTCGAAACAGCGTAGAAAAATTGTCCACTCGGGAGAATATATCGATAAAAAAATAAGTTGCCGAAAAGTAAATCATAATATATATATTCGTATTCCGCTTGACGCAACCGACAAATTTTTCTTATGAAACTTTTTCATTGGACAATTAAAACTCAAGATAAACAATTAAAACTTGGAAAATTTTCCGATAAAAAGTCGATGTTTCATAAAATACAACTCGCGATTACTTGGCCGTTTTTTTATCAAAATGCTTGAAATTTGTATATTATCTTCTCAATATATAAGCAGTGACTTTGAGGAACGCTTTTTGTTTAAAAAACTAATATGTTTGTTTTTGTTTATTAACAAATTAACTCCGAACGAAAACCATGTTGCGCCAACTTTGACCAATGGGTCGGTCATCGAAAAAATGTTAGTTAAGATAAGTTGTCGCAAGAATGTTGTTTACTAGACTTTGATAAAATTTTCCTGAAAATTTGAAGAAAATCGGTGAAAAATTGTGGAAATGGTAGCGAATTGAAATCAACGCACGCTGCCGCTGAGGCGCTTTGTTGCTGTTTGTCACGATTTTCGACCGATTTTCTTCAAATTTTCCAGAAAACTTTCTCAAAGTCTAGTGAACAACTTTCTCGCAAAAACTGATTTACAAAAAACATTTTTTCGATGACCGACCCACTGGTCGAAGTTGGCGAAACGTGGTTTGCATTCAAAATTAATTTTTTATTCAACAAAAACAAACTTTAGTTTTTTTTAAACAAACTGCGTTGCTTATCGTGATCTCTTATATATTGAGAATGCACCATACAAATTTCAAGCATTTTTATCAACAAACAGCCGAATAGTCACGAGTTGAGTTTTATAAAACATTGATTTCTGATCGGAAAATGTTCTAACTTTTATTGTTCACCTTGAATAATAATTGTCGGATGAAAAAGTTTTATAATCAAAATTTGTCGACCCTATCAAGCTAAATTCGCAGGTATATTTTGTTATACGTTTTGAAAATTTTTTTTATAGATAGATTGTCCTGAGAGGACAATTTTTCTACGCGGTTTCGAGCGCTTAATGAGTTATTGCATCCGTTTGCTCAATTCTAGAGTTAATCCCAAATTATATAAACAGCTACGATTTTGTTTAATGTTAATTAAAAAAAGACTGTCAAAGTCACAATAATATTTACAAGCAACTCACAATGTATGATCACATAATGTGAAAATGGTGCAAGAATATTTATTGCTGCCGATTTTAGATAATTAGTCATAGCTCTATTGATTTATTTACATTCTAGTTCTTTATTGCGTGCAATCGACTCGTGCAACTCGCCTTCTATTCGATTCAACCTCGTTCACTCGTTCACTGGCTTTAGAGAAGTTGCATAAATTAGCATGTTCCAGACGTCTTTATGCAATGACCAGTTCTATTTAATCTTTCTACGTGCAATATGTGCACTTTGCGTTATCAATTCAGCTCTGGCCTCTCGAATCATTCCTATCGAAAACTGGGCCAAAAACTTTGCCTACAAGAAAAAAAATTCACTGTCTTACCAGGGTGGTGCAGAGTGGGATGAAATACAAAAAAAAGAGGTTCAAAATAGATTGTAGCTGGCAGTTCTTAACTGAATTTGGATTTTTTTTTTTGAAAAATGCAGCATTACACTACCGCTTAAAAGTTTAAGCTCCACCTAAAAAAAAGTGCTCTTAAAAGTTTTATATCTCGCGAACTTTACATTGTAGAAAAACATACTGGGTCCAATTGACCCAGTCCCTAAAAATTTGAAATTTTTTTTAGTGTTAAAAAAATTATAACTTCATTCTTCATTCCAGTAGGAAAATTTTCTTCTGTAATAGTTTTTTTTTGTAGGATGTATAGTATTAAAAATTTAATAGATTGTCAAAAATGGTAATTTTACGTAAAATGTCCATAACTTGATAAAAAATTGACTTAAAATAACGTTCATAAGCTTATTTTAAAGCTCTTGAAAATTTCTTTAAAATGCTTTGAAATTGGCTTTGATTTTTAAGATATGCTTATTTCCGGTTGCCATACAAGGGGCCAAAGTCGCGCCTCAATTTTTCAAAATTTCACAACCTCAATCGTGCGCAGAAAGAACTCTTTATATCGTTAAAAAAATTTTTTTGGCAATTCAAAAGTGCAAATATAATTAAAATTATTAATATTATTATTATTATTATTAAAATTATTATTATGCAAAGTACTTGCTTTCTCCTAAAAATAATACTTGATCATAAAAATTTGTTATACGATATTTTTTATTTATTTTTATAAGCAAATTATATAAAAAAAATTATAACTTGGTCATTTAAAACGAATGTTCTTTTATTTCATAGAAAATTAAGCAAATTTTTTTTACAAAATTATTAAGAAATGTAAAATAACAAAACATCACGAATAAATATCATCAGAAACATCATTTGAGAAAAATTAAGAGAGAAAAAAGATTTTTCGACCTTTATATTCCCACGTTGTAATTTTTTTGTACAATTTGATTAGAAAATTATTTAAAATATTGGGTCATAATTTCCTATAATTAAATCTGATTGGCGACATAATTTAAGTTAAATTAAGAAAGAAACCGATTTATTTCTGCCTTTAAATTTTCACACTAGAAATTTGTTTATAAAATTAATTTCAAAAATCGGATGAAGAATTTTTATGATCAAGTATTATTTTCTTGATGCAACCAAGTAATTTAAATTAAAAAATTTATTTTGTAAATAAGGAATCCATAGTGGAGACTGTTTGTTAACTTAATTTGTTTATAAAGATTAACTTAACAATGCCATAATTTTTTTCTTTTAACTACTACAAAAAAAACGGAATTTCAACAAAATAGTTAAATTTTGAAAAAAAACTAATGAATTTTGAAATCAAATTATTAACCTTTAACTGTAATAGTTTAATTTTTAACTAGAGAAATGAGTTTTAAATCGAAACTTAAATAATTAAATACTTAAATTACAAAAAAATAATAATCTTCAACCAAAAAAATGAATCTTCAACTAAAACTATCAAATATTCAATTGGATTAAGTTTAATTTTCAATTAAAAAATCACTTTCCACCAAAAAACTCAACAAAAAACTCACTTTAAAAAGAAAGTTACATTTTCAAATAAAGTGATGAATTTTATTAAACTAAATTTGGCAAAAAAGATACATTTTGAACCAAGAAGATTTGTTTTAACGAAGTAATTTTATTTGCAACCTAAAAAATAAAGTCTGAAGTAAAACGATAAATATTAAACTAAAGTACTTTAATTTTTAACAGAAAAGCACTAATTTGTAAATTAAAAGATTAACTATAAAAGAAAAAGATAATTTTGAAGAAAAAGTCGATTTTCAACCAAATACGTAGAATTTCTTCAAAATAGTTGAATTTTCAATTTAAAAAACTATCGCTTATTGAAATTGTTGAAATTTTGAACTAGGAAAGATCAATTTTCATTTTAAAAAGGAAGAGATGAATTTTAAGTTCAAGAGAATAATTTTTAAGCAAACTCGTGAATTTTCAACTAAAATGATGAATCTTCAACTGGAATAGTTGAATTTTTTATTAAAAAAAAGAAAATTTCCACCACAAAAATTAATTTTCTAAAAAAAAAACGATTTTTCAGCTAAATAGTTCAATTTTCTAGTGGAATAGTTACATTTTTAGCTAAGAAAATTGATTTTTAACAAAGCAGTAATATTTTCAAAGACAAATGAAATTTTAATTAAAATGGTCAATCTTCAGCCTAAAAAATTAATTTTCAACAGAAGAGTAGTTGAATTTTCAACTAAGAAGGGATGAATTTGCAAGGGAAAAAACTATAAATTTTTCAATTATAAATCCATTATTTAAAAAAATTAAGAAACTGATTGTTTTTGAATGTTTGGAATATCATCAGTTTGATTATCAAAATTAAGTCAGCGAAAAAATCTCACCAAGAAAAAAATTTCAAAAAGTTTTTCTTTTAATGAAAAAAATATCTCAGAAGGTATAGTAATTTGAATTGATACAATATTGCATTTTTTAATTTAAATTTACTGCAATTGTCTGAAGTTTCGCACTAATATTTTCTCATTTTATAAAAACGGAATTTTTCATTTTAAGAAATCGGAATATCTAGGTCATAATATGTGAAGCTTAGTCTTCTCTTAAACTTCCTCACTTTATTTATGTTTAAACGGCATAGATACATACTTACAAAAAAGATTTTAGAAAAAAAATTTTACGACCTTATGCCTTATGAGTTAAATTTTTCCTTTGTTTAAAAAAACTCGTCCTTCTTTAAACCTAGGTAAATTTTAAAATGTAATTCTTTAATTATTTTTGGTTAAAAAATGTAATATTTTATAACTTCTGGTGAATAATTATTTCTTTCTTATTAAAAACTTTATTAGTTAGTGAAAAATTAGATTTTCTTGTTAACAATTCTACTGTTTAATGGAAAAATCTTCCTAATAGTTTGAAAATTTATGAGTTGCGGTAAAAATGTAATCTTTTCTGGTTAAAAATGCGACCGTTTAGTTGAAAATTAATCTCTTTTGTTTGATGATTCAACAATTTTGTTGATAACACGTATTGCTTCGTTGAATTAAACTGTTTTTAAATCGAAATTAACATCTTGTTTGTTTGAAACATGAAATTTTACATTTTTTATTGAGTAACAATTTTCTGTTGTTAAAAATTTAATTTTTCGTTTAAAAGCTAAAATACTTTGTTAGAAAATCAGGTTTTTCTTTGCTAAAAATTAATTATTTTAGCTGAAAACTAAACGACTTTTTTTTTAATTTTAACTATTTGGATAGAAATGTAAGTATATTTTGAAAAATTCACCTTTCTGGTAGAGAATTAATCTTCTTGCTTGTTAATTCATTTACTTACCTAAAACTGGACAATTTCTAGTAAAAGATTGCACTATTTTGTTACAAATTCGTTTTGTTTTTAAATGAATTCTTTTCACGGAATTTGTCAATTTATCATATTTTGTTATAAATTTATCTTTCTTATAGATAGAAATTGAATTATTTGGTCAAAAATGTAACTATTTAGTTAAAAATTTATTTATTAGAATGCTATTTTAAAATTTATCTCTTATCTTAAAAATTTAAATTTCTGGTTGAAAATTCAGATTTTTCATTGAAAATTTATGAGTTTCATTGGAAATTTTAATAATCCATTACTGGTTGAAAATGTATCCTTTTTAGCTGACAATTCGTTGTTTTAAAAAAAATTGGTTTAAAATTTATTTTTTTGTAGATAATAAATCTTTTTGGTCGAAAATATTTAATAAATATTTATAAAATAAATATTATTTGAAAATCATATTTAAATCCAGATTGAAAATCTAATCTAAAAATTTATTCACTTGGTTGAGAATTGAACTATTTTGTCAAAAATTCAATTTTTATGTTGAAAAGAAATGTTTTCAACTAATAATTGAACTATTCTAATTTTGGATATAATTTTTTTTTTTTTGACAGAAAATTATTCTCTTTGGTTGAAAATTCAACTTTTGAGTAGCAAATCCCAATATTTTTTCAAAACTTCATCTATTCCGTTGAAGATTCATCATTTTTATTTGAAAACTCATTTTTTTGGTTAAAAATTCAACTATTATGTACCAAATTAATTTTTTTTAAATAATGGTTTCAACTGGAAATTTTACTATACCATTTCTGATTTAAGATTTGTTTTGTTATATAAAAATTAATTCTTTTATTTCAAAATTATGATATTTTAAGGAAGATTAAAAGTTTTATTCAAAATTTTTTTTCTGCGGTTGAGAACTAAACTATTTTGTTTCAACTTGGATTTTCTTAAGTTGAAAATAATTTTTTTTAACTGAAAATTGAACTATTTTATTTTTGGTTAGACATCTATCTTTTTTGACAGAAAATTAACATTTTTGGTCAAACATGATTTTTTTGCTTGAAAACTTAACTTTAGGGCCGATTATTCAACTATTTGTTTAAAAATCCATCTATTGTGCTAAAGATTTATCATTTTATTCTAAAATGTATCTTTATGGTTAAAAATTTAACTAATTTGTGCAAAATTAATTTTTATAGTTAAAAAATTATTGCATTTAACAGCAAACTTTATAATTCAATTGCTGGTTGCAATTTTTTTTTTTAGTTGAAAAGATTCATAATTTTACTACAAAATTGATCTCTTTCGTTAAAAAGACTATTTTGTTAAAAAATCGATTTTTTTAAAGTTAAAAATTTAACTATTTTATTTTTTTGGAAAATATATTTTTTTAAATATAATTTGTTGAATATTCATAACTTTACTTAGTAATTTACCTCTTAGGTCAGTAATATAACTATTTTATCGAAAATGCAATTTTTTATAGTTGAAAATAATGTTATCCGAATAAAAATGTAACTATTTAACTTTTGTTTGAAAATTTTTCTTTCTTGACAGAAAATGGATCTTTTTAGCTAAATGTTTACCTTTTTTTAACTCACCAATTGCGTTAAATAGTCAGAATATTATTTAAAAAATAATATTTTTGGTTAAAAATATAACTAATTAGTAGATAATTAATTTCGTTTTGGTAAAAAATTACTTTTTTTAACTGGTTGAGAGTTTCATAAATTTCTTTATCTTTTTGGTAGAAAATTAATGTTCTTGGTGGAAAATGCAATATGTTTACTTAAAATGTAAGGAATTTTAAGCATTTTAAATTAAATTTAATGCAGCATCCACCTTAACTTCATTTAAAGAATTTATTTCCCAATTTTCGTGAAAAATGTTATCAGAAAGTCAAATACTTGGACAAGTTCCAAGAAGTTCTTTTTGACACGTTTAATAAATGAAACTCACTCTAAACATGGACTTTTTTGTGAGAATGCTTGCTCGAAACTAATTTCATGTAATCATATATATCCTGAACTTCAAAACAACATTTTCCCGCCATACACTTGATGAAAAACTTGAAAACTTTATTACCAACGAACGTACGAACTGAGCAGAACAGTATCACAAGGTGAAACTTCTAAACCTGAAAATTAAATTCCTAAGATAGAATCATTTCTCAGAGAGAAAGATGCACCACAAAAATAGCTCGAATTTACAGCAGCATTTTGGAAAAAATGAGAAAAAAATCTACCCCAGTCGGGATTTGAACCGGGAACGTCACTATAAATGGAGCATTAACCAATTACGCCACAGAGAGCTGAGGCAGCTTTTTTCTTATTTTTCCAAAAATTATAGACCAGTAATAGAGATTATGCAAGATTTAACACCAACAAATTGAAATCATGGTTTAAATTTATATTCTCATTCTGTAAAAATTCTTCAAAGTAATGATTCCATTAAAAAAAAGTGTCACGATAAAGACCTGGGTCACGATGAGATATAGGAGAAACAAGAAATTTTTTTTACATCCTAGGTGTAATCGTTAACGCTTATGCATAGTGACGCTCCAGGTTCGAATCCAGGCTGAGGCAGATTTTTTTTCTCTATAAAAATTAGACCGCTGATTGCCAGTAATATTTTTAATTAAAAAAATTATTTAATACCCTAGTCAACCAAATAAATGCATTGTTTAAGCAGTGCATAAGGTTCAGAAAGCGGATTAGAGATGAAGTCTTATCTGTCAGATGCAAGAAAATCCTTTATTCTCTATTTCCCTTCACACTTCGCCATCGCATTTCTTTCAATGTCAATTCAACATCTCTCGACCCACATTGCTTCCGTTCTCTTCTGGAATTTTCTTCCGGAAGCCACAAGTCGACAGTCACGAAATCGAATCTCGGAAATGTCACCGGATTTGCCAATTATTTTTTTCATTTCTATTTTACGATCAATTCAACATTACACCATACTATTCTTAGGATACATTAACACTCCTTCCAGTGCAAAAAGTTATTGCTTCAGTGAAAAGAAAAAAAATACTAAAGACGTTAACATTAACAATAGACATTATTCACTAATGGAAACGTCAACAATGTCAAGATAAATATTCTTAGACGAACTTGAGATTGTGGTTTTAACCATTAAGTTTGGTTTTGTATTTAAAAAATTGATGGCTTTTCGAACATTTCTTTCAAATAAATTTTTTATTTTACCGAAAATAAGAACAAAGGAATAAAATAATTCTCAATTTAAGAACAATTTTCTTCCGCAGAAAAAATAAATTTTCGCAAAATTTAAATTTAAATTAAACATTTTCTCTGAAATGTATTTGAGTTCTCCCTAGAATTTGTAACAAATCTTCCAAAATTTATTTTTTTAAAATGAATTAAAATCTTGCAAATTCTTTTTTGACAATTTTTAGATTTAAAAGTGAAAATGTTTGATTTATTTTAATTGAAACATAAATATTTCTTGACTTAATTTATGAAAATATATCTACTTTTTTTCAAATATTGCTCAAATGATGTTTTGAAATTAGCAATTTTCAGAAATGTGTAATTTTTTATTCTCATATTTGGAAAATGTAATAATCTGAATAGATTGGTTCAGAATCAACCAAAAAAAAAAAAAAAAAGAATTCCTTTGAATCAAAGAAACTGTTCAGTGGCCGTTCTAATTAGGGAAAAAATTCACGATTACTTCCCGCGTTGCAAAAATTCTTCATGGTCATTGCTATTTAAAAATTCGAGCTTTCAAAGCTAAACTTTTTTTTTATTTGAAGTAATCAAAAATCAACTGCAAATTTTTTAAATTATGGCTTAAAACATTTTTATTCATAAAATTTTAATTTAAAGGATAAATAATTTGTATATTTAAAATGGCAACTTCATCAAATTTTAAAATGAACAATTTTGAATTATACTCCAGTAAACTGCAAAATGGAAAATTTTAAACTTTTATAAATTGAACAATGTGAAGAATGTTTTACTATCAAGAATCTACACTTTATTCTTTGTTTTTGCAAATGCTTTTAAATTGTTAATTATTTCAGAATTATTAAATAACATTTAAATTCATTGAAAATTTTTGCCTTATTTTTCGTTTAAATCTTTCAAAATTAAAAAAAATCTTTGAAATCCTCTAGATTCTTTGCTGACGACTTTGGGTGCATTTTGAAAAAAATTTGAAATCTTGTTGAACATTTTCTTTAAAAAATTGTTGAAAAATAAAAAATGACTTTCAATTTCCCAGCAACCTTAGGAAAAATTTTTATTATAATAAAAACTTTTAATATTTTATTTCTAAATGCTTAAAAATCTACGTTTTTTATTATATTTTTTACAACTCATTCCTAATTTTAGATAATTTAAACAGTTTTTAATATATTTTTAAAACTATTCTAAATATCACTATAATGTTTAGAAAAATCCTGCGAAATTGCAAAAATTGCTTTACAAGTTTCAGATTCTTTTTTGAAAATTTTCGAGAAACCTTTGGAAATTTTTCAAAAAAATCTCTTAAATATTCTCTACAAAATTAATTTTCAAAAGAAACAGGCCGTATCCAGGTTAATCAAAATTCGGTGAACGTTAAACAAATATTTTCGGTGATCCCAGGGGAGTTGGAGAAGGGTGGCTATGTTCATCGAAATTCGGGGAGCGAAAGCACAAACATTTTCGGAGAGTCTGAATTCTTCAGAAAAAAAGTATATTATTTTCACCTAAAAACTTTTGAAATTTTTTTATTCTCTTGAAACCAATTAATTCTAAAGAAGTTTCTAAATTATTTTTTCGAAATCATTAAATATTTATATTTTAATTAAAATTGTTGGCATAATTTCAAATAAACAATTTTAAATTAAATTCCGGCGAACCGCAAAGTTCTAAATTTCAACGTTGTATTATTTCAACTATTTAACAAAATTTGTATTGCCTTCCAAAATTGTTAAATTCTCAAAAAAACTTAAAATCTTATTCTAAATAAAAAATGTACATCTTAAAATGTTCCGGATGTTTTTTTAGCAATTTTGAGTGTAATTTTGAAATCATTTAAAATATTCTTTTAAAATTGATGTTTCAAAATAAAAAGGATAAAAACATTTTATATTTCCCAGAAGTCTTAAGAAAATTTTATTATTATCTTGAAAACTTTGAAAATCTTTAAGAAGCTTAAAAATTTTATTTAAAAATCTTCAGAAATCCACATTTTCTTTAATATTTTACAAAATCTTTTAAAATTTTAAATTATTTAAAGTTTTTCAAATCTTTTGAATATATTTTGAAATGATTTGAGTTTTTCCTCAAATTCGTTGAAAATTTTTCAGGATTGAAAAAAACGCCTTAAAATCTTTTAAATTCTTTTTTAACAATTTTTGTAATTTTTTTCAATTTTCTCTAAAAATTAATTTGTTGACATAGAAAATAATTCTAAAATTTCATATGAATCTTAAGAAAATTTTTTTTATTTTTTTTAAAGCTTTGAAAATTCTCAATAAGCTTCAAAATGTTTTGTTGGAAATCTGAAAAAATCGACATCTTGTTTAAATTTATTTGAAATCTTTTCAAGTTTTAAACTATTTTTCTTTTATTCCAAATTTTGAAATATCTTGAAATTTTCTCCAATTTTTTTTATACTAATAATTGTATAATTGTTATTTATAAATAAGATATAAACAATTAGCAATTATTAATATAACCTAGTTATATAAATACATCATCACAATTAGCAATCACAGGCTTTCTATTTAAAAAAATTTAGTTTCGAATTTGAACCGGATTCAAATTAAATAAAAAACTTGAAAATATAATTATCAGTATTATTCAATTTTCAGTAGTTTCAAAATTCTCGTGTAAAATCAATGAATTTTTAAAACCAGAACTGCAGTTCATTTTTTAAAGCCTTAATTAATTTATATTTATAATTAAGAAAGTTACAAAGTTTTGTGTCAACAGTTTTCAATTTTTTCTTCAAATCTGAACATTATTCAAGTTGATGTTCAATTTTCCAATCCAAAATATTGTTATTTTATTATTATTAAATTGTAAAAAATTCGTATTTAAAAGACTTTGGAGTTAGGAATTTTTTCTGATATTTTGATTGATTTATTAGATTTTTCCTACATAAATTTGCAAGATTTTCGGTCAAAAAAATTAATTCACTGTCATTTCCTGTTTTTTCTGTAAGCTTTGACTGAGAGCCAATGATTTTTTTTGCACGAAAAGAAACTTTTTTCTAATAAATTACTTACAATATATCGTAAGTTGTTGAAAAGTTTAAACAAACTAATTAATAAAATAATTGAAATTTGATTTATCATCTTGGCAAGCAACCGGTTGTAACAGCCACAATTAAAAAAAGAGGATATGATACATTATTACTCAATATAACAATAAGATACGCGACAGCGCATATAGAGATTTTTTAATAATAATAATTTATTTACCAAATCACTTGCAATAAAAAATTTGCTAAACTTTTCGTAATTTGTGTCATATTTTTTCTGTTATTTATGGTAAAAATATCAAATAACCATTTTTGACAGAGTTTTTAATAAAAAAAAATATATGTTCAGAGGCATAAACAAATTTAAAGAGAAGAAAAAAAATTAAAAAAAATTTTTTTTTGTACCCACTTTTAAAATTTTATTTTTTTATTTACTCTTAATGTTGTAACTATTTCTGCAGAATGGAAAACTGGAACGCATCCGTCGTTAATGGAATATTTACGGAATTTATTTTTGTTCGTCCTTTTATGATTTTTTGTTCCTGTCAGTTTTTAAAAATGTTTGAAAAAATTATTGAATTTTAGTAAATGCTGGTATACTTTTTTAGGGGGAAATATTCGCCACTATCTATATTTTGAGTAAAATATTTCGAAAAAAATTATTATATTTGAAGATTATTTTCTTATTTTCAAAATGCAGGAATTAACTATTTTCCAAAATTTTGGAAATTTATTATTTTCGAGACTTTAAAAATTCACCAATTTATTGTTTTCGGGAATTTAAAAATTTTTGTTTCAAAATTTCAGGAATAAAGATTTTTCTTACATTCATTGTCTACGGGAAAAATGAAATTCCTAGATTTTTTATTTTTCGGGAAATTTATCATCCAGTAATTATTTTTCCGGTATTTTTCCACATGAGAAATCTTTTAAATTGGAAAAATTATGTAATTCCGCTTCGAAACATTAAAAAATGCATGACATATTTTGCGTTTTTCAAATAGCCTTTTCGAATAAAAATAATTAATGTTGAAAAAATGAAAAAAATAAAGTATTTAATTTAAGCTTTAATTAAAACTAGTTTGCACATTTTTTCTGTCATTTTCTGGGCACAATGCACGGGATTTGGGGGGTCTAAATTATAAGTGATTGGATGGAAATTATTTATTCACTCTAGGAAATCACTCTAAACAGTGATTAAACTTTAATTTACAAAAAGAAATAACAAGTACTTCTGTTTTCAACTTTTTCGAAAACCGAGATTTTTCCTTTTAAAGCATTCGAAAAAAAAGGAATTTATTTTTCCGAAAAACGAACAAATTGAAGATCGATCACCAAAAAGCGAATTTTTAGACCACCCTAATCACAAGATTTCCATTGTTTGAAATCTATCAAATTTGCTTTACTGCTAATTATTATTTTATATTATTTATTTATTTAAATTTTTAATATTCAATAAAAGAACATTGAGAAAACGATTTTGGCAGATACATTGACCTAAATCAACAAGGGATTGTCTTCTAAAATAGATGCTTTTAAAAAGTTTCTCCCAATATAAATACCTGTCATCTTTTGAAAAAAGGAAGTAGAGGAGAAGAATTTAGAAAATTAGGCGTTGTAATTTTTAGTTAAACACACACATTTAATCCAGAGTGCACTCGTGTTATAGATGCAATGCGACGAAAAACGGGCTCTCCTCCGTTAAGCATAGCTTTGGAAAATTGCGTAAATTTTTCCCATTTTCCGCCTGCCTATGCCACAGCAAACTGCATTTTTTGAAAAAGCCATAAGTGCATTCAAACATTCTGACACTCCAAAGACACTGTCACGCACGTGCGAAATTGCGCGGCGTTAACGCACCTCGCTGCACCCTACCAGTGCCCGGCAAGTAGTTGCACCGGTTTTAGGTTAGATCACACTGGAACACACTGAATGAACGCTCAGCGTGCTTTCCGCACAAGTCTCGGGAGGGAGGGAGTGCCGCGAGTGCGTCCGGAACCTGTCGGAAATCCACGACAGACAACGTGTGATTTCATACGCGCGCGCGAACGAACGCAAGTCGCGGAGAAGCGAATAGGAAGAGGAAGAGGAAGAGAACGAAAACGGGAAAGAGCGAGGAAGAGAAAGAGGGATAGAGAGAAAGCGGACAAGAGAAGGAGAAATAGAGGGAAAGCATACAAGAGAAAGAGGAATAAGAGGGGAAAAAAATAAAGAAAGAGGTGAGAGAGATAGGTGAGAAACCAAATCAAATAGGATCAAATAAATCAACCATAATCAACCACCAGAATCAAACATTGCCACTGGGGAATGTTTGATCACGATTTCTAGGAGAAATTTCAGCTTGACTAACTTGTTCTCCCTAAATCTGAATTCGTAAGTTTAAACTTATTTAAATCACTATCATCATTTCCGTGGTCCAATTTAAACAAAACATTCTTGTGAATTTTTTTCGAAATCTTTTCTCATGGATAAAATATAATCTTCTTAAATTTATATTTTAATTAAATAAATGTCAAGTGCAGTTAGATATTTATTAAACGTTCAATAAATATATACTTGCAATCAGCTATAGCATGTGGTTCAAGAAATACTTTCGATTCTTCATTAGTTGCTTCAAACAATTTTTTAAACATTTATATTATTATTTATAAGTTTATTCTCTTAAAATAAATATAAAAAGTTGCGGTTTTTCTGAAGTTTTCAACCTATTTGCAACCTTTTGCTTACATTGAGGTAATAGTTAATAAATATTATCAAAAATAATTGTTTAAATAATTTATTGTTTCTAACTAGATTCTCTTAGAGTAATGCTAGAAAGTCGCGTTTTTTTTAAATTTCCAACTTTTTTCGAACGAGTGAGGTAATAATTAATCAATGTTTACAAAAATGATTGTTTAAATAATTTATTATATCTTATAACTACTTATTGTTTATAACTTCTCTTGGTATTATGATAGAGAGTTGTGGTTTTTTTTCTGAAATTTGCAACCTAATTTTAACTTTTCACTCGTAGTGAGGTAATAGTTAATCAGAGTTACTAAAACAATTGTTTAAACAATTTTTTATCATTTCTAACCAGATTCTCTTAGAATAATGCTAGAAACTTGCGTTTTTTCTAAAACGTCCAACTCTTTTATTTTTTCACTCAGAACGAGATAGTAATTAATCGAAGTTAAGAAAAATAAATGTTTAAACAATTAAGTATCGTTTATAACAAAATTCTCTCAGAGTAATACTAGGAAATAGCGTTTTTTCTCGAATTCTCAGATTTTTGTCAAATTTTCACTCATAAAAGTTAACAAAAATAATGTTATAAATAATATATTATTTTTTATAACTATCTTCTCTTAGTAGAATCACAGGAAATTGCAGCAATTTGCGAAATTTCAAAACTTTTCCAACTTTTTACTTGAATTTAGGTAACAATGACTATAAAAGAATTTGTTTAAACAATGTATTATTGTATATAACTATCTTCTCGTAGATTTCTGCTAGAAAGTTGCGTTTTTCCAGAAAATTCCAAATTATTTCTAACTTTTCATTCACAATGAGGTGAAAGTTGATAAATGTTACCAAAAATCACTTTTCAAACAATTTATTATTGTAAATAACTAGATTCTTTGAGAGCAATTGTAGAAATTTGGGTTTTTTTTTCTAAAATGTCCAGATTTTTGTTAACTTTTCATTTTAGACAAGGTAACAATTTACTTCAGTTTCAAAAATAATTTTATATACAATTCATTATTGTTTATAACTATCTTCCCTTAGTAAAATAATTGAAAACTGCAATTTTTTAAAGTTTCCAAACTATTCCGAAATTTTCAGTCATCATCTGGGAATAATTAATTAAAGTTATCAAAGGTAATTGTTTAAACAAATTCGTATTGCTTATCACTGGATACTCTAAGAGCAGAGCTAGATTTTTTTTCTAAAATTTCCAAGATTTTGTATATTTTTCACTAAGAAGATGTAATAAATATTTAATGTTAAAAAACAATTGTTTAAACAATTTATTATGGTGCATAACTACTTATTGTTCATAGCTGCTATTAGCATAATAATAGAAAGTTGTAGTTTTTTTCTGAAATTGCCAAATTGTTGTAAATTTTTCACTAAGAAGTGGTAATAAATATTTAACCTTTAAAAAAATGGTTTCAACAATTTATTATTATTTATAACTACTTATTGTTTATAACTTTTCTTAGACAATAATAGAAAGTTGTAGTTTTTGTTAAAATTTCCAACCTATTGCTAACTTTTTACTTACAATGAGGTAATAATTTTTTAAAGTTACAAAAAACAATTGTTTAAACAAATTATTATCGCTTATAACTAGATTCTGTTAGAGCAATGCTAGAAAGTTGCGTTTTTTCTCAAATTTCCAGATTTTTGACAACTTTTCACTTAGGGCGAGGTAAAAGTTTATCAAAGTCTCCGAAAGTAATTGTTTAAACAATTCCTTATGGTTTATAATTACATTCTCTTAAGGTATTGCTAGAAAGTTGCGTTTTTTCTGAAAAGCCCAGATTTTTGTCATTTTTTCACATCGAACGAGGTCATAGTATATCAAAGTCAACAAAAATAATTCAATAAATAATTTATTATTGCTTATAATTTTCTTCTCTTAGTAGAATGATTGAAAGTTGCGGTTTTTTTCTTAAATTTGTAATCTTTTTTATAATTTTTCACTTAAAGTGAGATAAGATGTTATCAAAGTTAAAAAAAAAAATTGTTTAAACAATTGATTATTGTTTATAATTAAACTATCTCAGGGTATTGCTAGAAACTTGCGGTTTTTTCTGAAATCTTCCACCTATTTTTAACTTTTAAATCAAAGAGAGATAAAAGTTAATCAATGTTTTTAAAAATAATTGTTTAAACAATTTATGATTTTTTATAATCAGATTCTTATAAAGTGATTTTAGAAAGTTGCGTTTTTTCTAAAATATCTAGATTTTTGTCAAGTTTTCACTTAGAGTGAGGTAATATTTCATCCAAGTTGGAAAAATAATTTAATAAACAAATTTTTATTGTTTATAACTATCTTCTCTTAATGAAATGATTGAAAGTTGCAGTGTTTTTTCTGCAATTTGCAACCTATTTTCAACTTCTCACTCACAGTGAGAAAATCATTACTCAAAATTACTAAAATTAATTGTTTAAACAATTTATTATTATTTATAACTAGATTCTCTTAGAGTTATGCTAGAAAGATGCGTTTTTTCAACTTTTCACTTAGAACGAGATTATAATTAATCAAAGTTAACAAAAATAAATGTTTAAACAATTTATTATTGTTTGTAGATATTTCTCTTAGTAAAATAACAGAAAGTTGCGGTTGTTTTCTGTAAATTCCAACCTGTTTTCAACTTTGTCCTCACAGCTAGGAAATAATTAATTAAAGTTACCATGCGTAATTCTTTGAACAAATTATTATTCTTTGTCACTAGCTACTCTTAGAGTAGAGCTACATATTTTTTTCTATTGAAATTTCCAACTTCTTGTAAATTTTTATTTAAAAGGTGCGATAATTATCAAAAATTAACAAAAATAATTCCTTAAACAATGTACTATTATTTATAACTGTATATATTTTCTTCTAAAATTTACCAACTTTTTCACTTTAAGTTAAATAATAAGTGAGGCAGGTTAACAAAATTTTTGTTATTAAAAATAACCTTTTTTTAAAATTAAAATTTTTCAGCTCGACATTCAATTTTTCGGTTATGAATTAAGGTATTTTTTAAAATTATTTAAATTTAGTATTTTTTAGTTCAAAATTCAACTATTTGTTTAAGAATTCACCTATTTTGTCGAATTTTTTTTTTGGCGTAAATTAATCTGTTTATTTTAAAATGCGTTCTTAAGGAATAATTTTTTGTCGAAAAATGGTCTTCAAATTTTCTATCAATGTTTTTAGTGGTCTTTTGATAAATATTATCTAATAATGAGAGAAAACTAGATACGCTATCATATCGTGTAATCTGCTCATCGTGTAGATAATAATGTTTTTATAGCTCATTGTTTATTAATATGCATATTATTCTATGAATAAAATTTAAAAAAATACAGGTCAATCATACTTGAAATATGTAAAAGATTTGTTAAAAATAATCATTTTAACAATATTTAGCTTCAGATTTTTTAGCTGTGAACAATCCCAGTTTTCCTGGAAAGCGATCACTATACTTGAGAGACAACCGAAACGTGTTTTTTTTCCATTAGAAAAATGTCTGGCTAAAAATAAATCTCTGAAGTCTATTCAGAACTTCTTTTAAACTGAATTCAAGAAAAGGAATAGATTTCTTGAAATAAAAAAAAAAACAAAAAACTCAATTTCTATTAAATAAAATGTTTTAAATAAATCACATAAACAATTACATCAATCACATAAATAAATAAAATTACATGACTTGTACAAAAAAATATAAAATTTTGTAGCGAAAAATTAAAAAGTATAATAAATAACTTAAAAAAATTTATAACTACAATGAAAATAAAAATCCAATTACGCTGCGCGAGTATCGATTCTTCGAGGATGGTGGTAATTATATCTTTTCCACCCTTTTTACACGTTAGTAAAATAGATCACTGAACATGCTTTTTATATTTAATTTTCTTTTAAAGAGAATATTTTTTTGGTTAAAATATTTGAAATTTAATTTAGAAGTCTTCAAAAATCTGCATTAAAATTTTTTTGTCTATCTTTCCAATTTACGAATTATTATTGGCTGTTTTGAAAACTTCTAAATATCTCTCAAACTTACTTAAATTTGTATAATATTTTGTAATCTTGAAAAATTAAAAAAAAATTCGTTAACAAACTTTCCAAATTCTTTTTCGAAATAATAGGAATTCATATGAAATTTTTCGAAATCTTTCTCAATTTTTTCTTAAAATTAATTAAAAATAAAAAGTCATTTCAGGTTGTCCCAGGAATGATTTTTTTATACAAAATTAATTTGATTGATTTAGGATTTTTGGCCGAAAATTTAACTTTATATTTTTAAATTCTATTTTTTCATGTTGAAAATTCAACTATTTAGGTTTAAAATTGTTTGAAGTAGAATTACTTAGTTAAAAACCAAATTTTTTTTTCTTAAAGATACATAATTTGGAATAAAAATTTTTCGATTTATTTAACTATTTTGTTAAGAAGTTTGTCAAACATTAATTTTTTTTCTAAAGATTCATAATTCTATTTCGAAATGTATGCCTTTGGCTTGAAATGTAACTAGTTGCAAAAAAAACTCTTTTAAATAAAAATTAATTTTTCAACTGAATATTTAGCTGTTCTATTATTTTTTTAAAATTTTGTTTGAAAGTTGCTCTGCTTTTATAGAAAAACTAAAGCAAAATAAAAAATAATACAAGTAAAATAAAAAAATTAAGTAAAAAAGTGAACCTAAATGAAAAAATTTTGAAAACTTGTTATTCTTTTTATTTTCAAGTTTATTTATTCAGAAACACATGAATGAATATTAGGGTAGTACAAAAATGTATTGGATTTTTATTTCTCCAATTTTTATTTTATTCTGTTTTATGGGGTTCCAAGAAAACCCCATAAGTGCAAATATTGGTTTCGCGAGTTTTTGGCGCTAATTATGATTTGTTAGGCACTTTAAAAAATGCGAAGGGCTTTTCGTACATAAAATACTACTTTATACTGACAATTTGTTGTTTAAATAAATCATTTAAAAAATTCATTACTATTTTTAGAAATGTCGTCTTAAAATAGAGATAAAAAATCGCAGTTTTTCCCAACTAAATTTCACTTTCAGTTCAGTTTTCAATTAGAATGACGTAAGACTTAATTAATTTTGATAAATATATTTGTTTAAGCAATTTATTATTATTGCTAACAATATTGTCTTTGCTAATAGTAGAAAGTTGCGGTTTTTCTGAAATTGTCAACTATATTTATATTTTTCATTTGAATTTACTTAATAATTAATTAAATTTAGAAAAAATAATTGTTCAAACAAATTTTAATGGATTATAATTATCTTTATTTATGGTAATGACAGATAGTTGCGGTTTTTACAGAAATTTTTTACTTTTTGTCCACTTTTCACTAAGAAAGGTCACAATTAATGAAAATTAACAAAAAAAGTTGTGTAAACAATTTAATAATGTTTATAAGGTATCTTCTATTAGATCAATGTTAAAAGTTATTGGTTTTTTTTAAATAATTAATTTTTATTTGCCTTTTTAGTTAAAACAAATAATAATAAATACAAAATAGACAGAATCATTTTTTCACAATCTCTTTCTTTTTTGTGAATATAGAAAGTTTCTAAATGGATCATATCAAATGTAAATTTATCCTGAATATTTACTGAAAGCCATTTTTTGTAAACAAATATTTATATTTATTATTTGTTCCTAAATAAAAATGGAAAGAAAGAAACAAAAATAACTTGTTTAAACAATTGTATATTTTTGAAAAAAAGGAACTATCTAGCATCAATATAGAAGAATAATTAAAAACATTAAATTTTTTTTTTTAAATTATGTTTTTTAAGTTTCATTAGTTCTTATAACGCTCTCAGTGAAAAGTGGACAAAGAGTTAACATTTAAAAAAAAATTATATGTAGCATTATTCTAAGAGAATAATATTAAAAATAATAATAAATTGTTAAAACAATAGTTTTTGTTCACATTAATTAAGTTTTACCTCATTCTTGTTATTCGCTTGAAGTTGTACTTTATTTCAGAGAAGCAATTTTCATTTTAAAAATCGCAAAAAAAATCGTAATTAGCACATATGTATGGGGTGATATGGGGAAATACATGTTTCATTTAATGGGACTTGTGCCACCTCTAAATATCTTTTTTTTTTCAATTGAAAAAATGAGAATAATTTTTTTCTTTTAATTTTTATGTAAATCGTCCACAAAGTTGTTTGAATTGTAAAAACCGTATATGCTTTTCTTTCAAAAAACAAAATAGTATTTCGAGGTTCTGAAATCCCCATAAAGTTTGACATAAGTTTCCCATAAGAAAAAACGAGCTTTTTGAAATTGTATTTAGAATCGTCAATATTAATTTAATTATGTTTATTTTGATAATTGAATGTTTAAATACATTTTTTAAACAATTTATTATTGTTTATAGCATTTTTATCTTAGAATAGAGTTAGAAAGTCGCGATTTTATCAAAATTTTTAGCTGCTTTTCTACTTTGAGGTAGACCTAGACAATAATCAATTGAATATAATATAAATAATTGTTGAAACCATATATTATTATTAATAATAATATTCTCTGAGAATAATTCTGGAAGGTTGCAGATTTTTCTGAAATTTACAACCTTTTGTCCACTTTGAAATTAGAATGCGATTTTGATTAATTTCAGTAAACAAAAAAAATTGTTTAAACAATTAATCGTCATTTTTTAATAATGTTTAAATAATTAGGCTTGTTAACTTGCATAAATTATCGCTTTATAATTGAAAAATTAAAAATGAGTTGAAAAATTCTGAAAACCCGGCTTTCTAACTATTATCTAAATCAAAATGGCTAAAATCAATAATAAATTGTTTAAACAATTTGTGTTACTATCCAGTTATCAGTAGCAAGTAGTTTTTCATTTTTTTAAATTAATTTTTCTTTAAAAAGTTGCAAAAAAATGAGAATAACCGCCAAGAAATCTCAAAACCTAATTTCTCCTATGGGGATTTTTCCAGCCCCTAAGAAACAGATTTATGGGGGCGATATTTCGAAAAAGCTAATTCGGGCGCTGAGATTTGAGGAGTAAAAAATTAAAAATGTTATCTATAATTTCGGAAAAGAGTGTAGATGATGGCATAGATTTTTTATTTTATTTTTCAACATGACAGAAAATTAGGCAAAATTCCAATAAGTTTAGATAGATTTTTAATAATTAAAAACAACAAATTTCTGAGAAAATTTAAAATGATTATTTATTTTACTGGATTTATTATAATACAATATTTGAAAATATTTTCGAAACATTAAAAAAAATGGCCAAACTTAAAAAAAAATTCTTGAAGATTTTAGGGCAACTGTTTTAATTTTGCAGAACTTGTTAAAACATTTCGGGCAAATTCGAATTATTTTAAAAAATGTTCAAAGGTTTTTCATAATTTTCTAAAATATTCAAAGTTTAAAAAAAGATGATTGTATAGTTTTTTTATTTTTTATTTTGCAAAATGATAAAAAATTAGGCAAAATTCTAATAAGTTTAGGTAGATTTTTAAAAATTAAAAACAACAAACTTCTGAGTAAATTTAAAACGATATTTATTTTACTAGATTTATTATAATATAATATTTGAAAAGATTTTCGAAACATAAAAAAAAATGGCCAAACTTAAAAAAAAATGTTGAAGATCTTAGGGCAATTGTTTTAATTTTGCAGAACTTGTTAAAATATTTCGGGCAAATTGGAATTATTTTAAAAAATTTTGAAAGTTTTTTCATAATTTTCCAAAATATTTAAAGTTTAAAAAAATATTATTGTATAGATTTTTTTTATTTTGCAACATGACAGAAAATTAGGCAAGATTCGAATACGCTAAGGTAGATTTAAAAAAATTAAAAACAACAAATTTCTTAGTAAATTTAAAACAATTATTTATTTTACTAGATTTATTATAATACAATATTTGAAAAGATTTTCGAAACATTAAAAAAAATGGCCAAATTCTAAAAAAAATGTTCAAGATCTCAGGGCAATTGTTTTAATTTTGCAGAACTTGTTAAAACATTCGGTCAAATTCGAATTATTTGAAAAAATGTTCAAAGGTTTTTCATAATTTTCTAAAATATTCAAAGTTTAAAAAAAGATGATTGTATAGTTTTTTTTATTTTTTATTTTGCAACATGATAAAAAATTAAGCAAAATTCTGATAAGTTCAGGTAGATTTAAAAAAATTAAAAACAACAAATTGCTGAGAAAATTTAAAACGATTATTTATTATACTAGATTTATTATAAGACAATATTTGAAAAGATTTTCAATACATTAAAATATTGGTCAAACTTAAAAAAAAAATCTTGAAGATTTCAGGGCAATTATTTAGTTTTGCAGAACTTGTTGAAATATTTCGGGCAAATTCGAATTATTTGAAAAAATTTTCAAAGGTTTTTCATAATTTTCCAAAATATTCAAAGTTCAAAAAGACTCAGTAAGCATTTTTTTATACTTTAAAAGATTTCCAAACATTTATGAAATATTCAAAAAAATAATTTTAAGTTTAAAAAAGTCTTGAATATCTTTTAAACTGACATGTTGAAAATCTTCAACAATCTTTCTAAATTTTCCTATAAAAAACTTAGTAAAATCATACTTATTTAACCGTAAGAAAATAAATAACAATTTTGTTAAATATGAAGTTATTCTTAACTTTTATTTTATATTAAAAATTATTTTCCCCTTTTTGTTATAATTTGCTCAAACTTTTTTTCTTTTTTGGTAGGGAATTCAACTATATTGTTGAACATTCGTATCTTTGGGCGCATCCAAACCTTTTCGATTAAAAATTAAAGTATTTTTTTAGTTGCAGTATAAATTATAATATTTTTTAGAGATAATTTTTTTATAATTAAACTTCTAGGTCAACAGTTTAATCCCTTTTTTGTTATTTACTTATTTGGTGGGAATTTTATTATTTTAATTCAAAATTCATACCTTTGGTGGAAAACGTAACTATTTTGTTGAAAATTCAAAAAAGTTATTTTTTTGGTGGAAGATTTATGATTTTAATTAGATATTAAATTTCTTATCGAGAATTTATATTTTTTGTTTAAGAACTGAACTATTTGGTTAATGAATGGATTTTTTGTTTGAAATTTCGATTTTTAATATCTGAAATTTTCAGAAATCTTTTGAAATTTTTTTCAAGAGTTATAGAAAAATTATATGCAGATAACCTTCTAAGCAAATAAACAAATGAATCTATAAAATGAATATTTGATTGAAATTCTTACTTTTTAATAAAAATTAAACATGCATTTGTTTTAGAATATTTAATTTGGTATTATTGTTCACAAGTAAAAACTTTACATATAAAAAATTAGGTATAATTTTTCCCCGAATTTTTTTTTTGCACAACCTACGAAAAGATTTCATTTGGCCGAACACGATACAAGAATGCGTCTAGGCTACGTCATTTTACGATTGTAACTTTATCGCTCTAGCCTACTGATAAGCTGGATAAATTGCAGGAGTCCATTGACTAAAAAAATAATTTTTGAACACCCCTCACAAAGAAATTAAGTAGAATCACTTAGGTTATTAATAAAAACTGAAAATTGTAAACATTTTTATAAACATTCTCAATGATTTTTTATTTCAGCTTGCAAATATTAAAATATGTATAAAAGGCGATGTTTAGACGAAAAAATAATCTTTTAAATAAGTTATTAACAAACCTTCTACCTCTAATAGTTCATTAAATATGAATTTGTTAACTAAGGTTGCGTTTTCGCCGAGTTACTAAAAATCGCTTGAATAATATTTTCTTAAGCAAAATTTTGTTTGAATGCTACAAACTCTTGTTTAGGAAGAAGGACTATCCGTTGAATCGATTAGAAAAGGGAGAACTTATTAAAAGTATTAATTAAATTTTCTTCGATTAGAGAGGGGAAATAATTTTTAATACGAAATAAGAATTTCGAATAACTATTTTTTTTAGGAAAATGTAGCTTACTTGTTTTTACAGCTATACAAATACAATTTAATTTAAATTTTATAAAAGATTTAAAACGTTTTTGATTATTTCAGATATGAAAAATCAATACCTGCAAAAACAAGTCAATTTTCAACAAATAAATATAACAATTTTACCAAAAGAGAAGCGTTTTCTGCGAAAACATTAATTTTTACAAAAAAAGACGCATTCTAGAAAATTTGGTTGAACTTATAACATAGATATATAAACGTTAACAAAAATACTAACTAATAGGTTATTTTTCATACGAAAAATGTATTAGATGAGATTTTAAACAAAAAAGTTTTTATTTTGATATAAAAACAATAGAATTTATGAAAAAGAGACAAACTCTTAACAGTATAGTAAAATCCTCAACCAAAAACAGATTAATTTTTAGCAAAAAATTTCGAAAAAAAAGGATTGAACCAAGAAGTTTATTGCTCTGCCGAAAAAATTAAATTTTTAATAAAATGGATGATTTAAAAAAAAAGTTACATCTATGATGGAAAAGAATGATTTTTAATTAAAATTATAGATTTTTAACCAAAAAAGTTCATTTCTAGCTATCAAGTTAAACATTTACCCAGTTAATTGGATTTTCAACGAAAAAATACAATAGTCAATATTTCAGTTGAAAAAATAGTTGATTTTTAAATTAAACAGAGTTGATTTAAAATTTCAAGAACTGTCTATTTTTTGAGTTTATATAAATATAATTTTTCTACGAATCTTCAGAAAATTTGAAAAGTTTTTTTAAGTTTTTAAATTTCGAAAAAATAGATATCTGAAAAATTAAAAAAATTGTTTTTTGTTTTCTGGAATTCTTTCAAAATTCTTAAAAAGGTTCGGAATTTTGTTTCGAAATATTCCAAATGTTACATTATATAAAAATTGTCGGTATCTATTTAAATTCAAAATTATTTTTTTGCAATTTTTAATTTTATAGAAATCTTCTGAATATTTTTTTAAAAGCTTCAAATTTCTCATTAATTTTTTTCAAATTCTTTCGACATTTTAAAAAATCTTTTCAATTTTAAAATTATTTTTAAATATTTTCAAAACTTTGAAATATCTTTTAAATTAAATCGAAGTTTTATCAAATTTTTGATCTTGCAAAATTGAAAAACTTTTATGACAAATCTTCCTAATTCTTTTTCGAAATATCAGGAAATCATTTTGACTGTTTCGAAATGTTTTTAAATTTTCTATTGAAATTCATTTTTTGAAATAAAAAATCATATCAATCCTGACAGCTATCTTATCGATTTTAGTTTTAGTTGAACCACTTCATATACAAATTCATTTTATTAGTGTATAAGTTCATCATTTTATTTAAAATTTTATGTTTTTGGTTGAAATCTTAACTTGTTTTTTAAAATTTGTTCTTCGTGGTTGAAAATTAATTGTTTAACTCAAAATTTAGATATTTAATTTTTGGCTGAAAAAAGCATCTCTTTTTGGTGAAAAATGCACTATTTGTGTCAAAATTTATTTCTTTTCTTAAAAATTTGGATTTTTGATAAATAATCTTTTTGGTTTACATATTCGTCTTTTTTATTAACAATTGATATTCTTAGTTGAAACTTGATTTTACTTTGTTTAAAATTAAATCTATTTGGTTGAGAATTTCAATATTGGTTTAAAAAATTGATCTATTTCGTTTGAAAATGCATCTCTTTTGTAATCAATGTTTATATTTTGTGGAAAATTATTGTTTTCTATTCGTTAAAAATGTATGTTTTTAACCCTGAATTATACTATTCCAGTCTTTTTGTTGAAAATTTATTGTTTTAATTTAAAATTGACCTATTATATTTTTGGTTAAAATGTTATTAATTTTAGTAAAAAATTAGACTATTTAATTCAAAATGCATATAATTCATTGAAAATTTGTCTTTTTTAATCGAAGATTAATTTTCTTGGTGGAAATTTAAATTTGGTCAAAAGTTAAAATACTTTAATAAAAATGATGATCTTTTTGGTTGAAAATTATTATTTTTAAATTAGTCTATTTCGTTGAAAATTGATCTCTTTTGTAAACAATGTAATTGCATTGTTAAAAATTATTTCTGTTTATTTGTAAAAGTTAATGTTTTTAACTGAAAATTTCACTATTTCATTTCTAGTTGAAAATTTATCGTTCTTATTTTCAAAGTCGACTATTCGGTTTAGAATTTATTTGCCCACGAAAATAAAAAACTGATTAGAGATTTTTATTTCAATTCTGTATAGCATTTTCTTTCTCCTTATGATTATAATTTTAGATAAAAATTGGATGATTTTATCGCAAATTCAACAATTATGTTAAAAAGTCATACTTTTCAGCTGCAAAAATTTTTTTTATTTTGTTTTTGAAAAATCAACTAAAATTCTTGTTAGTGAGAAATTCAACTCTTTTTTTTAATTCTACTTTTTAGTTTACAGATTCCTTTCTTTTAGTAGAAATTTAATCTTTTTTGCATAAAAATTCGACTATTTTTTTCTTGAAAATACATCACTTTCATTGAAGATTAATTTTTTGATTAAAAATACGTTATTCTTTTGTGGCTAAGAAATAATATTTTTAACTGAAAATTTAGCCCTTCCAATTAAGGATTTATAAATTGAGTTGAAAATTCATCTCTTGGTTTAAAAGTTTCACTGTTCTGGTATGAAAGCTTATTAATTTTCGTTTGTTAGGAAATTTCATGATTGTAGTTGAATGTTTATTTTTTTCGTTAAAACTTCATATTTTTTGTTTAAAAAGTTGTGTTTCAATTATTTGTTTGGAAATTTATCTTTCGGTTAAAAATTCAACTATTTTGTTTAAAGTTTCATTATTTGTTTGAAAAATTTAAAAAAATCGATAAAATTCGAAGTTTCGTTTTCGTTGAAAAACAAACTATTTTTGGTGAAATTTTAATATTTTTTGTTTGAAAATTCATTAATTTAGTTGAAAATGCATCTTTTTATGTAGAAAATTCAAGTATTTATTAAAAAATTCAACCATATTGTTGAAATTTTATTTATTTTATTAAAAATTCAAGTTTTTAAATTAAAAAATCATATATTTTTGTCGAAAATTAATCTTTTTTGTAAAGCATTCTTGTATTTGAATTTTTAAAAAAATCGAAATATCTTTAAAAAATTTAATTATTTGGCGGAAAATTCGAATATTTATTTAAAACTTAAAGTGATTTTTTGAGAATTTGACTACTTCTTTGAAAGTTTTCTTTTTCGTCGCAATGCGTGTCTTTACATATAAATAGTCAAGGTATTTTAAAAATTGAAAAATCAAGAAAAAGTCAGGGAATTTTGAAATTAATTTTTTTTACCACCTTAATTATATAATGAAATTTTAATGTCAACTGCTATTTTCATTAATTTAAAATGAAATTAAAAAGCGAAATGCGTTTCCTTTTGTCTTAGTCACTGAAGTGTGATGTGACAAAGGAGTTATGACTGCGCGAGGTGAATGTTAATATTTATTCCGAGCTCGCTAATTTTTTCAAAGCCCACAGCGAATTCTTTGAGAGGTGCAAGTGCGAAACGTACATAAAGAGTGCTCGTCGTGACGTGAATGTCGACAATTGCGCAAAAAAAATCGACAATAGCGGAAAAAAAACACAAAAAAAAAACGATAAAGTTCCTTCCGCTTAAACTGATTTTACTATAAACGATATGCAGAAAACACAGCTTAATATGGAAATTATTGTTTAAACAGTTTATTGATATTTTCAGTGATATATAAATTAAACGATACTATAATTTGCGTTTTTTTATATTTTCGACTTTTTTGCCACTTTTCACTTAAAGTGAATTAATAATCAATTCAATTTAGTGAAAATTTATATTTAAATAAATAATTATTCTTTATAACTATCTTTTTTTTATTGATATTAAATAGTTGTGTTTTTTTTTCAAGTTTTTGCCCAATTTTACTCAGTAAAGTAACAAAAAATACAGCTTAACAAACATGAACCTCAAAAGTTTTGTTTTTAATTAAAACGAAACATTTATTCCAGAGCGTGAAAAAAAAACTGACAAACTATAATAAATTATTCAAAGAACTTATTTTGTTGACACTCATTAATTAGTACCTCACTAAGTAAAAAGTAGATAAAAAGATAAAAACAATTTAGAAAAATCTGCAACCATCTAGTATTATCATAGATGAGAAAAGTTATAAACCATTAAAATTTGTTTAAACAATCCTTTTTTATAAATGTAATTAATTATTAAGTCACTTCAAGTAAGAAATAGACAAATAGTTAAAAATTTCAGAAAAAATTGCAACTTTGTACGATTTCGCAAAAAGAATTTTATTAACAATAATAATACATTTTTACAACAATTATATTAATTAGATTCAAGGAACTCTTACGTCATTCTAATTAAAAATTGAATTTTTTGGGAAAAACCGTCACTTTCCCTCTCTATTCTGAAAGAAAATGTCTAAAAATATTAATAAATTGTTTAAATAATTTATTTAAACAGTTAATTGTCAGTAAAAAGTTGTATTTTATGTACTAGAAACAATTTGCATTTTAAAAAACAACAGAAATAATCATATTTAGAGCAAAAAATTCGCAAAACCCATTTTTGCACTTATGGGGTTTTTTGGGACCCCATAAAACATAATTTATTATATAATATTGTTTCTTATGGGAAATTGGTGTTACGCTTCATAGTGCTAGCGCCAGATCAAAATATATATATTTTTTAAACTAAAAAAATGGATTTATTTTTTTGTTTATTCGTAGGAATTTCCAGGTAATATTCATAAGAATTAGAGAAAAAAATCCATAGTATTTTTTTACCTTTGCTAATTTTTTTACTTATGGTAATTTTTATTTAACTTTAGTTTTTTCTATAAAAACAGCAACTTTCAAACAAGGACACAACAACAAAAATCGAATTTTTAACAAAATATATTAATTTTTGAACAAAAAGATGAATTTTCAGCAAAGAATAAAACAAAATGCAATAGCTAAAATTTTCGGTAGAAAACTTAATTTTTAACCCAAAGAATTTTTTTTGTGAATAGTTAAATTTCAAGCTAATAGCATAAATTTTGAAATAAAAATATGAATCTTTTTCAACAACAAACTGCCTGAATTTGTAAATAAATAGCCTAATTTTCGACTGCAAGTGTTCACATTTGAAACAAAAATGGAATAGTTTAATTTTCATTCAAAAAAATATTTAACAGAAATAAAAAATAGTTAAATGTTTAAATGAAAAGATAAATTTTTAGATAAAATTAGGAATCGTTAAGCAAAGCAATTTGTTTTTAACAAAGAAGGCCAAAATATCCAAGAATTTCAAACCAAATAGTTGCACTATTTAAAAAAGTAGAATCTTAAAATGGAAATTTAAGTTTTCATTTAAAACAAAAGAATTTTTAATAAAAAAAATCATTCCTGGGACAACTTGAAATGGTTTCTTATTTGAAAAAGTAATTTGAAGAGAAAATTGGTAAAGACTTAAAAATATTTCAAATATTTTCTTAAAATTTCAAAAGAGACTTTAAAGACTCGTTAATAAATATTTTTTATTTTCCGAGATATTAAAATTTTATACAAATTTCAGTAACTTTGAGAGGTATTTAGAAGTTTTCAGAACATTTAATAATAATTTTTAACTTGGAAAGATTTAAAAAAAGTACAAAACAAAATGGAGATTTTCGAAGATTTCTAAATTAAATTTTAAAGCTTTTAAACAACAAAAATAACTTGTTTAAATAATTTATGTAAATATCTCATTTTTAGTACAAATCAGGGCTTTATAATAAAAATAATTTGCATTTTAAAAAAACGCGAAAGTCATAATTAGCGTCGAAAACTCGCAAACCCCATTTTGTTACTTATGGGGTTCTTTTTGACCCTATCAAACATATTTATGGGGGTGATATTTAAAAAGTAATATTTTATTCGTATTCTGTCGCTAATTTTGAAAAGAAATGTTGAGTCTAAACTCGATTTAGCTATTGAGGATTCTGAATAAAAAGGAAAAATAACGTCTTTTTATGGCAAAGACGTTTCAAATTGTATGGGGTTTGCGCCACCTCTAAATATAATTTTTTTTTGTTAAAAGAATGTGCATTTATTTTTTTGTTCGTTTAAACAAATTTCCGGGCGATATGTTCTATCAAGAAGTTAATTTTTTTTTAATTCCCCATTTTTAGGAAGGTGATTGAAAAATTTTCAAATTTTAATTTTTTGTATATGGGAACAAATTTTTCAAATTTTTGGCGCAAAATTTATAAACAAAGATTGTTTCGTCGAAGTATAATCCTTCAAAAAAGATGAATTATGCAATTTCTTATAAACAGACAATAAAAGTTTTTAATTAATTTGCGTAAATTTATGGAAATAAATAATCTTGAACGGAATTAAAATCAGAAACACTTTTTGTTTAAAATATATTTTAAATAATAAAGAAATCTGCACTTTTGTTAATTTGTACCTAAAGTTACAAAAAAAGTATTCATATTTTGTTTAGTTTTTATGCTCTTTTTGATAAACTAAATACACAAAAACGCTGTTTTAATTTTAAAATAATTTTTTTTCTATTTTTTATGGATCAAAAAATGAAAAAACAAAAACTTTTTTTCCAACTTTAATAACTAATTACAAACATTTAATTTTTCTAATCGTTTAAAATATCACATATTCCAACGAAAAAAAATTTTTCGTACTTTTTTTCCGCCGGATTTTATTGGCTAACATAAACTTTACCCAAATATTTTTCTAATCAGGAAAAACTTTTATCCTTTATATTAAGGATGTCTAAATAATGAACAGTTTTTCATGCAACATTGTAAAAAATATAATTTTTTTAAAAATTAGTTTTAATGATAACCTGTTCTTGTCCAGTTGACAATACATTCTGTCAGTTCCGAAAGAATTGGACCTATTTGAGGAATAATGTTAAAAATATCATATTACGTGAAAATAGGTACGGATACTATCGATCTAAGGCACTTTTTAAATTAAAAATTTTTCGCTCTCATAAAATTCATTTGAAAATTTTAATTTAGTTTTAAATTTAATTTTCAAATTTTATCAAAACGATAAATTCTGAATTCTAGGGATATCTTAAATCACTAGTATAGATATTTATTTTCACCTAATATGATAAGTATTTCATTTGATCAGTCATTTACCATCCCGATGATATTGCAAATTTCCTGTAAATATTTTATGTTGGATAGAACAAAATTGTTAAAAAAAAGCATTTTCTGCCTCATTCCAGTTTGAAGTTAAATTTAAATAATAAAAAATTGTTTACACAATTAGTAAACAATTTGAAATAATCATACTAGTTGTTTATATTTCCTAGTTAGTTTATATCGTTGCTAGAATACCGATAATTTGCAACAAAATAATCTTTCAAACCAACAAAAATTATTTAAGCTATTGATATTCAATAAACAAATAAAATCCTTTTTTTTTGTTCATTGACAAGGATCTATAAAAAATCCTAAAAACAGTAACAAAACAAAACTTAGCAGCAGGGAAAAGTCAACGAATATTATTGGTCAGGAAAAGTCAGGGATTGAAAAAAAATCTTGAAAGGGCAGGAATTTTCTATAAGGGAAAATAAATAAAGGAAAATAAATAAAAATTATTTCTTTTAATTTGAAATTGCTTTATTTTGCTTATAGAAGGTTATATGCTAAAACCATTACAAGAATAATATTCTGGTCTTTGAATATTAATGGTCAGGGGAAATAAAAAATTTGTTAGGGAAAAATTAGGGAATTTTAAAAATTAGGTTTTGCAGCTATCTTGATATAATTTTCTTGTTAGTATTTTATTTTACATACCAAAACGATTGTCAAATTCTATTTTAAAATAGAAAAAGTCCATTGTACAAGGCATACGTACCTGAAACAAAAAAATGTACACATAACTATTTAGCAAAATAACAATTTTTAAAAGTACTTGCAGTTTGGTTAACTGAACTTTACCAAATTTTTTTTTTTAATTTCTGGTTTGGAATGTTTTTCAATTTTCTTGATTTTTTAATAAAATTATTTTTCTAGTGTATTGCTATTATGAAAAAGCCTAGACATGTTTAGAAATATTTTTAACTACAATGTACAAGGATACTTTTATTGAATGCAAAAAAAACGTTGGTTTCCATCATAAAAGTCTTTATTATTTTCAAAATGATGATAATTCACCTGAAAATTTTGAAAAATATAGGTATTTGGACGCTTCATTCAGATTTCAAGAAATATTGATGCAAGTGGCTTCAAATACGTTCTTGGGGTCGCTGGATCCGAATATAGTGTCAGATTTTCAAAATTCAAGATGGCGCATCCAATATGGTGGCAAACAATTTGAAAATGTTTAGTGCTGGATTATATTGACTAAAGATAGGTTTTTGAGGTCACTGAATCGGAATCTAGTATCAGATATTGGAAATTTAAGACGAAGGATCCAATATGGCGGCAAACCTTTTAAAAATTATCGGAACCGGATATGCAATGTTACATTTTTAAAATCTGACACTAGATTCGGATTTAGCGACCTAAAAACCCATATACGGACAATTTCATGAAGTTAAAAATATTTTTTTAAAACTTTAGCCGCCATACTGGATGAGCGATCTTGAATTTCAAAGGTTTGACACTAGCTTCGGATTCAGCGACCCCAAAAATCTACGTATCTAGAACTTTATCCAGTTCCAAACATTCTCAAAAATGTGAGTAACTATATTGGATCCGCCATGTTGAATTTCGAAAATATGACACTAGCTACGGATTCAGCGACCTCAAAAACCCATGTAGGACAATTTCATCAAGTTACAAACATTTTTTCAACTTTAGCCGCCATATCGGTTGCGCCATCTTGAATTTCGAAAGTTTGACACTAGCTTCGGATCCAGCGACCTCAAAAACCTATGTTCCGAGAATTTCATCCAGTTTAAAACATTTTCAAAATTTTAGCCGCCATATTGGATCCGCTAAATTCAATTGAGACAATCTTACACTATATTCGGATTCAGCGACCTCGAAAACCTATCTACAGACAATTGTATTGAGCTCCAAACATTTTTTTAATTTTGGTCGCCATATTGGAACCACCATCTTGATTTTCGAAAACCTGGCATACCCGAGAATAGTAGGAAACAGGGTTTTCGTTAAAAAATACCTACTGGTTAATTATGATAATGAGACTCGAAAATTAAAGAAAAATCAGAGTTCTTCGTCGTTTTTCTTCGTTCCCGAAAAAAATGTTGCTATCCACAGGGGTTTAAAATTTTTTTCAACAAAAGTAAAAAAAATAAAAAAATAGAAGCTAAGTCATAAGAAATAATTGATAAAAATCTGAAAATAATTGGGAACAAGTATCTAAATAAATAATAAAAAATAAATAACCTCTGTTGGTTCAAAAATTATTTCAGTTGTTGAAAGCTCAATTATTTTAATCAAGGTTTGACTCCTAGGCTTTAAAATCACAATTTGATTGCAATTTTTTCTATATTGCCTGAAAAATCGTTCTTAGTTGTAAATTTGTCTGTTTTGTTAAAATTTAAGTGTTTTGAATAAAAATTGTCTTTTTTTGTAGTTTAAAATTCATTCAAAAGTAACTTTTTTTAATTTAACGGTTTTGTAGAAAATTCTTCTAGTTGGGTTGAAATTTATCTTTTTTGATAGAAATTTAATCTTTGTGTTAAAAAGTCAACTATTTAATTGAAAATCAATCATATACAAGTATTTTGTTGAAAACTCAACTTTTTGTATTAAAATTAACTTTTTGAAAAAAATGAACCTGTTTCCTTGAAAATTCGTCTATCTGCCTTAAAATTTTAACTTTTTAATAGAAAATGATATTATTTCGTTGAAATTTCAAATATTTTGTTAGAGTTATTTAAAAAAAAACTATCTTGACTTCAAATCTTCGTAATCCTGTCTACACGAAAAGAAATATGTTAATTTTGAAATTTTTTTAAATAAAAAAATGGACTATTGAAAGTTTATCTCGTCACAAATATTTATAATGAAAATTAAAGAATGAATATACTGTCAATATTAAAAATCAACTGTTTTGTTGAAACATTGTACGTTTGAGTTAAAAATTCAAATAAAATTTTCGTGAAAGATTTACTTCTAGTTAAAAACTTATATTTTCATGTTAAAATGTCAAAATAAAGTATTTTCGGAGGAAAATTCAATTTTTTTTTTAAATTTTATTTTTGATTTAAAAATGATTCCGTTTCGGAAAATTTAGAAACTGTTTCTGCATAAAGCTTTAGTGGCGCGTATCTGAAAATTCATATAGAAATTTCTAACAGAATAGGGCACTGCTTTTAAATTTGAATAGAAGATTAATTTAAGCCATTTTTCTGGCTATCGGCTAAATTCTAGCCTAAATAGAAGCCTCATTCAACCCCAGATTCTGGCCAGAGGCAAACTTTTTTAAAGCTTTGATCATAGGCTAGTTTTTAACGGGACTGACCTTCTTTATGTTACACCTTGAAACAAGCCCACTATTGGGCTTAAATCAAGACTTTTCTTCTATGACCTAATCAGTGGTATCTTTGTAATTTATAAAAGTATATGTTTATTTCGCTTTAGAATGTTTTTTCGTAAAAAATGTACATAGTAAATATGATATATATTTGTTTAAACAATAAATTCTTTAAATTCCCTGAAATGCTCTACTAATGCTTTGTTCGAGCTTAAATGCTGAACATATTTTCAAGAGAATTTGCTCTAAATAAATTCTTTGGGGCATTTAAGAACTCTACATAGGAGTGGGATAGTTTTTAAATTATTTTTTCATTATTCTTATCAAAAACATTTAAAAACAAAAGTTCAGAATGTATGAATTCGGCAAAAAGTAATCATGAAGTCTTTTTAGATCAGTTTCAATATTGATTCTAAACCGTTCGTTCGGATACGTATTTCTGTATTTTTAGTCCTTTTTTCAAATGTGCAATCGAACTTGCACTTGACCCAGATTGATAAAAGTCAACCTTTTCTGCAAATCGATGGTGGAAGCCTGAACACATTACACAGCCTGGGACGAATTTTGGGGATTTGGAAATTTCCCGAAGTGTCCTCAATTTCGTGCCTTTTCCAACCATAAACTTGGTATTTTGGTTTCGCTACGAGATAATGGGGCGTGGAGAATTACAGTTTCAGATATATTTTATCTATGCTATCTATACATATATGTAAAACTGAATGTATGTGTGTGTGGTCCGGATAGGCTTCCACACGATTGTATCTATTGAAACCAAATTTTTTAGGTTGTCGTAAATTGTTCCTGCCAATTCTCTTCTAATACTTTGAAAATGCTTGCTCATTTTTCTTTTTTTTTGCGTTGAAAAAAAAAATCTTTTAATATTACAACAGAGATTGGGAAATTAAAGGATGAGAAGACTCCTATGTTTTATTTTTTGTTTTTAGTAAAATTTTCTTCCGGATTGACTCAAGTTGAAAATCTGTACAAATAGAATTTAGAGCAAGAAATACATTTTCTCTACAATTTTTTATGTTTAAATAAACAAAAAGAAGGAAATTTTTCTTATTCAGATTCCTGATCTGAAAGCTTCTCTTTTAGCCTTATTTTTTCCTAAAACGCGAAAAATTTAAGTGTTAGAAGTAAGATAAAAAATTAAATGTACTATCACATTTTTCTTCAAAGATGGCCAAAATTAAAGCAATTGACATTTAAAATCAAAATGGAAAATAAAATTTGCTATGTTACATTTTTTTTTATAGCAGTGGTTAGCCAAAATTTTTTTTTTATTTATACCCCTATGCTAGAACCTTTTCTGGCAGTCCACTTTTTTTTGGCAGTAAATCAAATTGTAATAGCATGTAGAATTTGGATTAAAAATAAAATTTTGGGACTTATTTTTATCATTAAATAAATAATAGGAAAAATTTAATTATTAAGACACCTATGCTCTTATTTTTTATTGTAGTCTGATTTCCTTCGGGGTTGACTCAAATTAGAGATTTCAGCTCACAGAATTTATATAAGAATTGATTTTGCTATGTAAATTTTTTCTTTATAATAACGCTAAAAAATAAGAAAAGTGGGGAAAATTTTCATATATAGGTCCCTCATCTGAAAGCTATTCTTTCAGTCTACTTTTTATGGCTTAAATTAATGTATGTTGAATTGAGATAAAAACTAAATTATTGTGAAATATTTTTCTATCGGGATGGTTATTTTATTGTTTACTTTTCTTATACCAGTGGTAAAAAATTATAAAAAAGAGGAAAATTTGGCTATTTAGACCAACTAAGAGAAAATATTAATTTTCAGTAAAAAAGTTAATTCTTAAAGAAAAAAGTGAATATCTCGCATGAAAAAAAATTTCTACCAAGAAGATTAATCTTTTTCCAAAAAATTTGAATTTGCAACGAAATAATTACATTTCTTACCAAATAGCTGCGTTTTTATCTAACATTATGAACTTTCAACAAAATAATCAACTACGAACCAAGTGGTTGAATTTTTAAGAAAATATATGAATTTTTAAATAAAAGGGACAAATTTTGAGCGAAATAGTTACATTTTTAACCAAAAAGATCAACTTTCCAATTTAGAAAAAAATTAATTTTTAACAAAGGAATTTTCAAATAAACTGATAAATATTTTAACCGAAAAAGGTTCATTTGTAAAAAAAATATGTTTTATGAAATTTAATAGTTCATATTTGAAACAAAAAATATTTTGGTTTTAAATTTAAAAAACTGTTGAATTTAATGAAAAAGCAATTTTTTTATAAAATTGTTCAATTCTTAACCAAAAAAATTTTTAATTATTGGCCATGGTGGCAAAAATTTTAAGAAGGAAGTACAAAATTTCTACAATTTTATTTTTTGTTTAAAGCATAAATCTTTTGCAAAAAATACGTACAAATTAAAAAAAAAGACACTTAAATACAAATAGCTAATTTATTCTTTTATTTTCTTACAGGAAAGTAAGAAAATGAAAAATAAAGAATAATTTTTGACATTAAAAAAGTCTATATAACTTTTTATTCATATTTTTCATTTTTTTGTAAAAATCTACAAGGTACAGATAGCTACAGAATTGTTCATTTTTTAATTTGGATGTTTGGCATCATAAAAGCCTTTTAATTTTACGTAAATTATCTTAGAAAATTTTAAATATTATTATTAGAACTATTTTCAATTTTTAAATAATTTACAATAAATAGATTTATCTCAAATATTCCATTTTCAGCCCATTCAATTTGAAAAATTCTAATTAAGGAAAATACTTTTTTACATGTTTAAAATTATTTTACTTTTCATTTAAAGTAAACATTTGTAACTCCAATATTAAAAAATAAGCAGCTTTAAACTGAATTATTTGAAACAGAAAGCCTTGGTTCGTTAATATTTAATGACAATTGAACAATTATCTAATTGGAAGAAATTTGAATTAGTTTGAGAGATCTTTAGAAGTTTCGAGAAAATCCGAACTTAATTTAAAACTGGAAAAACTTTCCAAAAATAAAAAACTAAATTTGGATTTTTCAAGATTTCGAAATACAATTTTTAAGTTTTTTATATAGATCTATATCGATCTTTAAAGGATTTAAGAAAATAAAACTTTTTCTCAATTTTGCTGCAAAGAGTTAAAATAATTTTGATTGGAACAAATTTTTTTGAAAGCATATTTGAAAAAGATAAACAAAATTTTGATTTACAAATTACACACGAAATAAATTATTTTCAAAAATAATTTAAAATCCGAAAAGATTTTAAAACATTTAAAACATAATGTAGATTTTAAAGATTCCAAATAAAAAGTTTATAAGCTTTTTAAGCTTTTTGAAAGGTTTGAAATTAATAATTATTATTTTTTTAATTCCTATAAAAACTAAGAACAAACTTTTGTTTAAAAAATTAAATTAAAAAAATATCCTAAATGATTTTGAAAAGCGAATCTGGAATATTTTAAGGTATTTTTTTTAATTATGTAAGATTTTCAAAAAATTTTAGGAAGAATTTTGTTTCTAAGATAATATAAATATAACAAGATTCCTGCAAAATTTTTAAATGATTTTTGAAAAAAAAAATTTCAGGAGAATAACAAAAAAAATTTCATTTTGGTGTATAAATTATTCTTTTTTTAGCTTAAAATCAAAGCTTTGAAAAGCTTTGCAAAAGAAAGCACGAATTCGTTTTCTTTAAATATTTAATTTGAAATTTAAGTGTATTGTAATTTGAGTTGAGATTTATTGTATTTATTTGCAGATTCTTGTAAAAATGTTGTAGATTTTGTACTTTTTTTGTAAAAAATTTTCCACCGGAAGTCTTCTATTATATAAGTTTGCATTTAAGCGAAAAATCGAGAAATATGAGAATTTTCTTTAAAAAATGCGGAAAATGTGAATTGGGGGAAAAAATCTGAAGATTGCGACTTGGATAAATTTATCAGATTACAAAGCACTGAACGATCTCTTCTCGAAAAAGAATTCTTTTCAACCAATAGATGCATTTTTAACGAAAAGATGAAATTTTAACCTGAAGAGGCTAATTTTTTAAATAACAAAATTAAATTTCTACCGAGAAGTTTAATCTTATACAAAAAAGACGAGTTTTTAATTAAATAATTTCGTTTTTCCACAAAAAAAGATAAATTTTCATGTAAAAAAATTCATTCTTTAAAAAAAACTCATTTTTAGAAAAATAGTTGAATTTTTAACCAAGTAATTCAATTTTTGACAAAAAACTTTATTTTCAACCAAGAAATTTAATTGTATACAAAAAAGATAAATTATTCTCAAAAACATACAGTTTTAACTATTAAAAATGAATTTTTAACCAAGTAGTTCAATTTAAAAATAGAAAAGTTAATTTTTCAAAAAAAAAATGAAGTAGTTAAACTTTTAATTAAAATAACAATTTCTAACCGAAAATGAAATAAATTTTAAGAATTAAAATTGTTTCAGAAAAAAAGATCTACTCCAACGCTCCACTGGGAATCGAACCACAGAACTTCCGATTGCCGTTTGTGTAATTTTCTGTTAAGTTATTTAAGAATTCAGGATTTTCGATCTCTCTATAGAGAGATAAAAAATTATCAATTTTTATCAAAATAGTTAAATTTTTCCAAAATATTCATTTTCTATCGCAAAAAAAGAGTTTTACAAAAAATAAATAAATTTACAACCAATATATTTGAATTTTTATCTAAAATGATGAATCTTCAAACAAAACAGTGCATTTTTAATAAAATAGTTGCATTTTCCACAAAAAAGATACATTTGGAACAAAAAAGATTAATTTTCTACCACATAAGAAGAATTTTTAACCAAATAAATAAATTTACAAGCAAATAATTTAACTTTCAGCTAAAAATATCAGTTTTCTACCAAAAATGGAATACCAAAAAAATGGGTTTTCAACCAAAAAAAAATCGGCAAAAATGTCATTATTTATATTTCTACTCAAAATTATTTTTTATTTTATTTTATTTTAATAAACTTTTAAACAAGTTATTGAATTTTAAACCTACAAGGACGCAATTTGTTCCAAGAAAATTAATTTTCCGCAAAAAAAAAAGAATTTTCAACAAAGTGAATAAATTATCATAAAAATAGTTACATTTGCCACCTACGAATTACATTTTCGAATAAAATTATGAATCTTAAACAATAAAATAAAATTTCTAACAAACTAGTGGAATCCTTAACCAAAAACAGATTAATTTTCCACAAAGAAGATTAATTTTCCGCCAAAACAAAAAGAATTTTCAATAAAATAGATCGATTTTCATAAAAAATAGGAACATTTTCAACCAATAATATAAATTTATGAAAAAAACAATGATTCTGCATGTGAAAAATTGAATTTTCAATTGAATTTTGAATCTGAAAATTTGAATTTTAACCAAGAAGATTAGCTTTGTGCCAAAATGTCGAATTTTCAATAAAAAACAAACATTTTAAAAACATTAATTGCATCTTCAATAAGAAAGAGTTTAATTTTAAACCTAACAAATCAGTTTTCAATTTAAAAAAACCAATTTTTAATTTTCAAAAATAAATTTTCAACTGAAAATGGAATAACAAAAAAATTAATTTTTAACATGGTAGTTCAACGTTCAAACAAGTAGTTAAATTTTAAACTTATACGAATGAATATTTAACCAAGAATTTTAATTATCTGTCAAAACGAAAAGTGAAAAAAATACTAATTTTCAACAAAGTAGTTGAATCTTTAATCCAAACAAATTAATTTTCAACAACAAAATTAACTTCTTAACAGAGTTTCAACATTCAAATAAGTATGCGAATTTTGAATCTAAGAGATGAATTTATCAGAAAAATGATAAATCTTTATATAAAAGAGTGAATGTTTAAAAGAATAGTATAAATTTGCCCTAAACAATATGTAATTTTTACAGAAAAGATTAATTTTCTACCACATAAGAAGAGTTTTCAACAAAATAAATTAATTTACAACTAAATAGTTCAATTTTAACTGAAAATTTTTATTTGAAAAAAATAGAATACCAACAAAATAAATGTTTATCTTTTAAACAAGTAGAAAAAATTTCAACAAAAAACATACATTTTAAAGAAAATAGTTCAATTATCTGCCAAGAAGAATAATTTTTTTGCTACAAAAAATAGAATTTTTAACATAATAGATCAATTTTCAGAAAAATAGGTACATTTTTATCCAAGGAGAATGCTCAGCCATGAAAGATGAATTTTGAAGCAAAAAGATAAATTTTCTATTACAAAAGAAGATTTTCAGAAACAAAAAAATTATAACCAAATTTTTGAATTTACAACTAAAAAAAATCAATTTTGAACAAAAAATGGAATACCAAAAAAACTGTTGCTTAACAGGGTCTCAATAAAGTTAAAAAAAAGTTTAAATAAATTTTTATTAATTCTATTATTTGTTTCAAACCTTAACAATTTAAAAATATTTTCAACCTTTTTTTTAAATTAAGCAGTTGAATTTTCAACAAAGAAACACGAATTCTGCAAAAATGGTATATATTGATATCCCTAGTAAAACATATTTTTATTTAAATCTAAAAGAGTGAAAAAAAAATTGTAAACCAATAATTGAACGTCGAGCCAAAACAGATTGATTTCCAATCAAAATGATGAATTTTCAACCAAAAAGGTTAATTTTCTGTTAAAAAGACAATTTAAAAAAAAAAAATATATAAATTTTCAACAAAGTAGTTGAATCTTAAATGAAAAAAGATGAGTTTACAACCAAATAGTTAAAATTTCAACTACACAAAAACAAAATTTTCAACTAAAAAATTAATTTTTAACAGACTAGTTCAACATTTCAATAAGTGATCGAATTTTCAACAGAAGAGATGAATTTATAACTAAAATGGCGAAACCTCAAATTAAACATTGAATTTTTAAGAAAATAGTTAAATTTTCACCTAAAAATATATTTTTAAACAGAAAGATAATACCTTATTAAAAAATTTCCAACCAAATAAATTAATTTACAATCAAAAACTTAAACATTAACTAAAAATATTAATTTTGAATCATAAACAAAATACAAAAAAAATTATTTTTCAAACAAGGAGTTTAATTTTGCATCTGTAATGATCTACAATGATTACATTACATTTTAAATAGCACCACGAATCTTCAACAAAAAATGAAATTTTCAACAAACTAATTTTTCAATGAAAAAGATCAATTCTGAATTAAAAATGTGAAAGTGCATATTTGAATCCTTATTAATTTTCAGCCGAAATAATGAATTTAATCTAAGAAGATTCATTTTCTGTCTAAACTAGAAATTTTGAACATAATATGCAAATTTTCAATAAAGCAATTAAATATACAATAGGGTGGTCTAAAAATGCCTTGAAAATTAAAAAAAAAAATTTATGGGAACACCCCAGAAAGTTGCATAGGGTCCCAAAAAACCCCCATAAGTGAAAAAATGGGTTTTGGGAGTTTTTGGCGCTATTTATGATTTTTTTTGCGGTTTTACAAAAAGTAAATTGGTTCTGACACATGAAAAACCATTTAATACTGATAATTAGATGTTCACATGAATTGTTTAAACAATTTTTTATTGTTTTTAGCAATTTTCTCAAAGACTATTGCTATTAATATTCTCTTAGAAAAATGCTAAAATATTGCAGTATAAAAAAATTACTTTTAGTCCAATTTTAAATAATGATAAGTTGAGTAATTAATTAGAGTCAAGAAAATTAATTATTCAAAGAATTTATTATTGTTAATAATAATATTATATCTGAATAATGCTAAAAAAATAAAATAAATAAATAATAAATAAAATAATAAAAAAAAAATAAAAAAAAATAATGGCTTTTCGTCCAATTTTCAATAGGAGTCAAGTAATTATGAATTCAAGTTAACGAAAATAATTGATTAAACAATTTATTATAATTTTTAATAATATTCTCTTTGTTTAATTGGTAGAATTTTTCGGTTTTTTTTTCTGAAATTTTCAACTGTCTTTTTCAACTTTGTTTAGTTTTTGTGACAATTTTTACCTTTCTGTCTTTTTTTGTTTAGTGACATAATAATTAATTATTCATTTTTATATTAAATTTAGTATTTAATTATTATTTATTTAATGTATTATTTTTTCTAAATCTAATAAATTATTAAGTCAGAGCTAATGAAAAATACACAAGCAGTTAAAAATTACAATTAAAACAGCATCATTCTACTAACTAAGCAAAGTGAATATTATTAACAATGATAATCAATTTTTAAAATCATGATTTTTGTTCACTGGAATTCATTATTCCTTAATTTTTATTGAAAATTGGACAGAAAGTCAGAAATTTCAGAAAAATCCGCATCTTTCTAGCATTATTTAATTATAATATTGATAATACTATTAATAAATTGTTTAAATAATGAATTTCTTGACTCTAATTGATTACACAACATATCTTAATTAAAAATTTGACTAGAAGTGAAATTTTTTCAAACTGTAATTTTCTTGCATTTTTTTAAAAAGAATGTTATTAAAATCAATGACAAATTGTTTAAACAAGCACTCTTGTTAACATTGATGATTTATCACTTTCCCATAATTGAAAATTGGATAACAAGTGGAAAAAAATCGCATCTTTCTAACTTCATTCTATGAGAAAATGTCTAAAAACAATAATAAATTGTTTGAACAATTTACGTAAACATCTAATTATCACTATTAAATGGTCTTTTTTATCCGGAAAAAAATTTTCATTAAAAAAACCGCAAAAATTTATAATTAGTGCCAAAAACTTGCAAAAGCCTTTTTTCACTTATTCGCTGTTTTTCGGACACTCACCATATCATTTTTTGTTCAAAACAAAAAAAATTGTATTTATTTTTCTGTGGATTAGAACAAATTTGTGGGATGTCTCCATAAAAATCCGAAAAAAATTGTCGGACCACCCTAATATACAAGCAAAAGAGATTAACTTTTAGAAACAAAAATATAAATTTTGCATCATAAAAGAATAACTTTTAAGAAAGTAAATCAATTTAAAACCAAGTAGTTGAATTTTCAAAGAATAAAAAAAAAATGAATTTGGAATCAAAAATTGAAAAAGTAAGTCAAGTTTCAAGCAAGTAGTTGAATTATGAACCTACAAGGATGGACTCTAAGTAAAGAAGATTAATTTTCCACCAGAATACGAATCTTCACGTTCTGAAGTTGTAAATTCTTCGCTTTGACACTTTGAGAAAATTAAAGTTAATAAGGCAGAAGTTGATGAAAATTTGTCTCGTCGATGACGTTTTGACGATTTAGCACTAATCCAGGTCAATTGGACGATCCCTTCTCGTTAATTTCAAGTGATACTTAATCATGGATGCCATGATGTCTTCCTGCGCGTTTTGCCAAATTCTGACATGTCTTCCTGCGCGTTTTGCCAAATTCTGACATATCTACCTGTGAAGTAGTGCTCACACACACACACACACACACACACACACACACACACACACACACACACACACACACACACACACACACACACACACACACACACACACACACACACACACACACACACACACACACACACACACACACACACACGTCAGGACAGTTTTAGTTACTCAGTTTTAGCTGTTCCTTCCGCTGGCAGCTTGTTAATCTCACAATTTTGGAAATTTATAAATAAGTAGGTGTGCTAATGGGAGGTCAACTGTTTTTCATTTCTTAAGTAAATTGCGCAAGATTTTGATGCACATCTCGTGACTGCCAGGTATATTGTCTATAGATTGTGGAGGGTGCGAATTAGCCTATCGTTTCCGTGTCTGACTGGAATTTCGAAATCGAAGCATCTCCTTTATTTTTAGGAGGAAGATTCATTATAGCTAATAACAGTCTCTTGGAATTGACTTTTGAGTAAAAATTTATTTGTCTTAATGGAAACATAAACTCTGATGTTGATAGAATTTTTATTTGCAAAAGTTATTTGCAAAAAGAAGTTAGCACCACCAATTTGGAATTTTTGGGAGGAAATTTAAATTGGAATTTAATTTTCACAAGAAATCTTATAGTGAATAATTAATTTTGGGCCTCAGTATAATATTTTTTATAAAATGAATTGATATTTACTGCTTTTTTTAAATTAACTTTGAGATACTCAACAATTTGCTTATCAGATGGCGCTGGTATCAATTTAAAAGATATAACCAAACTATGCGAGATACAAAAAAAAATGAATAAGCTCAAATGGCGCGCCCTGAAAAGATCTTCAAATTTGTTATAAATAAATTTTCGATAGAACACGTAGTTTAGGTTTTTGTCGTAAAAAACAACATAAAAAATAAATTAAAATGAAAATTTTTTAGAACCTATGACACAAGCTACGAAAAAATGAGAACTTGTTTATCCAAAAAAGAGTTATACAAAGTTTTGAAAATTATTTTTTATAGGATCCGTAGTTTTTGTTTTATGCTAAAAAAACAATAAAACGTTAAATTTTTTACAAGCTCACATTTTGGACAAAATCGAGTGCGAAGCACGAGGTACATGATGAGAATGTGTCCGTGAAATCCGAAAGAGCTTTAACAAAAGAGATTTAACAATCACAAAATTACATCATCGCGCGCTACGCACATAAAAGGTTTTTTGATTTGAAGAGTGAAGATCAGCCAGTAATCTAGTTTTTCAACAAAATAGTTAAATCTGCAAACGCATAAAATTAATTTTCTACAAGTTGTTTTTTTAACTGAATAGGAACAAATTTTTACGGAAAGATGCGAATTTTCAAACGAGATAGTTGCACCGTTAACCAAATAAATCAATTTTCAACAAAAACGATGAATTTTCAACAAAAAAATCAACAGAGTTGTTCTGCTTTTAATCAAATAGTTGAATTTTCAAGCAAAAAGATTAATTTTCAACCAAATAAATAATTTCTTTCAAGAACGTGAATTTTCAACAAAATAGTTAAATGCACAAAAATGTAAATAATTTTTTAAATTGAAATTATAAATCTTCGAAGAAAAAAGTGAATTTTTAACAAAGCATTTCAACTTTGAAAACAAAGAAGAATTTTCAACAAAATAAATATATTTTCGACCAAAGTGCTGTATTTCCCAATAAAGTTCAAATAAAAAAAATGGAATACGTCACTTCCCATTAAAAAATTGTGAACCAAAGAAATTAATCTGTAACTAGAAAATAATTTATGAACAAAATAATACAACTCCCAACCGAAGAGTTGATTTTTCAATTAAAAAAAATTAAACAAAAAGATAATAAATTAATTTTTCTACTAAAAAAGGTTTTGACTTAAATCTAAACGAGTGGAATTTTCCAGATCAATTTTGAACTCGACAGATGAATTTTCAACACAGAGGATTGATTTTCCAACCAAAAAGATCATTTTTCAACCAAGAAAATGAATTTTTTCCTGACAAAAAAGAAGAATTGGTACAAAATAAATTTATTTTCGACCAAATGTAGTCGAATTCTCTACTAAATACCAATTATAAACAATGCAATGATAATTAGATGATTGGAATTGAATTTTTTAACTCTAAATAAATTATAGAAACAGATCTTTAAGAACAAACTCCTTTGTTAAAAAAAATTGAATTGTTTTGAACCAAACATAATTATTAACGCAGAATTCATAATAATTATATTTATGTCATTTTTACGGAATCTTTTTGGCAGTTAGGTTCAAGCTCTTATAATTCAAATAAATTTAATTCAGAATACAGTGTACTCTCACTTATTCCAAGCTACACTTATTTCAAGCTGCCCACACTCGGATATTTCAAGTTTACCTCCCACCACTGTTTTTACGTGATCTCACCAACGTCACTGGTTGTCCAATTACGAAAAGGCGTTAAAAAAGGGCGATCCTAAAAACTTGAAGTATCTGAATGTTTATATTTCTTGGTCCTTGGAATAAGTGAGAGTTTGCAATAAATGAAGATTTAAACTTCTCTCGAACATTCCAACTTTAAATCCCAGTAAAAAATTCTTTGAATTAAAAAAAAAAAAAACAAACAAAGAAAGCATTCAATAAAAAAATTTGAAGGACACACTAGAAAATGTCTATTTAAAATACAAAAAGCAAAATGGAAATAATAAAAAAATAGAAGGGAACTTCTTTATGCTTTCGTGTTTTATTGTAATTTTTTTTAATCACATTAATAAATTACAAAAACCTACCTACATGTACAAAAATTAGCCTTTCAACGAGCTTATAAAAATTCATACAAGAATAAATATTTTGCATACATATCTGACAAATATTTGATGAGAATTTAATAAATGAATATTGAAATAATAAATCATTTAAAAAATTTTGAAACCTTTTTAAATTTTCTTTTAAGATTTATTTCTAAAATAAACAATCCTTTGGACTTTTCCCTGAATTTTTTGTATTATCTTAAAACCTTCCAAAATTCTTAAAAAGCTTATTTCTTCGAAACAATAAAAAAATCTCCATTTTTTCTCACATTCTTTAAAATCCCAAAGTTTAAGGCATTTTTAAATCTTTTCAAAAAATGGTCTAAGAATCTTATAAATTCCTTTTTGATAATTTTATGACCTTTAAAATCCTTAAATTTATTGACAATTTTATTTTAAGATATAGAAAAATTAAAAATTTAATCACTAAGTTTCTTCATCTCCATGAAGTTTTTTTTTTAGAAATTTCTTCGGAACTTTCAAATATGTTTAAAAAAGAATCAAATTTTCCCTAATTTGTTGAAATATCTTTCAAAATGAAAGAAATTTCCCTCGACTTGTTTGAGATTCTCTTTTGGATGCCTTTAGAAATCTTTTACAATTTTTTGCAATCTTTAAAAATATTCCCTTAACATTAATGCTTCAAGGTAAAAACTGTTTTAAATTTTTGAAAAAATCTTCAAGAATTTTTTTATTTTTCAGTAACTTTTCTAAGTTCCTGAAAATTTTTTCAACTTTTTGTTGAAAATCTTCAGAAATATATTTATTTTTTATTTTTTTGAAATCTTTTCAAGTTTTAAATTATTTTTGAATTTTAAAAAAAAGCAAAAATACATTGTTGAACATTTCTGTTGGAAATTTCCACTACATGTGTTGGAAGTTTATTTCCGAAACGTAAGTTAACGCTGCAATAAAGAATGTTGTAGTTTCAAATTCTGGCATTGGTATGATATCTCACATGCATTCAAATTTTATTATACAATTCCAGTTAGTAGCCAATAAAAATTTTTTATCATACTTGCGGCTGAATATCTCGACACCTGTTGAAGTGAAAAATTAAGAAAACGTAAATTATTTCTCAGAACCTTGAATTCTATAAATTCTGTTAATTCCTTCATTTCCTTAAATTAAATAAATTCGATAAATTCTATTATTTCCGTGAATTTCGTGAATTCCATAACTTCAGTTCATTCCTTGAATTCCTTGAAGTCCGCAAATTCTTTGAGTTCCACGAATTCCTCAAATTCCAGGAATTTTATGAATTTCGTGAATTTTGCTAATTCCTGAAATTCCATTAATTCCTTGAATTCCATCAATTCATTTAATTCCGTCAATTTCATGAATACCATCAATTACATTGAATTACGTGAATTATGTAAATTCAATGAAATCTGGAATTTCTTGAATTAAATGAATTCCGAAAATACCATAAATTTCGTGGATTTGATCATTTCCATGAATTTTGAGAATTTTGTTAATTCATTGAATTCCGAGATTTACATAATTTCCGTGAATTCCTTCAATTCCGCAAATTGTTTTATTACAGTCAATTCTGCGAATTCCTTTCATTCCGTGAATTCTATAAATGGTATTCCATGAAATTAGTGAATTTCCTCAATTCCATGAATTCCGTGAATTTCGGGAATTCCGCATATTCGATAAATTTTGTAAAATCTGCAAATCCAGTGAATTCCACATATTCGATAAATTTGGTGAAATCTGTAAATCCAGTGAATTCCGTGATTTCAGTGAATTCTTGGACTATCATTAATTCCCTTAATTCTTTCAATTCCAAGATTTCACCGAACTTTGCGAATTCCTGGGATTCTATGAATTCCATGAATTCCCTGAATTCCGAAAATTTCACGATTGTCATACATTTCGAGAATTCCGTTAAATTCCTGAATTTCGCGACTTCCATGATTTCCATGAATTTCTTCATTTTTTATAATTCCATGAATTCCTTCAATTACTATATTTCCATGAATTTTGTGAATTCCTTGAATTCTATAAATTCCGTGAATTGTATAACCTGCGAGATTTTCTTGAATTCCTTGAACTCCATGAATTTCGTTAATTGAAGGAATTTCATAAATTTTGCGAATTCAATTACTTTCATGAGCTCCTTGAATTTCATGAATTCTGCGAATTTCGTGACTTCTGTAAATTTCGTGAATTCCGAGAATTCCATAGATTTCGTGAAATTGTTCATTTCCTTACATTCTGTGACTTCCGCAAAATTAATGATTTCTGTGAATTTCTTGAATTCCGCGAATTCCGAGAATTCTTTGAATTTCGTAAATTCCGTGGATCCTTCAATTGAGTGATTTCTGTGAATACCTTGAATTTGGTTCATTGCTTGAATTCGATGAATTCCTTGAATTCGGGAAATTCTGTGAATTCTTTGAATTCGGTCAATTCTGTGAATTTCTTGAATTTCGTGAATTCCGTGAATTCTGTGAATGTCTGGAATTTCTTGAATTCGTCAATTTGGAATGCTGGACGGTGACTTCATGTAGAATTCCAAACATTTTTAACAGTGTATCTTTCAAATTTACTCGAATTTTTTGAACAAATTTTAATCTTGCAAAAGTGAAAAATGTTGGTTTAAAATCGTCTATATTATTAGAAGTAATGTAGAAAAATAAATGAATTGCTTTTCAATAAAAAATTCCAAATATAAATAACAACACATTTATTTTTGATTTACCTTGTAACATTAATAAATTTGTCTTAAACTCTTTCAGATTCCTCTATGACAATTTTGAATATTTTTTAAATGTTTTGAAACGTCTTTGAAAATGATACTAAAATCATTTTGCAAACAAAATCTAGATTTCAATTTAAAAAATTGTTCATCTTTTCAAAATTGAATCTTATGAAAATTTTTCTATTCTTTGGAAAACTATATAAATTTTTGAAAAGTTTCGTAACTTTTTGTTGGGGAAATCTTCAGAAATCTTTATTGTGTTTTTATTTTTTGAATGCCTTTCAAGATTTAAATTTTTTTAAATTTTTTCCATACTTGAAAATATTTCTTAAACATACTCTGTTTTATGTAAATTCTATAATCGCGCAAAATTGAAAACTTTGCTTTCCAAAATTCGATTTTTTTTAAATTTTAGGAAATAATTTACCTTGGAAACATTTTTTAATTTCCTTCAAAAATTCATTTTTCAGAATAAAAAATCTTTCGAAATTTGTCTAGAAAATTTTTATTCTCTTCAGAACTACGAGATTTTTTTGGTTATAGTTCATGATCTTTAAAACATAAAAATAATCTTAAAAGTAAAAACTCATTTAAAATTTTTTTCATAAATCTTATTGTTGGCACCGATAGTTTTTTGTTCACTAGTACGGACAATTTTTGGATCGACAGAAAATTCCTGACTAGCAATATTTCATTAAGAAAATGTTCGAATTATAAAGAATCAACAAAATTTGTTTTTAATAAATTTTAGTTATTCGAAAAATACAAAAATAAAATATTTTGATTCCGGAATATTTTCTATTGTTTATGTTTTAGTTAATGTTTGAATATTTTATTAAAATATTCTCAATATATAAATAATATTTATTTCAAAAAAATTGATCGTTTAAAGTCTGGAGTTTAATAAACAGTCAATTTTCTGTCGGGAATATTATTATTCGCGAATCTTAATATTCAGTAATATTATAAATTGTCCGGAATTTTATTATCAGAGAATTTTCAAAATTCGATACTATGATAAGGAATTTTTAAATTTCGAAAAATGTATATTTCAAAAACGCCTTTATTGGACGCATTTATTCGAATTAAAATATTTTTAGTAAAATTAAAAAAGTGAATTTGATAAATGCAACCTTTTTTTGCCAATTAAAGTGAAATATCTCTCTATAAATCCTTTACATTGCAAATATAATGAGGACTTTGGATAGATAACCATCGAGAATCCCTTGGAGATTTAATGGTGTAGTTTTAGTAAAGCCTTTAACTCTCATGAATATGGTAGAACAATATAAATAGATAAAAAAAAGAAGAAAGAAATTTGGAATGATAAAATAATTTATAGTGGTAATTCAGAAACGTACATCTTTGTCTGGTCAAAAAAATGGAGACCTGAAAAATCCCGAAAATTAAAATTCACGACGATGTAAAATTGCTGAATTGGTAAATACCCTCATAATGAAATTCCCGAACAGTTTATGATATTAGTGAATTTAAAAATTTCCGAATTTAAGATTTACCTTATAAAAGAATTCCCGAACAGTTTATGATATTACCGACTTTTAGAATTCGTGAATAATAATATTCCCGAATAGAAAATTTCTCGAATAATAAAATTCCTAAACAGTTTATAATATTACCAAATTTAAAAATTCCTGAATAATAAGGTTCCTGAATTGCAAAATTCCAGAATAATAAAATACCCGAATTTTAAAATGTCCAAATAATAGTATTCCTGAATTTAAAATTTCCAGAATAGAAAAATTCTCGAACTAAAAATTTTCCAAGTAATAAAATTTCTAAGTATTTTATATTACCTTTTCTGAAAATTCTCGGAAAATAATATTCCTGAATTGAAACTTTCTAGAACAGTAAAATTTTCAATTTTAAAGTTTCCCAAATAATAAAATTCCCGAATTTAAAATTTTCCGAATAATAAAATCCACGAACAGTTGATAATATTGACAAATTCGAAAGTTTCCCAATAATAATATTCCCGAATTTGAAATTTCCCGAATAATAAGATCCCCGAACAGTTTATAATATTACCGAATTTGAAAGTTTCCCAATAATAATATTCCCGAATTTCAAATTTCCTGAATAATAAAATCTCTGAACTATTGGTAATATTACCGAATTTGAAAGTTTCCCAATCATTTTATTCCCGAATATAAAATTTCCCGTATAATAAATTTCTCGAATAATAAAATTCCCGGATTGTAAAATTCCTGAATAATAATACAAATGAATGGAAAATTTCTAGGATAATAAAATTCCCAAATATTTCATAATATTGTCGAATTTTAAAATTCGTAAACAATAAGATTCCCGAAATAACAATATTACGAGATTTGAATATGTCCTAATAACGATATTCCCGAATTTAAAATGTACCAAATAATAAGATTCTTGAGTAGTTTATATTTTCGCATTTGAAAATTCCCGAAAAATAATATTCCTAAATTTAAAACTATCCGAATAATAAAATTCCTGAACATTTTATAATATTACCGAATTTTAAAATCCGCGAATAATAATGTGCTCGAATTAAAAATTTCCCAAATAATAAAATAGTCAAATTTAAAATTTGCCGAATAATAAAATTGCCGTATTGGAAAAATTCCGACTAATAAAACTCCCGAATTAAAAATTTCTTCAAATATTAAAGTTCCCAAACAGTTCATAATATTAACGAATTTGAAAATTTGTAAATAATAAGATTCCCAAATTGGAAAATTCCAGAATAAGAAAATTCCCGAAATGAAAATTTCCCAAATAAAGAAATTCGCGAGTAGTTTACAATATTACTGAATTTAAAAATTCCCAAATTAAAAAATTACCAAATACTTGCCGAGTTATAAAATGTCCACACAAGAAAATTTCCGAATTTAAACAATTGATTTTTTTTAACAAAATGAATATGTGTATAAAAATACAATTTTGTTATATTAAAATAATTTTTATTGTTTATATTCAGGAATTTCCTATTTCGGATATTTCATAATTCGAAAAATTTATCTCGGGAATGTTCGAATTCGGTAATATTATAACCTCTATAAATATATTGTTTCAATTATTCTTATTTTTAAATCAAACCATTTTTTTAGAAACTTTAAAAATTAAAAATTATTTTCCATGAAATTATTTGATTATTCGATTTTTAATAAATAAATAATATTTATACAAATATGTGTTAATTCTTTACATTCTGGAATTTTGTAGTTTGAATATTTTATGATTCGGCCATTTTTTGTCGATATTTTTATTTTTTGGAAATTTTCTAATTCGGAAATTTTACAGATTCTCGCATTTAATTTTTTGGGATTTTCAAAATGTCCCTTTATTATTTGTGAACTTTCCAATTCCGGAATTTTGTTATCAGGGAATATTTCAATTTAGAAATTTTATTGCTTGGAAATTCCTTATTCGGAAATTTTATTATCCGCGAAGTTTTCAATTCGGAAGTTTTATTGTTTAGAAATTTTTAAATGGTGAATTTTATTATTCGGAAATTATGCAATTTGAGCATTCTTTTTCGGGAATTTTATTATTTGGAAATTCCTTTTTCGAAATTTCCGAATTCGAGAATTCCCGAATAATAAAACTCGAGAATAATAAAATTACCGAAAAATGCCAAATTGAAAAATTCCCGAATTGAAAAATTTTCGAATAATAGAATTCGCTGTAGTGGATAATATTGCTGAATTAAGAAATTCCCGAATATTAAAATTTGTCAAAGAAAATTGCCGAATTATAAAATATCCAAATTGAAGAATTTTAAAAATGAAGCTGTTACAATTTTTTTATAAATGTATTTTATTGATTGCAAATACAATAATAAAATATTATTTTTACAAATAAACTTCCGCATTATAAAATATCCTGTACTTTAAAATTCGTGACAGAAAAAATTCCTGAATTCATATAATTTGAGAAAAATTAATAAATAATATTTATTTCTTAAAATAAAATCATGAAATATTTTCATCCAGGAACAAAAAGTTTCGTTTAAGTTTTGCACATATCTTCTAACTATTCTTCTTGCACAAAAATTCACAAAGTTACACAAAAGAGTATTTTTATTTTTGAAAGGTAAAAACTTAACGTTAGAAGACTTCAAGTGCTAGAGTTTTATTTTTAATAAAGAAGAAAAAACAATAATTATTGATAAGTAATTTTTTAATTATTGAAATTCTTCATTTTTAAAATTTCGCATATTTTATAATTTGGGGATTTTGAAATTCGGTAATAATATAATCTGCCTGAAAAATTTCCAATTCAGAATTTTTCTATTTGGGGAATTTTCTATTTCGAATATTTTCTTTTCCAGGAATCATACAGTGTAGGCAATTTTTATTTTTCGGGATTTTTATGCTGTGGAATTGTTCAGTTTCTTCAAGAAATCAGTCAGTGAATGTAAATTTTTTTTAAATTGTCCCCAGAGTGCGAAAATTTTCGCATCGCATAATATCAACAGACAGCCTCTGTAACACTTCTTACACTGTGACTTTATCCTCGTAAAATGACAGAGTGACAAATCGCTCACAGGTTGCACTTCCAGAAAACATTCAATTTAAAACGGTGATATTCTAAAGAAATATTTTTGAAAACTTGAATTATTCATGCTTATATTTTGGGTTAATCTCACTTGAATTTATTGATAAAAAATAAATATAAACCTGCAGTGAGCGCACGCGCACAAAACGCGGGTTTACGTTTCTGGGGTTTTATTTCCTAACATTAAAAATATTAAAAACTTGAAAAATTAATAAGCAAAGCCTAAATTTCTGAAAAATCTTTAAAAATAAGAAAAAAAGCCCTAAAGTCTTCCAGATTTTTTTTGGAAATTTTATAACTTTTTAAAAAAATATTAAAAAACTTAAAACTTTCTGCTAAAATTAAATTTGAAAAATATAATTTTTTAAATCTTCAGAAATCTGTATTTTGCTTGAAATTGTAATAATTTTTAAGTTGAAAATTATTTTCGAATATTTTTGAAAATTTCACTTTTTGTGAATTTTGTAATCTTGCAAAATTGAAAATTGTTGCTTCTCAATCTTGTAATGCTTTTTCGGCATTACGGTAAATCATTAAAAAAATTTTAAACTTTTTCAATTCATTTTAAAAACAAAAAATCATTTGAAATTTTTCCAGAACTTTTTTATGTGAATGAAATTCTTCAAAATTCGTAAGAGGCTTATTTTTTGAAATAGAAATAGTCCAAAATCTACATTGGATTTCAAATTGTTTTAAATCCTCCCAATATTTCAAATATTTTCAAATATTTTTAAAAGTGCGAAGACTTCGAAATATTTGTTAGAAAAATTTAAGGTTTACTTACAAAATTTTAAGTTAATGTAAAATTAAGAATATTTTCTTCAAATCTCCAAGATTATTTTTTTAGCATTTTCAAGCCCCTTCAAATGTTCAAAATTTATTTTAAATAATCTCCTGAACTTAATTTTTAAAACAAAAATTATTTTTAAATTTTCCTAAAAATAGAAGGAACTTTTGTACTATATAGAAACCTCACTTCGAGTTTTATCTTAAATCTCGTCTCGAGTCTCGCATCTAATCTCGGTTCAAGTCTCGTCTCAAGTCTAGCCTCGTATCTAGTCTCGTCTCGGATGTCACCTTGTCTCGTATCTCGCCTCTAAACTTGTCTCGTCTTGAATGTCGTCTCGAAGGTCGTGTCGAAACTTGTCCCATCTCGAATATAGTTTCGAATCACGTTCTGTCTTGAGTATTGTCTCATATTGAATATCGTCCTTCTTAATCTCGTCTTGTGTTGAATCTTGCCTTCCTCAGATTCTTGTCTTGTCTTAAATATGGTCGTGTCTTGAATCGCGTCTTGTCTTAAATATCATCTCGCCTTAATCTCGTTTCGACTTGAACTAAGGCTTTTCTTGAATCTCATCATTGTTTGAATTTTGTCTCATTTTGATTCTCGAAATGTCTTGAATCTCGTCTCATCTTGAATCTCGTCTCGCTTCAAATCTCGAATTTGATCTTCTTTCAAATCTCGTCTCACCTTGAATCTTTTATCGTTTTTAATCAAGTCTCGTCTTTTTGAATTTCATTTCGTCTTAAATCTTGTCTTCTTTCGAATTTCAGCTTGTCTTGAATTTCGTCTTTTTTAATCTCGTCTCGGTTTGAATCTGGCATTTTCTTCAATATCGTCATTGTTTGAATATCTTCTTGTCTTAAATCGTGTCTAGTCTTGAATATCGTCTCGCCTTAACTTCCTATCGACATGAATCCGCTTTTTCTTGAATCTCGTCATTGTTTAAATCTCGTCTCATTTTATACCTCGAAATATTTCAAATCGCGTCTCATCTTGGTTCTCGTATCGTGTTAAATCTCGAATTCTCTTTAATCTTATCTAGAATTTCGCCTTTTTCGAATCTTGTTTCGCCTTGAATCTTGTCGTGCCTTTAATCTCGCCCCTCCTTTTTAATCTCGTCTCGTCTTGAAGCTTGCTTTTTCTTTATTATCGTAATTTTTCGAATATTTTCTCGTCTTAAATATCGTCTAGTATTGAATCGCGTCTAGTCTTGACTCTCGTCTCGTCTTGAACCTCGCCTCGTCTTGAATATCGTGTCGTCTTAAATTCTCACACAAAAACCACGCAGTAAGTGAAGTGAATGAAACTTCTCATCATAATTCAATTTGCCACCTCTATAAATTATTTTCAGACCTAGGTCAGACGTATTTTATGAAAGCCACCTTCACACGAATTGTGTCTCTGACGAAATGTTACTTGCATGAATGAAACGTGTCACGTGTACTTAATCAATTAATCTTTTTAGACAAATTTAATTTTTCATTCTGCGCGATCTTTTAATTACTAAAAATGCACAAAAAGTTACTCACACATGATAAACGCGTTTTTGTAAAAAATTATGTATGCAAATGACTACTACAGCTTTTCAAAATATGTACAAGTCATTTGTATATTGTTAATTAACATTTGTCGCATTCTTCGATAAAAGTTATGCAATCTCAATCACGACGATTTTTAATCTCAGCATTAATCTCCGATGGACGTCACGAGCAGAGATAACGAGGTCCTTTTTAGCATTGCACGAAAGTGGTCAATTTTTGAAGTAGTTCATTTTAAGAAACCTTTTCAACTTTCAGCACTTTTCATTATTCTGATGCTCGTTCAAATGGGCGAAACCTTTTACTGTCAAGTGTAGAGGACCGTGAATAACGTTACTAATGCTGTAAGCTTTTAACTTTTTGACAAACTATTTCACTCTTTTGTATCAAAATTTCAAGATTTCCGAATAAATAAAATTTTAGACTGGAAAGAAATTATTATTAACTAGCAATATTATTAACAGCTCGATGTTGTATTTATCTCGTGCTTCGTGCTCAGTCTTTATATTTTCGCACATTCTTTCGTAAACATTATAAAATTAAGACTCAAAACATCCACCACTGTAATTTTGTAATTGTGAATTCTCTTTCGTTAAAAGAGACTTTGAGCGCATCTACGGCACGCGACTGATGGCAATCGCACTCCGCACTTGGCCTTTGTATTTCTTCCGCATTCGGGCACAGACCTTTAAAAATCAAATGTGAACGGACCGACAACTGTAATTTTGTGATTTTGAACTCTCTTTTGTTAAAGCTCTTTTGGCTTTAACGAACACATTCTCATCACGTATCTCGTTCTTCGCACTTGATTTTGTCCAACATGTCAACTTTTCTACATTATACACAACACTTTTATATCAATTATAATAGATTTTTTATGTAACTCTGCCTGGGATTACTTATTAAAAAATTGCAAAATAAAAAGCAAATTGTATTTATCATGATTATTTTTGTACTTGTTTCTTATTTTGCTTTAAAGTGTATTCTAAGCTGCTCTGAAACATGTATCATTTGAATAAATGTATATCATTACAATTCATAATATGCATAAAAATTGAATCATACTAATTCTTATTTCCTTGTTTTTATAATTTTTTATTTTCAATTTTGTTTTTTACGATTAAATAAAAAATACTGCGCATCTGCATAGGGTCTAATACAGGAACCTATATAGGGTCCTATATAGGAGCCTATGTCCTCTTTCGTCTTTCGTGTGCTTTTTCCAAAAAGTTCATTTTTGCATTTTTTAACTTGTGTTTTACGATTAAAAGAAGATCTAGTCGTCCAATCGAAAAATGATTAATCATAAATTTATAGATCTTTTTAGGCTTCTTTTTTTTAAGTTCATAGCTTATGTCGTTTTTTCAAACAAATTGAATATTTATATTTAGAATGTTATTTTTTACGACTAAAGCAAAAACTAACTGTCCTATCAAAAATTATAGCTGTTTTTTGGATGAACAATTTTTGTCTCATTTTTTTTGTAGCCTATATCGAAAAGTGGTTCATTATCAATTTGTAGTTTTTTCCAGGGCGCGCAATCTGAGCTTTTTCACTTTTTTCGTGTCTGGCATAGTTTGACCAAAAATGGAATTTTTGAATTTTTCATTATTTTTTGTACGATCAAATTTGGATTGTTCAAATTTTCGACCAAATTAAAAAAGTTATTATCGTAATCCTGAAGGGCTTTCGAAAAGCCAAGTGTTTCTTTTCCTGGCTTTTTTTCAAATCATGCGTTGTTTGGCTTAAAATGTTTATTTCAGTTTATTTTTTTGGATTTTGAAAATGCTCTAACTCTGATAATTTTCTTTTTATAGAAAAAAGTCATAGGGATAAATCGTTTGAGTTTGTGAGTACTATAAAAAACAGTATATAGAATTTTTAAATCTTGAGAAAGTGTGGTTTCAAAATTTTGTTGTATGATCAAATTTGGAATTTTCAACTTTTTGACCAAATTGAAAAAGTTGTTTCCATAATCTTGTAGGACTTTCTAGAAGCAATGTTTTTCTTTTTTAGACTTTTTTTCTTATCATGCGTTGTTTGGCCTAAATTGTTCATTTTAGTTTTTTTTTTGATTTTGAAAATGCTATAACTCTAGTCATTTTTTATTTTTCGAAAAAGTCATAAGGATGAATTTTTAAATTTTTTGAATACTATGAATAAGCATACAGAGAATTTTTGAATTTTTACAAAAGTGGTCTCAAAAATATTCAAAAAGTGCCCCATCTTTCAATTTTCATCAAAAGTGGCTGGCTAACGAACTTGTCCTTTAGTTTAGGACACGATGTTTTGACCTTTCATTTTTAAAAATTGCGCACAAATGTAGGGTAAACACAAGGACTGGCTTTTTTTTCTTTCGTCTTTCGTGTCCTTTCCCAAAAAATTTATTTTAAAAATTTAATTTTCTTATTTTCAATCTTGTTTTTTACGATTAAAAGAAAATCTACTTGTCCTATTTAAAAATGATTAATAACAAATTTATAGATCTTCTTGGGTGAACAACTTTTGTCTTTTAATTTTAGTGCATACCTTGTGTCGTTTTACAAAAAATATTTATTTAAAAAAACGTATTAAAATAATTTAATTTTTTATTTTAATGGTTATATCTTACGATTAAAGAAAAAACTAAGTGTCCTCTAAAAAATTATTCATGAAAAAATTGAATGAGTCTATTTTTTTCATAGCTTGCGTTGTTTGTCAAAAAATTAATCTTTTTAGTTTGATTCATTTACGGATAAACAAAAACTGAGTATCCTATAAAACAATAATAATAAAAATTTGTAGCCTATCGAAAAGAGATTGTTAAAAAACTTGTAGATCTTTTTAGGGCGCGTAATTTTAGTTTATTCAATTTTTTGTATCTTGCATAGCTTGACCAAAAAACGGACTTTTTGGATTTTTCATTATTTTTTGTACGATAAAATTCCAAATTTTCGTCCAAATCAAACAATTTTTTATGATAATTTTGCAGGGCTTTAAAAAATTAACGTGATTTTTCTCTTGACTCTTGTCCATATCATGCGTTTTTTGGCTTAAAATGTTCATTTAAGTTTTTTTTGGGGATTTTAGAAATACTCTAATTCTGGTAATTTTCTTTTAATACAAAAAAAAGTCATTAGAATAAATTGTTTGAGGTTCTTAGTACTATAAATGACAGCACATAGAATTTCAAAATCTTAAAAAAATGTGGTTTTAAAGATTTTTGGAAAAATCAAATTTCGAATTTTTAACTTTTCGTCTAAATGTTGTTTAGCTTAAAATGTTCATTTTAGTTTTTTTTTTATTTTGGAATTTGAAAATGCTCTAATTCTGATAATTTACTTTTTACAGAAAAAATTCATCAGAATAATTGTTTAAGTTTCTGAGTACGATAAATAACCGTTCATAGAATTTTGAAATCTTGAAAAAATTTGATTTCAAAAAGATAACGTACGATCAAATTTTGAATTTTCAACTTTTCGACCAAATTAAAAAATTTATGACGATCTTTTAGGGCTTTAAAAAAACAACTTTTTTCTTTTTCTTACTTTTTTTCATAGCATGCGTAGTTTGGCTTCAAATGATCATTTTAGTTTGTTTTTTTGGATTTTGAAAATGCTCTAACTCTGATGATTTTCTTTTTATAGAAAAAAGTCGTTAAGATGAATTATTTGGGTTTCTGAGAACTATGAATAACCGTTCATAGAATTTTGAAATCTTCAAAAAAATGTGGTCTTAAAAATTTTGAAAACGTGCTCTTTTTATGGATTTTGATCCAAAATAGCTGTTTCACGAACTTGTTCTCCTTTTTTAGGCCTTAGAAAAGTGTGCTGAAGAAGAATCCAATCTGATTAATTTTTCGAAAGTTATCGTGCCTACAAAATGCAGACTATACACAGACAGACAGAAAGACATACAGAGAGGCAGACAGACAAACACCTTCGTAAAAATCGTTTTTTCTAACTCAGTGGGTCTCAAAACGTGAAGATTTTATGAAAACCGACAAAGCGAAATTTTACATAAAACCAATACCTTATCATTGGATGAGAATGTAAAAATTGATGGGCATTGTTTTATTTTTCAAGCAAAATTTTTTTATTTTTCACAGAATAATATAAAGCGGGGTATTGCAAAATTGAAGCGTTACCTAAAAGTATTCATTCTTTGAAATTTTTAATTAAGTTTTAATTGAAATGACATTTTTAAAGAAAATAACTCAATTCATTCAAATTCTCAGATATATATCTCAATTCATTGAAATTGCCTCAATTTTCTGAATTTAATAAATTTGTGAAATTATCTCAATTTTTAGAACCCCCTGAATTTTATAGACTTCAAAATAATTCAAAGAATCCATAGGAATCCAGAAGAATTGGATAAAGTCAAGAAATGTTATGAATTTAGGGAATTTAAAAGATTCAAAGGAATTTTGTGGATTTAGATATGTCAAATAATGTCATGAATTTAGAATATTCCAGCAATTTCGGGCATTCAGCATATTAAAGGATTTTAGATAATTTCGAGCATCCGGAATTAAAAAAAAAGTGCATGATTATTGAGGAATTCAGAAGATTTATGCATTACATAGAATTCATAAAATTTGTAGAGAATTTAAAAAATACAAGGAATTTAGAGAATACAAGAAAGTTTAAGAATTCATAGTATGTGAGAAATTCCTAGAATTCAGAGAATTCCTGGAATTCATAGAATTCAAGGAATTCAGAGATTCTCAAAAATTTAGAGAATACATTCCATATAGAATATTCAAGAAATTGAAGAATTACAGGTAAATCGGAGAATTTCAGATTATTCAGGAAATTTAAATAATGTAGGAAATATATAATATTATAGGAATTTAAATTAATTTAAATTATAATATAATAGGAATTTAATGCATTCAGAAAATTTCCGGAATTCAGAGAATTTAAAATATTTAAAGATTTTAAATAATTCAGAAAAAGTAAGCAATTCAAAGGTTTTAAAGGAATTCAGAGAATATATGAGATTTTAGAACGATAAAGGAATTAAGAATATTCCAGGAATTCAGGAAGTTCCTAATATTCGGTGATTGCAGAGAATTAAGAGAAACCAAGGATTTTAGAATTTAAGGAATTCGGAGAATTTAAGAAATTCGTAGAAATTGAAGAAATTCAGGGAATTTAAGGATTTCAGATATTTATAGGAATTCAGAGAATTTTTAAGATTTCAGAAAGCTTAGGGAATTCAGAATATTCGAGGATTTCAGAGAATTCAAGGATTTTCGAGAAACCAAGGAATTCAGAGAATTCAAGGAACTCACGGATTTAAAAGAATTCAGCGAATTTATGAAATTTCAGAACACTCATGGAATTCAGAATATTCGAGGATTTTAGAGAATTCCAGGGTTTCCGAAAAACCAAGGAATTAAGAGAATTTAAGGAATTCAGAGAATTTAAGGAATTAAGAGAATTTGAGGAATTCAGAGAGATTTAAAGATTTAAGAACGTTTATAGAATTTAAAATATTCTTAAAATTAAGGAATTTCAGAATATTCGATGATTTAATAGAATTTAGAGAAAATAAGGATTTTAGGGATGTCAAGGAATTCAGAGGATTAGGAAATTCAGAAATATTCCAGAGAATTTAAGGAATTTGGAGAATTTATGATATTTTAGAACGATTAGGGAATTCAGAATATTCCAGGAATTCAGGAGATTCAGAATATTCGAGGATTTCAGGAAATTCAGAGAATTCAAGGATTTTAGAGAAACCAAGGAATTAAGAGAATTTAAGGAATTCGCAGAATTTAAGAAATTAAGAGAATTTAAGGAATTCAGAGAATTGAAGGAATTCAGAGAACAGAAGGAATTCAGGGAAATTTAAAGATTTAAGAACGTTTATGGGATTTAGAATATTCCTTAAACTCAGGAAATTCAGAATATTCGATGATTTCAGAGAATTTAGAAAATAAGGATTTTAGGGAATTCATGGAATTCAGAGAATTACAAAATTCAGAGAATTTAAGAAATTGAGAAAATCCAAGGAATTCAGAGAATCATGGAATTTAGAGAATTAAAAGATTTCAGAGAATTTAAGAAATTTAAAGATTTTGAAGAATGCAGAAAACTTAAGCAATTCAAACTTTTCAAGGAATTTAGAGAATTGAAAAGTTTTTATCACGTTTTGCGAAATCAGAATATTTCAGAAATTCAGAAAACTTATAATATTTGATAATTTCAGTGAAGTTAGATAAATCAAGCATTTTAGAGATTTTAGAGAATCCAGAGAATTTAAGGAATTCAGAGAATTTAAGGAATTCAGAGAATTTAGGGAATTCAGAGATTCAAAGGAATTCGGAGAATTTATGAAATACGTGCTTTACTTAAGAATCTAGAACTTCTTAAATATTTAGAATTCTCTGAAGTCCTTAAATATTTTGAATTCCCAAAATTCCTCTTTAAATTTTGTTTTTCTCATACATTTACTGAATTCCTTTAAAGCTTTAAGACCTTTGAAATCCTTGAATTCTCTCAATTTTCTGAATTCTGTTAATGTTCTGAATTTCTGAAATTATTTAAATTCTGTAAATTACCTGAATTTTTCTCAATTGATTTTAAATCTCTTAAATTTATGAAATCTCCTAAACCTAACCCTGAATTCCTTAAATATTCGAAATTCCCAGAATTCCTTGAATATTTTCAATTTCTTGTATTATCTGATTCACTAGAAGTGTTTCAATTTCCTGAATTCTCTAAATTCCTTGAAAATTTTAATTTCCTTGAATAATCTCAGTTCCTGAAATTATTCGAATTCTCTGAATTCCCCGAAATCGTCGAAATCTCTACATTTCTAAAAATCTCTATATTTCTTTAATTCTCTACTATACTTTATTTCTCTCATTTTCCTAAACTCCTGGAATATTCTGAATAGCTCAAGCGCTCTAAAATCAAGAAATTCGCTAAATTTCCAGAAATCTTTCAATATTCTGAATTCCTGATATATCTGGAAATTCCAGAATTCCTTGAATATTTTAAATTCCTTTCATTCTCTGAATTCATTAAAATCTCTGCATTTTTTTAATTCTTTGAATTCCTCGAGTATTCCTAATTCAAATTCCTTTAATTCTCTAAATGCTTTGAAATCTCTGAAATTCTTTGAATTCCCTTAGTTCGTAAGATATTATAAATTCCTTGAATTCTATGATATCCTCAAATATTATTAATTCTCTAAATTCTTTGTGTACTCCCAATTCTTGCAATTCGTTCAATTCTGTAAATCTTCTGAATGCCTTCATTTTTTCTGAATTCCCCAAATAATTTCAATTTCCTCAATTTCGGAAATTTAATAACTTCTCTGAAATTATCTGGATGCCCCACAATTCTTGAGTCTCCTAAATATCTTAAATATTTGGAATTCCCTGAATTCCTTGAATTCTCAAAAATCTTTGAATATTCAAAATACCTTATCTATTCTCTAAATCAAATTAAAGAATATTTCCGAGTCTCCTGATTTTTTAAAATTCTGAAATAAAAAAAATGTGATCTTTTTTTAGAATTACAATTTTGTCTTGAAACTGGGAAACGCCAAAAAGAATAATTTTTATTTTGAACGTAGAATGTTTTTAAAGCAATCAAAATTCTGTGTTAGAACATGGAAATAACAACGAACTTTCGATTACCAAAAAAAAAAGTTGGACAGAAGAAAACTAAAAAAAAAAAGTTTAAATCATTCGTCTCGTAGACATTTTGGCTATAAAAAGTAACACTCCTATCAATGAAATGAATATGGTGCATAAAGATAAAAAATATTTTTATTTTAAGCGAACTTGATCACCATGACAATGTAAGAAAGAATGAATTGAACAAAGTCCTGAGGATCAAAGGAATCACTCATAGATAAAATCCTCGGGAGAAGTTCTTATCCCTCGAATCCTCCTGACAGGAACAGAATTTCTAACAGGATTTATAGAGCTTTGATAACTTATAGAACTTCTGGAAGATATTTCCCTTGTCCTGGATTCATTACTATTCTTTTTACTTCTTACAATCCTAATTGGTGAGCCCGGGGACTTTTTAAATGAACAGCAACTGCTTTCACTATTTAAAGTCATACCACTATTGATCCTTCCTCTGCTGTCCATGATAAAAGCACATTTTTGAGCCAAATGGCTGATCTCCGTTGCAAAAGATTCTGCCCGGGTAGACAACGAAAAATTGCTCTCTGAAGATCCACCTTCGCTCTCAGCATTCAGTAGTACTGTTTTTTTACGAGTATTTCCGCTTCTCTGAGAACTCATAAAATCAAGGTTTCTATTCAGAGGCTCAGCCATACCAGAACTAAAAATTATCGGTACAACCGTTATTTTCTCATGGGTCTTCGGTAAGCTCATCTTTGAATGCTGATTGGAAATTGATTTCCGACTACCTTTCTCGGATACGTCAGACTTTGATATTGTCAGAGACTTTTTCATCATTTCTTCTGACGCGCTTAATGCTGACATTTCTAAATTGCTCGCTTTGACATTTAATAGATCCTTCCGGTATTCTCCCTCGACAATATTTTCTGTGTTGCAGGCTTTATCCAGATATTTATGATCAAGGACTTGAATCACTCGTTTGCATTCTTGAGGGCTGCTAATGTAACTACTATAACTAAAAATAGAAGAGCTCTTCTTTTGAACAAGATCAGATCTTTCCCGCTGAAATAAAGATTCCGTTGCTAATATTTTTTCAACGCTTGGCTTTGCAGAAGCTTTTGATTGCAATAGTTTATCATTGAACGTAGAAGTCAAAAGAATGGAATTCTTTGGAAAACATGTTATTTCCGTCATGAGAGTATTTCTGGAACTTGTACTTTGAACTTGTGCGGATTCCAGATTTTGTTCTATCTGATTAGAGGATTTTTCTTCAGCGACAATCTCTTTCGTGATAAGAGTGAGCTCTCTAATTAGTTGTGGAGGCCCTCGAGGAGAAGATAGGGTTTCAGAAAGTTCACTTCTTGTCTCGCCATTCTTTGAGGAAGGATTTGCCAAGTCCTTTGGTATTTCCATTATTTCTGGAGAGCTGGATTTATGCATTGAATTATTCGAGGGTGTAATCCGATGACGCAAATCACAGCAGTGTCGTTTGCACCTTCGACGTTGACTTCGAGTCGAGTGCTTATGTTTCTTTTCATTTGAAGGTGTGACCATACCCGATTTTCTGATCCTGTCAGGTTTTTGAGATTTGCTGACTTTTTCAAAGGAGCTTCTCAAATTTGGATCAGTTTCTCGCAATCCTTTTTTAGGGACGGATTTGTGGTGTCCAGAACAACATTGCTTCTCGACCTTGTCAAGGTTGTTGCCATTTCGAACCGAAACTATCTTGCTTTCCGTGTGTTCTCTGGAATCCGCAGTTTCCGAGATCGGTACTTTGCTTCTGTAACGCTGATGCAAATTTTCTGAATTAGCTGGGAGGTCATTTGCATGAAAGGAATGCAAATGCTGCTGCACTATAGGGAAACTGTTCAAGCTAATGTGTCGTGAATTATCTGCAAGATAAGGGACTTGATGTCCATGCAAATTACATAAACTGTTCGAAACGAAGAATTCTTGAAGATGGGAACTTTCTAAAGAAACTAGTTCCTTATCAGGATAAGCATGAGGGTAGTTTTTTAACTGGTTTGGTAGCATTCCTTTGATACAAGTTCCTGAATGATTTATACATCTGAAGGGACGTGGAGAGAAATTTTCGTTGAACAAAACTTTTTCTGGAAAAGGTTGCGAGGCTTGTGAAACATAATTTCTTCTGGTCTGATAGGAATGACCAAGATTGAGTTTATCTTTCATACATGGCGCATAATGAAGTGATGGCAAAAGCGAAGTAGAACGAAAGGCATCATTTTGAAAAATTGAATTTTCCCTAACTGATAAACATCCTGAATTTGAAATTCCTAATAGATTATTGTAGGTTGGATCAAAATCAAAAGACATTCCTCTTAGTTCTCGAACTTGTTTGAAAATGTTATTCATTTTGTCTCGAAGTGGTGCAAAGTCGTTCTCGATCTGGGACATAATTTGTAAATTCTTCATCAAATGATTTTTTAGTTCAGATTTGACATTTGGTTCCTCATATTTGAAGTTAATAGAACTAGGTGATAGTTCAGGATTATTTCCTGAAAAAAGATAAAATATTTATTCCATGTAAGTATTTTTCTAGTAATTTAATGTTATTAATTCTTATTTAGCTAGGGCTCTAAAACCCTGATCTCAATTACAATCGAAATTAAAATTTTATAAAATTTCACTGTTTAAACAAAATAAAAATTCAAATGTGCCAGATGAATGTGCCTGAATACATTTTAAACCATTGTTCAAAATTTCAATGCAATATTTTAATTTTTTAAATTGTGAAGCCGCCAAAAATAAACCATGAGTCACATGAACCTCTTCGGAAAAAAATTGGTTGTACTTTTTTTGGAAGTCAACGCATAATTTTTTTGTCTCAGTTTCAATTTATTTTAACATTTTTATTTCGCCCTATTATAAACATTTAATTTGTAATAAAGAAGCGTACACGCATTAAGTGACACTCTAAAGTCAAAAATATTTAAATAGAAGGGAGATTTTAAAAAAAAGTTGAATTTTCAACCCAGGAAGTGAATTATTTTTCAATCCATAATAATAAATTTTTAACAAAACAGTTAAATTTTCCCCCCAAAAATATGAATTTAACAAAATTTCTAAATTTCAAAAAAAAACAAAAAAAAAATTAAACCAATAACAAAATAGCTTAGTATTTTATTGATATGAGACTTTTCAACTTGCAAAGTTGGATGTTTGAAGAAGAAGTTTTTTTGCACGAACAGACGTTTTTTCAATTAAATTGTTGAACTTTAAACTGAAAAGTATAGTTTTTGAACAAACAGTGAAATAGTGAAATTCAAGTGAAAAAATAATTTTCTATATAAAAAAAAAATTATCCATCAATTGCATTGAAAAAAAATACCAATTTTTAAGAAATTATTCAATGCTCAACAAAGAAAATGAATTTTAAACAAAAAAATTATTTTTCTACCCAATTGAACAAATTTTAAACAAAAAAGTTGAGTTTTTAAGAAAAAAGATTAATTTTAAATTCTCTAAAGTTAAATACTCTAAAAAACGGTTTCATTTTAAACTGGAAAATAATAATTTTTAACAAGAAATGTAATTTTAATACTTTAGGATAAATTTTCAATAAAGATGAATTTTTAGCTCTTAAAGATAAATTTTCATAAAAAACGGAATTTTTATACTTTTAGCTTACAAAACTACTTTTTACGAAAAAAATGTTCTACCTGCTGAATATAATTGAAACAGAATTTTTTCTGACGAAATAGTCCAATCTTCAACGAGAATAATGAATTCTTAACATAAGAGATTATTTTTCTACTTGAAAAGATAAATTCTTAACAAATTAATTGAGTTTTCCAGTGCAAAAATTAAATTTTTCAGAAAAAAATTGACGTTTAAATCAAAAATAAAATTTTTCAACAAGAGATTTAATTTTTAACATATAAAGATGAATTTTCAGCTCCGAAGGTTAAATTTTTATCTAAAAGTGAAATAGTTTAATTTGCAGTTTACGAAACTAACTTTAAAAAAAAAATAATTTTTTAAATATTTGAATTCAACTAGTTTTCAACAAATAAGTTAATTTTTGAATTAGTTGAATTCAAATAGTTTTGAACAAGTTTGTTCATTTTTTACCAAAGAAATAAATTTTCCAAAAAAGACATCAGTTTTAGAGTAAAAAGATTTACTATAATTACGAATCGATAATAAAGAAAATAAAATGTTGGACTAAATAGTTAAATTTTTTACCATTAAGATGAATTTTCAACCTTTAAGATTAATTTTATACTCAAATAGTCTAATTTTTTTAAAAATACATTAATTTTTATCCAATAATTTAGTTTTTAACAAAAATGATAAAAAATCTTTTACAAAGTAGTTCAAATTGGAACCACGTATTCAATTTTTAACAAGAAATAATTAATTCTTAATGAAAAATTTGATAATTAATATCATATCGCAAAAATACTTTAATTTTAAATAAAAAACAGTTAATTTAAATCAAAAAATGAGATTTTTTCAAAAGAGATTTAATATGTAAAGAAAAAAGTTGAATTTTTAACTCAACCATTTAAAAATCCATAAAAAATTAAAAAGTTCAAATTTCAGTTAAAAAATTTAATTACGAACTTAAAGTAAAAGGAACTTTTAACAAAACAGTTTAATTTTCAAACAAATAGATAAATATTTCACACACAAAAATTAATTTTGAACCAGGAAGTTCGATTTTCAACTTAGCAGCTGAATTTTTGACCAAAAAGGATGATTTTATAACAAAATAACTGCATTTTTAACAATGTAATTAAATTTTTAACCGCGTAGTAGAACATTTTTAAGCCATACTAGATCAATTCCAAATCCAGAATATAATTGTGGAATTAAAAAAAAAGAATGAATCTAAACCAGAAATAGTTGGATTTTCTTATCGATTCCTATTAATTGAGTTTAAATTTAAACGAAAAAAGAAGAAAAAGAAATAAGTTTCTTTAAAAAAAAGAAAAAAATTAAATTCCCTCCAATAATTTAGGTTAATCTGCAGTCTTATTGTATTTTAATTGCTAATTATTGTTCGATTGACGTTTGTATAAAATCACATTTATATTCTGTATTTAAAAAAAGAAGAGGGTAACGCAATACGAGGACACTCTTTAAAAAAATAGCAATAGTTACTAAAATAAATTATCTGCGAGTACAGACCTTTCATTTACCTATAAGAATCGGTGTTTCGTCATCAAAAATATCCATATTTTCTCCAGTTGTAACTCTTTGATCATTTTCATCAAACTCAAAATTATTTGGGTCCAACTTGAAGACAGAATTCGTTTCAATAGAGTTCGAATACGTTTCTGATTGAAACTTATTTTCCTTATAAAGACTTTGCATTTCTGTGTTAGAGTTCTTCCCAATGGAAGAGACTAAATTAGACTGACTTATCCCGGACTGTAAAGTTTTAAGGGAATCCGAGGGAACGCACTCGGAACTTTCGTCAGGTTCAGAGTAGACCACTGGTTCCAAAAACGATGAAAATAATTGATCAGTCTCTTGGAGAGAATTAACTTTGACCTGAAGTTCCGTTTTAGATGTGGGAAGAGATACACTATTTTCGTTCTTGGTGCTTCCGACCACCTCTAACCTAAGTTCCGTAGAAACTTCCGGTTTACTGGGTGCATCGTTGTTGACCATTATCTGACCGGAATCATGTATTCTGAATAGTGATAAGAAATAAATAGTTTTTTTTAAACATTAGGACGTTTATCCCCTCCCCTACTTCCCCTACCAGCAGAAATTCTCATACCTCTACTTCCCCTTCCACCGGAATTTCTCATACCCCTACTTTCCCTATTACCAGAACTTCTCATACTATCCTATTATTTACTCTCCACCCTCTCCAGTTTCCTTCCCTACTTTACAAACCCCTAGATCTCTCCCCTCTTATACGTCCTTTTTCTTTTACTCCTTTTTAACCTTATTCCCACCCCTATCATAATTTTCCCACATTGTCCTGTACTTCTCCTTCCACTCTTCTACCAACACACAGTACTCTTCCCTCTCCTCAACGACCCACTCCTGCTTTCCATCCCACTCGCAGACTTTCATGTCTTTCCTTTCTATATCCTACTGTTCTACTTCTCTGACTACGCTTTTCCTCTAATTCTGTATCTCTCTACATCCCCTCTTCTCTATTTTAACACCTGCCTATCCCATTTTTACGTTGCTCTTCCCCTCCCCTACTACCTATATTATCAAAACGACAAGAGATCAATCCCATTTCAAATTGGGCAAACTTTCAAAGAACTGCGTCTCGCCTCTCCTACCTTCGTTCTTACTCTCTTTATAATCCCTCATTCTACGTCTTCCATTTCTCTAGGACCTCCACTCACTTCTTATGCGTATGGCTAACCGTTTTTACCTTCCTCCTGCACCATGCTTTTCCTCTCCTCATACATGTCCATACATTCTCTCTCTTTCCTCTCATAACCTTGCTTTCCTTTTTATTAATACACTCTTCCTTAAATCTACTACTTATTCAATTAAACCTGGAAGAGTCAGATTTTATTTCAAATCAGGCAAAATTTCGGGAAACAGCGTCCCGCCTCTCTCGTGCTTCCATTTTTTCTGTCCTTCCTTAAGACCTCCTCCTACTTACCCTCTCACTACCATACTCTCGTACTTGTCCTGTCTATATTTAGCTGTTTTCCGCCTTCTCCCCTTATTGTGCTTTTTCTCTTACCTTTCCCCTCGCTATATCCGCTATCCAATCACCTCTTTTCGCTCCTTCTCACTTCAATTTTCCTCAGCCCTGCTACCTACTAAATCGAATCTATGGAAGATGAATTCCATTTAAAATCAGGCAAAATGTCAAGATCCTGCGTCTCGCCCCTCCTGTGATTCACTTCCAATTCCCCTACACACTACCCATACTACCCATCCCACTTCTCTACGACCTCCTCCTCATAATCTTCACATTCCTTTACTTCCTTTTCGAACCTCTCGCAAAATCGATTTTCAACAAAATTGAAAGAAGAAGTTCTTGTTATAAATTTTTTGTGAATTAAAGTATTGTCACCTCTTGAGGAGCATTTAAGGAATATTTTCCACCTAATAGCTTTTAATTTGAACACACCTAAACCCCTTAAATTGTGCCCGGAAAATGCCCCAAAAAGTGCAAAATAGAAGTTTTCTATCAAATTTATGCTGAAGACGAAATTTAAAAAAAAAATTTCAGCTTTACTTATTTTTAATCGATAAGTGATGAGTTCTAAAGTATATTTTTAATAAATTAATATTTTTTAAACAATTATTATTTGTTTAAATAATTTTTCCATATGTAAGTCGTTAAAAGTTATTATCTTTCGGAATAAATCGTACAGAGTTGATGAATGTCAAGAGTAGTAGTTCTTTTTTAACTTACTTGGTAATTATTTAAACAATTGGTATTTGTTGAAACAATGTTTTCTACCTGATGTCGTAAAAAGTTATTATTTTCTGGAAATAATGACACAATTAAAGAATGTTAAAAGTAATATATTTTTGAAGGATGTTTGGTAATTACTTAAACAATTTTGATTTTTTATACCATTTTTCCCCTTGTACGTGAAAAATGATTATTTTCTGAAATTAATTGCACAATTGGCGGATGGTGGAACTAATATTTTTTCTAAAGGATATTAAGTAATTTTTGAAACAACTTAAATTTTTTAAAACTATTTTTATCTGTTCAAACAATGTTTTCTCTGTAAATCATAAAACTTTATTCTTTTCTGCAGTTAATGACGCAATTAAAAAATGCCAAAAGTAATATTTTTTGCTAGAGATATTTTGCAATTATTTAAACAACTATTAATCATTCACTTGCTCTTGTTCCTAGGAAAGGCGGTGAAGAGTCTAAACTTTTCAAATCTCTCACACTATGTCGCTTAATATTCAGTATCTCCTTATCTCAGAAAATATATCCTGTATTATTTTTATAATAATTCGTTAAAAGAAATTAAATTATTTAAAAAGTTGCTAAATATTCTGCACAAAAAGATATCACTCTTAAATTCCTTAAATTGTGTCATTAATTCCAGAAAAAAATTTTTACGCTTTACTAGGGGTAAAATTGTTTAAGCAAATCAAAATTGTTTAAGTAATTACCAAACATCCTTCAAAAATATATAGCTTTCAACATCCTTTAATTTTGTGATTATTTTTAGAAAATAATAACTTTTTACGATTTTAGGGGGAAAAAATTGTTCAAGCAAATAAAACTTGTTTAAATAATTAGCAAATGTGTTAAAAAGAACTACAACTCTTGAAATTAGTCAAATTTGCATCAACAAATAATAGTTGTTGAAGCAATTTAAAGTTAGTAAATATATACTTTAAAACTCGTTAATTATCGATAAAAAATAAATCAAGCTGATATTTTTTTAAAATACCGTCTTTAGCATGAATTTGATATAATACTGGTATTTTGGAGTTTTTGGGGCATTTTCCGGGCACGATGTAAGTGCTTTAGGTGTGTCAAAATTAAAAGCTATTGCGTGGAATTTTTCAAAATTAAAATTACAACTTTTTGGACTAGAATTAAATTTTTTGCTTGAGGATACAACTATTTGGGTTGAAATTCGTCTTTCAGAACGAATTTAACTCTGATTTTTAATTAAAAATATTTTTTGGTGCTGATGACAACTATTTTATTAAAAATTCCTTTTTTATTAATTTAAATTTTTTCGACATAAAATGAAAATTTCCTAGATTGAAATATCAACTTTTACATTTTTCACAGAGAATTAACTTATCTTTCCTTATTTGAAAATTCAAAAAACATTGTTAAAAGTTGAACTACTTTTTAATAAAAAAATTGTATTTTCAAAAAAGTATTATTTTAGTTGAAAATTCATCTTTTTGACCGAAAAATTTATTTTCTAAAAGGAAAATGTATATATTTCGTTACAAATGGTTATTTTTCAAAAGAATTTAACTGTTTTTTATTTAAGATCGAAACTTTTCTAGATTAAAACATCAACTTGTACATTTTGGGTTGAGAATTTATCTGTTTTGTTTAAATCTTTAACTATTTGGTTCAAGATTAACCACTTTCTTAACTTCGATTTATCATATCTGAAATTTTTAAAAATCTGTTTGAATTTTTTTAAGAATCATACGAAAATTATATTCGTATAACCTTTAAAAAAAATAAAGAAAAAACGTAATGAATAAATATTTATTCGAAATTTTTATTTTTAATTTTCAAGTTGTAATTTAACTACATTTACGTTGCATTTAGAAATTTAATCCTTTTTAATAAAGTTGCTCCTGCTTGGTTCAAAATTCATTTTTTTTTTTGGTTGAGGAATAAGCCATTTTAATCGAAATTCGTCTTTCTCGGTGAATTAAGATCAGATTTATTGATATTTTTTAGTGTTAATATCACCTATTTTAATGAAAATTCCTTTTTTTATGAATTTCTTTTTTGTATATAAAATTTAAACATTTTTGGATTGAAATATCCACTCTTAGATTTTTCGTTGAAAATTAGTTTATATGTTTTGGTTGGAAATTCAAGTACTTGTTTAAAAATAAAACTACTTTCTTAAAAGTAATTTTTTTCCTTGACAATTTATAATTTTAATTTAAAATTAGTCTTTTTTGGTAGAAAATGAATCTTTTTGGTAGAGAATTTATATATTTAGTTGGAAATTAAATTATTTGATTGAAAATGATCTTTTTTGAATGAATTTAACTGTTTTTAATTAAAAATAAAAATATTTCTAGATAGAAATATCGTCTGTAAATTTTAAATTGAGAATCCATCTTTTTTTCAAACTTAAACTATTTGGTTTAAAATAAACCTTTTTAAAGAAAAGTTTATTAAACAAATTTTGAAAAATGTTTTCGAATATTCTCAAGAATCTTAGAAAAATTATATTTATATAACCTTAAAAATAAATAAAAAAATAAATATTTATTTGAAATTCGTTTAAAATTAAAAATTAACTCACACATCAATGGTTTTACACGATGACGACTGAGCTTCCGGTCCAGGATGCAAGCGACCTTCACTGGAAGTTTCGTACTCACCATCAGATTCTGAACCACCACAGATGAATTTCAAAATTGAGGTTCTCGAGTCAAAATGACTTGGATCCGTTCCGCGGAGACGATTTTTTGAAAAAAGGCGTATTAAAGATAAAGAATTTGATTCTGTACGACTCGGAATTTTCGTAAGTGACATTATTTTTCTTAAGCTTGATTTTTTTTGCTTGGCTGCAGGTTAGTTTCTCATAAATATCTCGAGAGCCGTTTCAGCAGATGATGAGTGTAACTTCCGGAATTTGGAGACCAGCAAAGCACGTGGCATAATTTAAGGTTAATATACAAACGCGATTTTGACATGAAGAATGTGCAAACTCACTGGAAAATAGCTGAGGTTAAAATAAAAGAAAGAAGAAATTTATAACACAATAGTTACATTCTCAAAAAATGAGATAAATTTTCAACCAAAAAGATTCCAGTTTTAACAAAGTTATAAAAAATTCAATCAAACTTTAAGTTTTCTTTTAAAGAGTTAAATTTCAAACCAAAAATGTAATTAATAAATTTTCAACTAAAGTAATTATTCTACAAACAAACAAATTGGTTTTCAACGAAGTAGTTAAATGTTTAACTGAAAAAAAATTAATTCTGAAAAATAAAACGGAATAGTTACATTATCAAAAAAGATGGAATTTGTGAAACAATAGTTCGTTTGAAAAAAGATGAATTTTTAAATAAATTGATGAATCTACAACCAAAAAATTTCATTTTGAAGAAAGTAGTAAAAAATTGAACCAAGTAGTGAAAGTTTTATTTAAAACAGTGCAAGTTTTAACAGGTCATGGAATAAATGAATTTATGACTAAAGTGATCAATCAGCAAACAAAAAAATTAATTTGTAACGAAGCAGCTGAAAAATAATTAATTAATTTATTTATTAATAAATAAATTAATTTAACTGAAAAATAATGATTTTGAAAAAAACGGAAGGGTTGCATGATAAGAAAAAGGAATTTGTAATACAATAGTTTATTGAAAAAATTAATTTTTTAATAAATCCAGGAAAGTACAGCCAACAAAATTCTATTTTTAACAAAGTAGTGAAAAACTGGACCAAGTAGTTTAAGTTTTATTTAAAACAGTGAAATTTTGAACTATTAATGGAATAAATAAATTTAGAACTAAAGTGATCAATCGTCAAAAAAATTAATGTTTAACAAAGCATTTAAATATTTAAATGAGAAAGATAAATTTTGAAAAAGAAAATAGAATGGTTACAATATAAAAAAATATGGTTTTTGTAATACAATAATTTATTTAGAAAATGAATTTTTTAATAAATTCATGAAACTACAACCAATAAAATTCCATTTTTAAGGAAGTAGTAAAAAGTTGAACAAAGTAGTGAAAGTTTAATTTAAAACATTGGAATTTTAAACAAGTAATGGAATAAATACATTTAAAACTAAAGTGATTATTCGCCAAAAAAATAAATGATGAGAATGTAAAAAATTAAAGTTTCACAAAACAGTTAAATATTTAAATGAAAAGATGAATTTTAAAAAAGAAAACGAATGGTTGCAATAACAAAAAAAAGATGGAATTTCTAATACAATAGTTGATTAAAAAAAAATGAATTTTTAATTAAATTTGATGAATCTAAAACCCCAAAAATTCCATTTTGAACAAAGTAGTAAAAAATTCAGCGCAGTAGTTAAAGTTTTATTTATCAAAGTGCAAGTTTTAACAGGTAATAAAATAAATAAATTTTTGACTAAAGTGATCAATCAGCAAACAAAAAAATTAATTTTTAACGAAGCAGTTAAATATTTAACTAAAAATGATAAAATTTGGAAAAGAAAATAAAGTAGTTCCATTTTTAAGAAAACCATGAAATTTGCAATACAATAGTTGCACTTAAAAACAAAAAATAAATAAATTTTCAAGTAAATTGAAAAATCTTTACTAAAAAAAAAATAAATTTTTAACACATCAGTCAATATTCAAACAAGTATAGAAAGTTTCATTTGAAACAGTCAAATTTCGAAGAAAAAATTGAACAAATAAATTGTCAACTAAAGTGATGAATCTACAAACTAAAAAATTAATTTTCAACGAAGTAATTAAATATTTAACTAAAAAAGAATAATGTTCAAAAAGAAAAATTACATTATAAAAAAAAGATGGAATTTGTAATACAATAGTTTATTTAAAAATTGAATTAGTTAATAAATTCATAAATCTACAAATAAAAAATTCCATTATTAATAGAGTAGTAAAAAATTGAACCAAGTAGTAAAAGTTTAATTTAAAACAGTGAAATTTTGAATAAGTAATGGGATAAATAAATTTACAACTAAAGTCATCAATCAGCAAACAAAACAATTAATTTTTAACGAAGCAGTTAAATATTTAACTAAAAATTATAAAATTTGGAAAAGAAAATGAAGTAGTTACATTTTTAAGAAAACCATGAAATTTGCAATACAATAGTTGCACTTAAAAACAAAAAATAAAAAAATTTTCAACTAAATTGAAAAATCTTTACAAAAAAAAAAATTCAACACAGCAGTCAATATTCAAACAAGTACATAAAGTTTCATTTAAAACAGTCAAATTACGAAGAAAAAATTGAACAAATAAATTGTCAACTAAAATGATGAATCTACGAACTAAAAAATTAATTCTCAACGAAGTAATTAAATATTAAACTAAAAAAGAATATTTTTTAAAAAGAAAATGGAATAATTAAATTATAAAAAAGATGGAATCTGTAATACAATAGCTTATTAAAAAAATGAATTACTTAATAAATTCATGAATCTGCAACTAAAAAATTCCATTTTTAACAGAGTAGTAAAAAATTGAACCAAGTAGTTTAGGTTTAATTTAAAACAGTAAAATTTTAAATAAGTAATGAGATCAATAAATTTACAACTAAAGTGATCAAATAGCTAACACAAAATTAATTTTTAACGAAGCAGTTAAATATTTTACTAAAAATGATAAAATTTGGAAAAAAAATTAGTCCCATTAAAAAAAACATAAAATTTGTATTACAATAGTTGCACTTTCAAGAAAAAGAAATGAATTTTCAACTAAATTGCTGAATCTTTACTTAAAAATTCCATTTTAAACACAGCAGTAAAAAATTCAACCACGTAGTTAAAATTTTATTTAAAATAGTTAAATTTCGAGAAAAAAAATAAAAAAAAAATTCCAACTAAAGTGATGCATCCACAAACTAAAAAATTAAATCTTAACAAAATAGTTAAATATTGAACTAAAAAAGAATAATTTTGAGAACAAAAACGGAATGGTTACATTACAAAAAAAGATGGTATTTGTGATACGATAGCTTGCTTAAAAACATGGATTTTTCAATAAATTAATGATTCTACAACCAAAAAAATTCGATTTTTAACAAAGTAGTAAAAAACTGAACCAAGTAGTTTAAGTTTCATTTAAAACAGTGAAATTTTGAACAAGGAATGGAATGAATAAATTTACAACTAAAGTGATCAATCATCAAACAACAAAAAAATTTCAACGAAGTAGTTAAATATTTAACTAAAAAAGGTAAAATTTGGGAAAGAAACGGAGTAGTTACATTTTGAAAAAAACATGGAATTCGCAATACAATAGTTGCACTTTAAAAAAATGAATTTTCAACTAAATTGATGAATTTTTATCCAAAAAAATTCCATTTTTAACACAGCAGTAAAAAATTCAACCAAATGTTTATTCTATTTGAAACAGTGAAATTTCAAACAAAAAATGGAATAATATAATTTTCAACTAAAGTGATGAATCTACAGACAAAAAAATTTATTTTCAAGGAAGAACTTAAATATTTAACTAAAAAAGATTAATTTTGAAAGAGAAAACGGAATGGTTAAATTCTAAAAAAAAGATGGAATTAGTAGTACAATAGTCTATTTAAAAAAATTCATTTTTTGATAAATTAATGAATCTACAACCAAAAAAATCCATTTTTAACAAAGTAGTAAAAAATTGAACCAAGTATTTTGAGTTTTATTTAAAAAAATAAAATTTTGAAAAAGTAATGAAATAAATAAATTTACAACTAAAGTGGTGAATCTACCAACAAAAAAAATTAATTTTCAACGAAGTAGTTAAATATTTAACTGAAGAAGATCAATTTTGGAAAAGAAAAGAAATGGCTACATTAAAAAAGAAATAGAATTTGTGATACAATAGTTGCACTTTAAAAAAAGAGATGAATTTCCAAATAAATTGATGAGTCTGAAAAAAAAAATCAATTTTTATTAAAGCAGTATAAAAGAAATAAACTACGTATTTACATTTTTAATTTAAAAAGAGAAATTTTGAACTAAAAATGGAATAAATAAATTTTGAACCAAGGAGAAATACATTTTCAATTAAAGTGATGATTCTTTAAGCCAACATTAATTTGTAACATAGTAGTTCAAATTTTCATCAAGTACTTCAATTTTCAATAAAAGAAGGTAAATTTTGAACAAAAAATGGAATAAATACAATAAATTTTCAACTAAAAGAGATCAATTTTTGCCTAAAGTGATGAATCTTCAACCGCGCAAATTTAATTAATGACAATTTAGTTAAAAGTTCAACTAGAAAAGTGAAATATTGAACCTAAAATAAAATAGTTTAATTTAAAACCAAAAAAGATGAATTTTCAACAATGATAAAACTCATGCCAACAAAAATTTATTTTTGGATGTAGTTTAAATTGAAACTAAATAGTTTAGTTTTTAACCAGAAAAGAGAATTTTTGAACCAAAAATAGAATAGTTCAATTTTTTAACAAAAAAAAAATATTTTTAACTAAAATTATGAATAAAAAAAGAAGATAAATTTTCAAGAAAATTTATGAATCTTCATAGAAAATTTCAATTTTTAACAAAGTAGTACAATTTTAAACCAAGTAGTTGAATTTCTTACTGACACGATCAATTTTCCATTAAAAATAAAAGTTACATTTCCAATAAAAAAGAAGGATTTTTCAACAAAATAAATACATTTTTAATAAAAACTAGAAATTCCATTCTTGTCAAAGCAGTTAATAATTCAACCAAGTAATTTTAACTTTAATTAAAAAGAGGAACTTTGAACCAAAAATAGAATAAATACATTTTTAAGAAAAAGATATCAATTCTCAGTGAAATAATTATGCTTTAAAAAAAATAACTAAAAATAAAATAAATAAGTTCTGAACCAAAAAAGATAAATTTTTAACTCAATTGATGAATATTCAGACCAAACAAATATTTTTTGCAAAGCAGTGAAATATTTAACAAAATAGTTACAAAGTAGTAATATGATTAGATTTTAAACCAAAAAGATCAATTTTTAACTAATTTGATGGATTTTTAAACAAAAATTAATTTCTCCCTTAGTAGTTATACTTTAAACCAAGTAGTTCAATTTTTAACTGAAAAAAGATCAAATTTCAACAAAAAGTCACATAGTTAATTTTTTAACAACAAAAAAAGGAATTTTGAACATAATAGTTAAACATTGAAAAAAAGAGATGCATTTTTAATTATGTTGATTAATTTTTAAACAAAAAAATCTCTTTTTAACAACTTACTAAAAAATTCAACAGAATAGTTGAATTTTCAATTAAAAATGAAAAATTTCGAACCAAGAATGAAATAAATCAATTTTCAACTAAAAGGGTTCAACTTTTCACTAAAATTATGAATATTATAACAAAAAATCCACTTTTTGATGAAGTAGATAAAAATTAAACCGAGCAGTTGCACTTTCAATTAGAAAAGATCAATTTTGAACCAGAAACAAAAAAGTTTAATTTCAAATAAGAAGAGATTTATTTTTAACTAAAATAATGAATCGTTAACAAAAAAATTTAATTTTTAATAAATTAGTTCGAACTTATACCAAGTAGTTGAATTTTTTACTAAAAAATATCAATTATGAAAAAAATGAAATAATTACATTTTTAAACAAAAAAACAAACAACAAAACAGAAGAAATTCGCAACACACCAAAAAAAGATATTAATTTTCGACAAAAAAATGGTGAATCTTTCACAAAAAATTTAATTCCTAATAAAATATTTTATATTTAAACCAAGTAAAATTTTACTAAAAAGATCAATTTTCACTTAAAAGGAAATAATTACATTATTAATGAGAAAGGAAGAAATTTTAAAGAAAATAATTATATTTTCAACAAAATAGATCAATTTTCAACTACAATAATGAATCTCTCATAAAAAATCCCTTCTTGATTAGTTGAATTTTCAACCAAAAAAAGCTGAATTCTCAAAAACAAAATGTGATAGTTGATATTTCAAGTCAAAATATATTTTAAATATTCAGGTAATTAAAAAAATGTAACATTTTGTGACAATTAAAGATTTCCAAAAAACTTTTTTTTTTAATTTAAAAAATCTGCATTTTGTTTAGAAAATTGAAAAACCTTCTAGAGATTTTCGAATCTTTTTAAAACTTCTAAAACTACCAAAAGACTAATTAGTGTCTCTTCAAATGATTCAAAGTTATCATATTTTTTTATTTTGAAAAACTAGAAAAAGTATGTTTGTGAAAACTGGAGCTCATCAACAAAAAATGAATAAAATTTTGGAAATCCTATGAAATACTTTGAAACCCTTCACTTTGAAATCATCGAGACATTTCAGTTGTCAATTAAATTAATTAAATTGAAATCAATTATTATTATTAATTAAGATTAGTTTTTTGCCGTGAAAAAATAATTTTTAAATTGAAAATATAACTAATACATTTTCGGTTAACAACTTTATGTTTTTCGTAATTGAAAATTGAACTATTTGTCTGAAAATTGATCTTTTTCAGTTTAAAATTAAGCAGATTAAAAATATTTTTAATAATTTTTAAATAACTTTTTGAAATAAGCTCTTCGAAAGCACTTTTAAATCCCTTCAAATATATAAAATCCCTTAAAACTTGTGACATCCCTAATAATCCTCATAAATTTCGAAATATTTCTCGGAAATCATCCTGAAATCCTTTTTAAATACTTTTGTTAAAAAAGTAGCGTATGAGTATAAATATTTTTCATACTTTAATTTATTTTTGGACCTCCCTAATCAAGAACCAATTTTTTAATGTGGAAGAAAAATGATAACAAATACATTAAAAATATAATTTATCCTTTAAATTTTTTTTTAGTTTATAAAAATCTATTTTATTGATAAGAAATGTATTTGTAATTGAGTAATTTATATTTTGAAAGTTTAATTTTGTAGTTTTTGGAAAGTTTAATTTTTTGTAAGAAGCAATATTATTTTATTAAATTCACGTTGTATTTCTCTTACGAATTATTCCTATACAACTTAAATGAACCAGTTCACGTAATATTCTCAAGTACCACAAATTTTAATAATGGTCCATTTTTTTTATCAAGTATACATAACAATTTAAAAATTTACATCATGAAAAATATAAACAATTTAAAAATAGATTATTGAGTAATATTTCAAACATACATAAATTAAAAAAAATACTTATAACAATAATTAATAATTTAGAATTAAAAGAGTTTGAAATCAAACACTTTGAAATTAGGTAAGAGTTTAAAAGAGGATACTAATTTTAATCGAATTTGGAACACTTAATACCATAAAATTCACAGGATTTAAAATCGTCTAAAAGTTAAAAGCGTTCAAGATAAAATCTTTTGAATTCAAATTATTTTTAGTTCAAAACCTAAAATAAAACAGTCACATTGTTAATTGGAAACATTAATTAAAAATAACAATATTTTTTAACTCAGAAAGTTAATTATCAACCAAATAGTTACATTTATAAGGAAATTAGTTGAATTTTAAAGTAGAAATTTCAATTTGAAATTCAATAGTCACATTTTCAAATTAAAAGTTAATTTTTTAACAAAAAACATTCATTTTTAACAAAATATTAAATTTTTTCATCAACAGTTTCGATATTTCATTTTAAAAATATTTTAATTTAAGGTTCAGAACAGCTGACCTGATCTAAAAAGACAAATTTTTCAAACAAAAAATATTTTTTAGACTAGAAAGAAAAAAAATTAAATAAATTATATTTTTAATACAAAAAGACAAATTTTGAACAAAACCGGTGAAATTTTAAGAAATTAATGATTTTTTTGCAAAGTTGTTATTTTTTGCAATTTCAATTAATTTTCAACCAATGACGTGATTTTTTAACCAAGATTAATTTCCTATTAAACATTTTTTTTAAATATTTACATAAATTTTCAACCAAGCAGATGAGTTTCAAATTTAAAAAAAATACATTTTTAGCTAAATAGTTAAATTTTAAATTAAAAAAGATCCGTTTTCCCGCCAAGAATGAAAGAGTCAATTTATAAAACAAGTAGTTAAATTTTTTAATGAAAAATATAAAGTTTTAAATAAAAATCGAATAGTTATATTTTCTCTTTAAAAAATTAATTTTAATAACAAAAAAAGAAAACGAATATTTAACAAATAAAAAAGATACGTTTTCCCGCCAAAAATGAAAGAGTCAATTTAAAAATCAAGTAGTTAAATTTTTTAATAAAAAATATAAAGTTTTAAATAAAAATGGAATAGTTCTATTTTCTCTTAAAAAAACTAATTTTAATAAAAAAAAAAGAAAACGAATATTTAACAAAATAATTAAATTTTTCACTCGAAGTGAATTTTTTTGAATTATAAATTATGAATTATGAAGAAAAAAATTACTTTTAACCAAATAGTTATAAACTATTTAGATAAGCTATGCGAATTACGTGGATTATTACTGAATTACTACATATTACCAGTGGATTAATTTGTGATGACGGTGTTGATTCGGATTAAAAGTAAATTGCTTCGGATTACTTTAAATTATAATTTAATTACTTTTTGTACCGAAATTACTTCGACTTAACTGGGTCACAAGTAAATTACCCATGACTATAGGCGGATTACTCTGTAGTACTTGGGTTACCTGATTGACTCAGAAATTATACAGATGACATGTGGATTACTACGAAATAGAACTGGATTACTTCAGATTACTAGTTGATTATTTTATGTTATAAGTTGATTACCCGTGATACCCGAATTACGACAGATTTCAACTTTGAATTACTTTGAATTACATTTTAGTAACCTGGATTACAATTTATTTTTTTGACTGGCCTAGGTTACCCAGAGTTACACGTAAATGACTTTTTATCACTTTGGATTACCTAAATGAGTAACAAATTATTTGAATTACTCCAAATTATAAATGAATTATTTTAGATTATGCTGGATTTGTTTGGATTACATTTTTATTTGATTCGTTAACCAAAATTAGTTTCAAATATGTGGATTAAAAGTGCTTTACTCACGACTGTTGGTGGATTACTCTGGATAACTTGGATTATTTAAATTACTCCGGAATTATCTACATTGAAAGCAGATTAAAGTGGATTAGAACTAAATTGCTCCAGATTACAAGTATATTCCTTTAGAATACTAGTAAATTGCTCCGGAATTACATTGTTATTACTTGGATTACAAGTGCATTACTTCAAATTACATTGTATTACACTAAGCTATAAATTAATTATTTGGTTTGCCTAAATTACTTCGAATTTTCTAGATAACAATCGATTTACCCAAATTTATATGTGGATTATTTCAATTACCTGAATTACTGAGAAATTATCTGGATTTAAAAAGGATTCCTTTGAATTAAAACTAGATTACTTAAAATTATAACTGGATTAATTTATACGGAAAGTGGATTACTCTGAATTGCAATTGGATTATTTTATATTATAAGTGGATTACTATGGAATACTGGTATTACCTCAAATTAAAACTGGATTATTTCAAAGTATGCTGGATTCGTCTAGATTACATTTCATTAAATTTGTTTACCAAAATTAGTTTCAATTATCTAGATTAAAAATAAATTACTCTCGATTGTACGTGGATTACTCCGGATTACTTGTATTATTTAAATTACTCGGACATTAACTATATTGAAAGTAGATTAAAGTGGACTAGAACCAAATTACTCCAGATTACAAGGAGGTTCCTTCAGAATACAAGTGGATTGACCTGGATTAATAATTTTATTACTTGGGATTAAGTGGATTACTTCAAATTACATTGTATCACGCTGAGCTACAAATTAAGTATTCGGTGCTGCCTAAATTACTTCGAATTATCTAGATTAAAATTGATTTATCCTGGACTATACGTCGATTACTCTGGATTACTTCAGTTACCCTTATTACTGAGAAATTAACTGGATTTCAAGTCGATTACTTTGAATTTGAACTGGATTACTTCAAATTATAATTAGATTCATGTAGATTAAAAGTTGATTACTCCGACTGGAAAGTGGATTACGTTAGATTATGAGTGGATTACTCTGGAATACTGGCATTACCTCAAATTACAAGTAGATTATTTCAGATTACTCTGAATTTGTCTGGATTACTTTGGATTACTTGGATTATTTAAATTATTTGAAAATTATCTATATTAAAAGTAGATTGAAGTGGATTAGAACTAAATTACTTTAGAATACAAGTATGTTCCCTTAGAGTACAAGAAGGTTCCTTCAGAATAAAATTGGATTGCTACGGAATAATAATGTTCTCACTTGGAATTCTAAGCGTATTACTCTTTGGATTACAACTGAATAACGGAGAATTATAGCTGAATTACTCTGGATTACATGGATTAGTAAAAATATGGATTATAAATGGATTGCCTTAAATCAAAACTGAATTACACGAGTTTAGAGGTGGAATAATTCAAATTACAAATGCATTACTGTGGAACAATGGAAATACTCTTAATTACAAGTGGATACTAGGTGGATACTAGGATACTAGGATACTAGGATACTGGGTGCATTACTCTCAATAATTTCGATTATCTCTAATAATGAGAAATTATCCGGATCTCAAGTAGATTCATTCCAATTAGAACTAAATTGTTGTAGATTAAAAGTGGATTACTCCGACTGACAAGTGGATTACTTTATATTACAAGTGCGGTACTTCGGAAGATAATTATTACTACGATCACAAGTTGATTACCTTGGATTCTAGGTGGATTACTCTGGATAAGTCTTGAAGTGTCTGGATTTAAAATGGATTAAAGTGGATTAGAACTGTATTTTTCAGAATTCAATTGGATTACTTTAGATCGAAAGTGGATTACTATGGAATACTGAAATTACTCTAACTTATAGGTGGATAAATTTCATATTACACTGCATTAGAGTGAATTAGAAGTTAATCACTTGGTTTACCTAAATCACTTAAAATTATCAAGATTATAAGTGAATTTCCCATTATTCAATGTGGATTAGTATGGATTACTTAGATGACCTGAATTACTGAGAAATTATCTAGATTCCTGAAAAGTAGATACTGTCCAGCAAACATGGTTACAGAACAGATCTGTAACTGTTCTAGAACATAAAAGAACGTGTTCTAGAACATAAAAGAACGTGTTCTAGAACATAAAAGAACGTGTTTTAGAACACGAAAGAACGTGTTCTAGAACAGGTTAGTAATAGGTTACGAACATGCGAGTAACTATGTCATCCCCCATACGCTAGAATAATTCTGTAATAGTTCTAGAACGCTGTGAAGTGCGATCTATTAAATTTCAAGAACAATTCTATAACTCAATTAAAAATGGTGTATAACAAATTTTTAACAGATCTAGAACGCCGTGACAACCGATCTTGTAACAATTCTAGAACGTTGGTACGCTACATTTAAACAAATCCAGGAAAATTCTATTACAGTTCTAGAACAATTCTATGCCAGTTCTAGAACAATTCTATGACAGTTCTAGAACAATTCTATAACAGTTCTAGAACTGTTATTTATCAAATATGAAACAGTGCTATGTAACCCTCACAGCAATAGGATATCCCGGGATATTCGATTTAACCCCATTTATGTCCCGGGTTATTCCAGGAATAACCCGTCGGAATATTCTGCGAGGCAGAAATTTTGATAATTCCATGGATAAATTTTGATCTGGGGTAGCGCGTACGCAGTCCCGACTATCAAAAATTATACGTCCGAGATATCCACATTAGGGATATTCGCAAAGGTCAGCTCGACTATGGTGTTAGCGAACTAATCTTTGTTCCTAATTTGTTCTAGAACACACTTGTAAAAGGGTTCTAGAACTTCGATATAACACTGTTACAGCACAGTTCTAAAATAACCTTGAAACAAATATTACAGATCGTCTATGATCAGTTTGTTCTAGAACAATTCCATAGCAACTGTTACAGAATCGTGCTGTCACATAGTTCGAGAACAGTTCTGTCTTAATTTTGTCACAGTGTTCTAGAACATGTCACAGTCATAGAAATGTTCTAGAAACTTTTTGTTCTAGAACAGTTCGGTCACAATTTTGTCACCGTGCTCTAGAACGCTGTTACATTTTTGTTCTAGAACAGTTCTGTCACTGTCTTTTAACAACTGTTATAGAACAGAGTAATATTTTTGGATCTGGAATAGTTACAGAACGTGTTTGCTGGGGGTCACCCTTTTTATAAGTGGATTACTCTTATTTGCAAGTGGATTACTTCAGATTAAACTGGATTACTCGAATTGCACCGGATTATCCAACTGGATATCCCAGCGTTCCGGGAGATTATTAGAGTTTTTTCTCCTTCGTTACATATTAAACAAAACTGGGTAGAAATAGTAAAATTAAAAATAAATTAAGGACCACTTTCATCCTGGTATTAATATTTCAAAGTGGATATAAAATTGTTAACCTCACAGGCATAACCGCTGGAATGTGTTAATTGCATTTTCGAAATATACCAGTTTTAAAGCGGAGAGTAAAGTACATAAGGAATTAAGGGGCTTCAAACGAGTCTCGGCGTTACTTAACCCACTATGCGTTTAAAAGTATGAATTGCTGAACGTCAAATTTCTACCACATAATCTAAAGGCAATTATACTCTTTTCGACGAAGAGTTTTTTCCGGAAAATGTCCTGACTTAAAAAAAAAATTTAATGTTATTTTGCGCCTGACTCTGGCTGCCCAGCAACCACAATAATCAGAGTGTTGCCGTTTTCAGGCGCAAAGGAAACAACATTTTCAGTTGCAAAAAAAAAACATTTTTCGGAAAAATCGCCCTTGAGGGCATGTGATACTTAGAAAATTATCGATTTTGCTAGTGTAAGGTTCCATCGGATTTTTTTCTACAATGAAAAAGATTTTGTCTTCAAAATCTGGGGAATGATAGCAAACATGCTAACAAACCCCGGACTATTTTTTTTGTAAGTTGATTAAAAAAAAAATTATTTTCTAAATCTGATATGTGTGTGCATGTGTGTGCATTTTGAGGTTATGTGTTTTACAATTCTCTTCCATAATTATTCTTGAGTGATACATTTTTGGTGCTACCGACAGTACCGATACGACAGCGACCTACATTATCGGAATGACAGAGACCTGAAAAAATATCCTAACCTCAAAATAGTGCATATGCATAAAATGTTTATTTAGTACAATTATTTTTTTATTGTCTCTAAAAAAGAGTCCGCGGACGTCCGTTATAATATTAAGAGCATCTGAATTCAGTTTTTAAAATTTTTCATTTTTGTGGAAAAAAATACGAGGAAATACTAAATCCGATTTAGCTCACGACGCAGTATCACATGCCCTTAAGGGAATTAAAATGCCTTAGGCATTCGCCACATACAAAATACGTCTACGACGATGCATTGCTTGATATAATATTTGAACCACATAATCGAAAGGAAATTTTACTCGCAGGTCCATAGCGATTTTTTAACAATTTTTTTTTTTTTATTAAAAATTGGGTGTGTTTTGTGCCTGTAAAATGCAACGCCTTATCTAACACTGTATGCCGGGCTGTAGTCACCTTGTTAGTTTTAAGTTGCATAAAATCTTGTAGTACTGATTTTTCGTCGCTTAAAGTAATATATAATATAATAATATAATATAATGCAATGTTACGAATAAATAATGATATCGATAATAATAATAATAATATTTTCGAAAATATTTTTAATATAATATCCTCCTTCTTGTCGGTAAGGATTTTTTCCCCTTACTATCGAAGCAACTTAAGGTTTTTAAACTAATAAATCCTAATAAATAATAAATAATAAATTGAAAAAGTAGTTATTCATGAAATATTTCCAAAGCCTTTATAAAGAATATGGATACGTTTATTTTAGAAAAATGTTGCTTCTTAAGGCTGTATCGATTAGTAGCTATAACCTGAAGCTTCGATTGCCTTATTTGAGTGTTTTTGGAAAATGATTATTATAATATGTTATTATTATTTTATTTTATAATTGCATTATATTGTATTATATTTTTATATTATTTTGTGTTGCCCCAAGTGACAAAAAAATTAGAAATACAAGATTCAATTCAACTTAAAATTAACAAAGTTAATGTGACCCGACATGCAGTATTAGCTGGCAGATTTCATTTTACAGACGCGAAAAGACACCCAATTTTTAAATAAAAAAAACAAGAACAACATTTTTTGTGAAAAAAGTTTTGGTGCTCCCTCCAGTAAACTTGCATTTAAATTATATTTTCTGAAATATTACATTAAACAATGCTTCTAAGTAGAGGTATTTTGAATGCGGTGAAAACCCGAGAAGTTGTAAAATTCTTAAGGTTTTACAAACAATGTCATGAAAATGAGCTCGGTAACATATTTTCGCTCTACGAAAGCTGAAAAAATCCACTGAGAAACAAGAAGCTTATTAAATTTAATATTAAGCAAAAAAGATTAGGTTTTATTTAAAAAGTAAATTTTTCAAGATGAATGTTTTAGAAAACAGTTCACTTTTAATCCCAAAAAGATAAACCTTTTAACCAAAAACTTTATTTTTAATCAAGAAAGCTGAATTTTAAGCAAAAAGTGGATTTTTCAAGAAGACAGTTGAATTTTTGATAAAAAGTTTTTCTAATCCACACAAAAATGAACTGTTTGTTTTTAATTAAAAATTCAACTACTCGGTTCAAAGTTTAACTTTTTCGTTAATTTTTATTTTTTATTGAAGATTCACCATTTTAGTTGAAAATTTAATCATTTTAAGAAATTTTAAGTATTAAAAAAAAATTAATTTACATTTTTGGTTGAAAATTCAATTTTTTCTTCGAAATATTAATTATTTTATGGCAAATTTAACTGTTTTGTTAAAATTTCGTCTTTTTTATCGAAAATTCTTCCTGTTGGATTTAAAATTCAACTATCTTCTAAAAAATGTATTTTTGGGCTTAAAAAAATTAACGATTTAATTATAAATGCAAATGTTTTTTTTAAATAAAAGTTTTTTGATAATACAATCATTTTGTTAACGGTTCAACTATTTTCAAAGAATTTATCTTTTTTTTATGAAAAAGTCATTTTTTAAATTTAAAATGCATTTTTTTGTAAAAAAGTTTCTGGTAGAAGATTCATTAATCTTTCTTATATATTTTTATTCATTTGATTGTTTAATAATAATATAATATAATAATTTAATGATTGTTTTTAAAATTAAAACTTTCTTTTTAACGGTCGAAATTTGTACCATCTGCTTGAAAGTTCACATATTTTATTGTAAATGCAACTGTTTGGTTAATATATTTTTTTTATTGTAAATCCGACTATTTGGCCGACGATTTAACTTTGTCAATACAAATCTAACTGTTTTGTTAAATTTTTAATTATTTTATTAATAATTGAACTATTTGAATACGAAAAATTTTGTTTGAATATTAAACTTTGTTAAAAATTAGACTTTTTTATTAAAAAATCATTTCTTTTTTATCAAACAGTCATTTTTTTTGTAGAAAAGTTCTTGATGGAAAATTTAACTTTTAGAAAATATCGTCTTTTCGTTTAAAAAGTGTAACTCTTTTAGTCAAAATTTATCTCTTTTGGTAGAAAAGTAAGTTTTTTTATTTGAGAATTCAATTATTTCCTTGGAAATGCAATATGCCATATTTCGACATGAAATCCTAAACTTTTGATATTAAATTCAAAATGGTACCTATACACGAAGAGAGAAAGGTACCTGCAGTTTATTGAATATAAGAAGCAGTTTTGAAGAAAAAATATTAATTAAAAAAGAAAATAATATACATCATTTTTTTAATCAATATTTTTCCACCAAAGTGGTTCTTATATTAATTAAACTGCGGGTACCTTTCTCTCTCACTCATATTTCACTCCCACGCCCATTCACGATTTCCTTTCTTTCTTTATATTCTGCCCGTGACCTCCTTGCTCATTTTTATTACAAACGGCATCGAACCGCGAATTTCGCCAAATGCCCAAGTGCGATAGGAACTGGATGTATCCAACCATTGTGATCGAAATGATACATACCAAACAATTGGCACTGAATTGAAGACATTTATTTTATCAAATTGCTCTTCGGTGGTAATGGATTTCCATTTTAAATCCCAAAGTGAAAGGCACGATTGTCGATACAAAGTTAAGAGAAAAAGATGGAAAATCTAAGCGAGAGAAAATGATAAAACGATGATTGGATAGTATAAAGTGAAATTTCATTTATTCAAAGGGTCGAAAAACGTTAACATTCGCATATTTCAAGTCTGTAGGTTCCCCACGTGATTTTGTCAAGCGACGGTCATTGGCTGCCCTGGACTTTTATGGATGCGCGCGCTGTAAGCATGCGTCCTGCATGTAAGTATCGCTCTTTGGGACTCTTTTTAATTGGTCAGTCACTGACGTGGGCGAGACGGTACAGGGGCAGTGGTGGGAGGTGAAAGACCTTCGCTACTTTGAATATCCCTGTTTTATTTTTTATCATTTCTGTGATTATTTACGAAAATAGGAGGATAGTATGGGAATATATTCTGTAAAATAAAATATAAATTTAGGTACTATACTGAATTTAAGATGATATTCTCAGAATTTCAAATTCAAAAATATTGAGTTTCTAACAAAATGAATGAATTTTCAAACAAAGAAAATTACTTTTGCAGCAAAAGAAATAAATTTTTACGGAAAGAGTTGCGTTTTAAAGCCAAGAAGAAGAATTTTTTACAAGACTTTTCAATTTGCAACCAAGAAAGTAAAATCTTTAACGAAAAACTTTTCTACCAAGAAAGACGAATTTTCAATTTTAAAAATCATGATTTTTTAATCCAAGAAGACGAATTTTCAACTGGGCACATTAATTTTCGATCTAAAAAGATAAAATTTTAACGAAATAGTTGAATTTTCAACAATACAGCTGAATTTTTAATCACATCGTTAAAATTTTAACCAATTAGTTAAATTTCCAATTAACAAAAAAATAATTATAAACCGAATAGCGTTTACAATAAAATAGGTGAATTTTAAAGAAAAAAGTATGAATTTTCCTCAAAATAGATGAATTTTTACAAAAAATTAAAGTATTAACAAAAAAAGAAGTTAAATTTATAAACAAGTTTTCGAAATTTTAATACAAAAAAAAATTGGTTCAGCATGACAGTTAAATTTACAATAAAGAAAGATAAATCTTTAACCAAGAACTTTGAAAAAAAAGAATCTTGAATCTAAAAATTATAAATTTTAATTATATAAAGACAAAAGGAAGAATTTTCTATGGAAAAGATGAATTTTTAACAAAAAATTACATTTTAAACAAAGCAATTAAATTAAAAAATTAATAGATTTAACAAAATAGATTAATTTAAATCAATCTTTATTTAATATTTATTTTGACAATAGAATAATTAAATTTTCAACTAAAACGACGAATCTTCAATTTTAAAAAATTTAAACAAAGAAGTTAATGTTAAAATACTTGAATTTAAAATAAGAAAGGATAAATTCTTGACAGAAAATATCAAAGTTAATATTTCAGGGAAAAAATTTAATTTTTGATTAAAAAAATAGTCGAATTCAACATAAAAGATGAATTCCCGATGAAATATTTAATTTTTGGACAAATAAGACGAATTTTCAATTCGGAAAAATTTTTCAATCAAGATCGAAAAAAATATAAATCGAATTGTTGAGCTTTCAATACAAAAAGGCAAATTTCTAATAAAACTGTTGAATTTTAATCACGAAAAAAATAAATTTTCAAAAAAACGGTCATTTTCATCTCAATATCAGAAGAGATCAATCTTCGATGAACAAAAATTTACCAAAAATATATAATCTTTATCTAAAAACTCAATTTTCTACCAAATACATGAATTTTAACAAAATAAATGATCCTATAAACTAAGTTATTAAATTTAAATAGAACTGTTTAATTTTTCGTAAAAAAAATAATTTTTTACCTAAAAAGTCGAATTTGCAACAATAACTCTGAAATTTTTAACAAATTTTTAGACCATAATGGAATTTTTTAGTTTCCCGGTCCAAAAATGATTAAAAAAAAAAAAAACAAGAAAACGAATTATAAAAAAGTTAGTTCAATTTTTAACCAAATAAATGAATTCACAACTAACATGATAAATAATCAAGAAATAATCCTTTTTTAATCAAAAAGGTCAGTTTTTAAACAAAAGAAGATTTATTTTCTACCAAAAATAAGAATTTTTTACAAAATTAATAAATTTTTACCAAATATGTGGATATTTAACCAATAAGCAAATTTTTTAAGAATATAGTTTAAATTTCAACCAAGTAGTTCAATTCTCAATAAAGAAAATTTATTTTGTACCAAAAAAGACAAATTCGCAACAACAGTCGATATTTTAACCATAAGAGATTTGAATTTTAAATACAAAAACAGTCGCTTTTATCCAAAATGGACATATTTTTTTGCATAATTTTTGAATCCTCAACTGGAACGATTTAATTTGAAAGCAAATAGTGGAATTTTTAGCCAAATAAAGAAAGAAGATTTTGACAAAATTTTTAGCCAAACATGAGTTAGTTTAAATTTTAGTTAAGCAAATTAATTTTTAACAAAATACTTCAATGAATGTGATAACTGATAGGATAGTCTCATTATTGTTATAATATTGTTTGAAAATTGTAAACAATTTTATAATTGATTAAAAATGCATAGTATAATGAAATTCAGGCTAATTATATTTTAAACCTTCTAAGGCAACCTTGCCTTAGATATTAGCCCTGGCTGACTATCATTGGCTTTCTGGTGAATCCAGGGATTCAGCCTGGAACAAAACTTTTCTGATTCCTTTTCATTTATAAAGCCACTCACAAAAATTGGTTGCAAAAAAATGTTGTTGAAAATTTTTGTTAAATGAAAAACAAAACAAAAAATTTCAGATACTAAATCTAATTCAGAAAATTTTTTTTACAAATGTAAATAATAATTTAACCGAGAAAAGGTTAATTAATGTGATAACCGATAGGATAGTCTAATTATTGTTATAATATTATTTGAAAAATGTACAACATTTTAGAAATGATTAAAAACGCATAGTATAATGAATGTCTGGCTAATTAGATTTTAAACCTAAGGCACCCTTGCCTTAGATATTAGCCCTGGCTGACTATCATTGGCTTTCTGGTGAATCCAGGGATTCAGCCTGGAAGAAAACTTTTCTGATTCCTTTTCATTTATAAAGCCACTCAAAAAAATTGGTTTCAAACAATTTTTTTTTAATAAATTCGATTAAATTAAAACCGAAACGAAAAATTTCAGATCCTAATTCTAATTTAAAAAATCTCCTTTGAAACTATGAATATTAATTTGACCTAAGGGAGTTTAATTAATATCATAGACGATAGGATAGGCTAATAATTGTTATAACATTATTTGTAAAATGTATGAAATTTCAGAATCTATTAAAAATATATAGTATAAGGAATTGCAGGCTAATTAAATTATAAACGTTCTGAGGCAACCCTGCCTTAGATGGTAGCCCTGGCTGACAATCATCGCCTTACTGTTGAATCCAGTGAGTCATCCTGGAAAAAACCTTTTTGGTTTTTTATCATTTAAAAATCCACTCACGAAAAGTGTCTAAAAAGTTTTTTTTTTTTTTTAAATTGGATTTAGGCTAATTAAATAATAAAGCCTCTAAGGCAAGCCTGCCTTAGATGGTTGCCCTGGCTGACTATCATTGTCGTGCTAATAATTCCCGTGAGTGCAACTGAACAAATCCTGATTAGTTTCTTATTTTTTGACAAGCTATTGATACTAAAAAATTGAAAAAAATTTCAAATTCGATCAAAATTTACAAAAGTTAAAAATTGAAGTTGAAAATTAGATTGTATCCCTGGCTGACTGCCATTGTCTTACTGATGAATCCAGTGAGTCATCCTGGAACAAAACTTTTTTGGTTTCTTATCATTTAAAAAGCCACTCACGAAAATTTCCTAAAAATTTTTTTTTTTAATTGGATTTAGGCTAATTAAATAATAAATCCTCTGAGGCAAGCCTGCCTTAGATGGTTGCCCTGGCTGACTATCATTGTCGTGCTAATAATTCCCGTGAGTGCATCTGAACAAATCCTGATTAGTTTCTTATTTTTTGACAAGATATTTAAACTTAAAAATTAAAAAAAATTTCAAATTCGATCAAAATTTACAAAAGTTAAAAATTGAAGTTGAAAATTAGATTGTATCCCTGGCTGACTGCCATTGTCTTACTGATGAATCCAGTGAGTCATCCTGGAACAAAACTTTTTTGGTTTTTTATCATTTAAAAAGCCACTCACGAAAATTTCCTAAAAATTTTTTTTTTAATTGGATTTAGGCTAATTAAATAATAAAGCCTCTAAGGCAAGCCTGCCTTAGATGGTTGCCCTGGCTGACTATCATTGTCGTGCTAATAATTCCCGTGAGTGCATCTGAACAAATCCTGATTAGTTTCTTATTTTTTGACAAGCTATTGATACTAAAAAATTGAAAAAAAAGTTTAAATTCGAACAAGATTGACAAAAGTTAAACATTGAAGTTGAAAATTAGATTGTAGCTCTGGCTGACTGCCATTGTCTTACTGATGAATCCAGGTAGCCAACCGCGATTGCAACCCATTTGTTTTCGTATTATTTTAAATTATAGCTTAAAGTAATAAATTAATAACATAATCGCCTATTATTATAAATATCCACATTCCAAAAATTTGTTAAGAAAATTTGATTAATTAAAAAACCAAACCAAAAATTTCATATCCTAATTTAAAATTTTAAAAAAACATCTTTACAACTATAAATAATATTTTCAGCCTAGAAAAGGCTAATATTTGTGATAGCCACCGAAAACAGTGAGCTGGACAACTCCAATTGCAATTTCACTCGTAATTATTTCCGCTTCCGGATTAGTGCAATCGACGCGACGCACAGTTTCATTGTTCGCTTCCAATAATATTGATCGCTATGTGTTACGATTGTAACAAAACCTAATTTTGATTGAAAACGTCTTTTGTGTTTTGTAACGTGATCAGAAACAATTTTTTTTTTCAAATTAGAAAAAATTTTATTTTAAAAAATAAAACTTGCAGAAATTTCAATTATACATTTTCATAATTGAAAAATCATTAATAATAACAATGCCAACTTCAACTTACTACGAGTTTTAATTGTTACAATTTAGAATTTTTGAACTTTGTAAATGCATAATAGCAATTTATGAAATTTTCAAAATATATATTTTACAGATATGTCATTTTGGAAATTTTTTATAGAATAGTTTAATTTAGACGGTTTGCAGTGGCAAACTCTTAAATTTTAAAGATGTCGAAATTTAACTTGTTAAATTAGGATGTCTTAGAAGACATCGGAAGTTTCGAATAGATAAGTTTAATTTTCGAAATAAACTTAATTTTCAACCACAAAAAATTAATTTGCATTCCAAAAGGACGAAGAAGACGGAGAAGAATCAGCTTTATACCAAAAGATATATTTTCAACAAAAAGGTTGAATTTTTAATTAAAAAGGATAAGTTTTCAACCGAAAGTGCAATATTTAAATTTCTAATTAAAAATTTTTTTCAAAAAATCAAAACGAATCCTCAACCAGTTACATTCGGCAAAGAAAGACGAGTAAAAACACCTTGCATCTAAGTAGATTCATTTTTAAGAATAAAATTTAAAGGTTATTTGAAAAATGAATTTTAACGAACTAGCTGAATTTTGAAATAAAAATATTAATTTTCAAAGAAAAATGGAGTTTTAAAATTTTCTGCTTAAAAAAAACAATGTATCACAGACGAAGAAAGATAATTTTCTGTCGAATATTAAAACAAATAGTTTAATCTTTAACGGAAATAGATAAATTTTTCAGAAGATTGTTAAGTTTCCAAGCTAAACATTCGAATATTTTAGAAAATAGTTGACCATCAAACTGGAAAAGTAGAATTTCTAAGAAAAAAGTTAATTTTAAAAAATAAAAAAAAACAAAGTTTTAACGAAATAGTTGGATTTTTAACTAAAAAAAGATTAATTTTCAACGAAAAACGGAATTTTTAAATTTTCAGTTTGAGAAATTTTCTTTAAAAACAAGAAAATGTCAGTCGACTGAATTTAACTAAAAAAAGTGGAATTTGAAACCAAATAATTCAATCTTCATCCAAAATGATAAAATTTTTACAAAAATGAAAAATTTTTATTCAAAAATCGAATACTTAAATTTCTAGTTAAGAAAATTAATGTTTGAAACAAAAACGAATTTTCCGTCGAATTTTAAACCAAATAGTTTAATCTTTGTCCAAAATGATGAACTTTCTATAGAAAAAAATAAATTTTTAACCAAAAATCGAATACTTAAATTTCTAGTTTACAAAATTAATGTTAAAAAAAAAACAATGAATTTTCCGTCGAATGCTGAACCAAGTAATTCAATCTTCAACCAAAATAGAATAATTTTCCAGTAAATAGTTAAGTTTCTAATTTAAACTGTAGAATATCTTAGAAAATAGTTGACCATCAAACTAGAAAATTAGAATTTTTAACAAAAAAGTTACTTAAAAAAAACATGAAGTTTTAAAGGAATACTGAAAGTTTTAACTAAACAAGATTAATGTTCAAACGACATTAAAATAATTCAATTTTTAGTTAAAATTAATTCCCAACTAAAAATAAAGCAAATTTTATTTAAATTGTCAAAAAGGAAATTAATTTTCAACCAGAAACATGCATTTTTTAACCCAATAGCTGAATTTTTAACAAAGGAAGATAAATGTTCAACCATAAATAAAATTGTTAAACTCTCAGTTAAGAAAATTGATTTGCAACGAAAATACAACAAATTTGAAATAAGCAGTCAAAAAAAATTAATTTTCAACCAGAAACATGCATTTTTTAACCAAATATTTGAATTTTTAACAAAGAAAGATAAATGTTAAACTATAAATGAAATTGTTCAAATCCCAGTTAAAAAAATAAATTTGCAACGAAAATGAAACAAATTTGATTTAAGTAGTCAAAAAAGAAATTAATTTACAACAAAAAAGATAAATTTTTTTCTTTTTGCGATTATTATCGTTAATATTATAAACAAATGAATTGTCAGGCATTTTTTGACAAAAAAAATTAATTTTTTTCTCGAGGTAATTTTTTAAAACTTGGAACTGTATGATACTTTGAAGAAAATTTATAGTTTTTTTATTTTTTTAAACAAATATAATAAAAAAATGCATGATTGGTTCATTTTTTGGTTGAAAATTCTTTTTTTTATGCTAGTCCTTTCATTTAGGGACTTCATAAACATTTCAGCAAAACTCATTACTAGTTAATAAATTTTATAATCTTTTAAATAAATGCATAGATAAGGCATTTGCAGTAAGAAAAATTAGGTTTTTATGTACACTTCTTTTATTAGGTTTTATTATAATTTCAGAAAAATTAATAATTTATTGATCAATTTCCTGAATTTTTTAAACAGTTAAAAAAAATCTATTTAACGTTTCTGCTGTTTGTTAATAACATAAAAATTGTTAAAATCACCTAAGTTTCATAAGTAAGATTAGTTAAAGATATTCCGATATTATAGAATAAACAAACAAATTTTTTCAAACCAAATTATTTTGTTAATGAATTTTTTTTGCAATTTTCCATAATTCTACGTTCTTTTAAGTTATATTTTAAGTTATTTGGATAAAAACAATATATTGATAAAGAAATTTCTTCTCGAGAATATTTTTGTTAATATTATAAAGAAATTTAATAAACAAATGCATAAATCAGGAATTTTTTGACAGAAAAATTCGTTTTCTGATTTAATTTTTTTAAATTAGAAACATTATGATAATTTTAGAAAAATTAATAAATTGTTCATTAATCTCATTATTAAAAAAATTATTAAAAAATGCCGTATTTGCGCATTTTTTGGCAGAAAAATTCGGTTTGTTCAATACCGGTCCTTTCGATTGGAAACTTCATGACAATTTGAGAAAAATGCATAACTATTTGATGATTTCTTTTATTTTTTAAACAAATGCATAGATAAGGCATTTGTCAAAAGAAAGTTCGGTTCTTTTTCAATGACAATTTTTTTTAATTAGGAACTTTATGATAATTTCAGAAAAAATAATCAATTTATTGATCAATTTTATGATTTTTTAAAACTATTTCCATAAACAAATGCATTATTCGGAAATTTGCCGACCAAAAAATTCTTTTTTTGCGATGTCAGACTTTTTAATTGGGATCTTTATAATAAATTCATAAATTCATAATAAATTCATTTTTTCCATATAAGTTATGTTAATTGGCATCATAATGATCATTTCAGAAAATTTTTTAATTAGTTGATAAATTTTATGATATGTTAAAAACTAATTTAACAAAAAAATGCATTATTCGTGCATCTGTTGACGAAAAAAATAGTTCTTTTTATGTCAGTCATTTTATTTAGGAAGTTTATGATAATTTTAGGAAAATTCATAATTAGTTAATATTTTTCGACGGAAAAGTATTTTTTTGATATTCGTCCCTTCAGTTTTTGTTTCTCATTACTTTTATTATTTTAATGACACTTTAGCTTTATGATAATTCTTTTGTTTAACAAAATATATATAATTCATCAACAAATTATGGATTTTCCTGAAATTATTTTGAAGATCCCCATTAAAAAGACTGACATAAAAAAACGAACTTTTCAGTTCACAGATGCCGGAATAATGCATTTTTTTATTGAATTTGTTTGAAAAAATGATGAGATTAATAAAAAAATTACAAACTTTTATAAAGTTAGCATAAAGTTCCTAACTGCAAAGAAATGAAAATGAAAAATGAAAATTTTCCTGTCACAAAATGCCTGATTGATGCCTTTGTTTTTTAAATTTGTTTATAATATTAACAATAATAATCCCAATAAGAAATTTCTTCATCATTATATTGTTTTCATCCAAATTTCTTGCAATATAATTTTAAAAAACGTAAAATTATGAAAAATGGTAAAAAACATTCTTTCAACAAATAATTTGTTTATACATTTTTTTGTTTATTATATAATATTGGAATATATACAAAAAATGTTACTGTATAAATCTTAGGTGATTGCAACAATTTTCATGTTATTGACGAGCACTGGGTACGTCAAATAAAAAAAATGGCTATTTTTTGTTATTTATTTATTCATAACAAAATTAAAAGCCTAATTTAAAAATCAGACTTGGCAACTCTCTTAGAAATTTTAACAGATTTTTTTCAATTTTTTTTTGTCTGAATATGTCAATATTTGCGGACTGTACCTTATCTTGAACCAAAAAAGGCATTTTTTTTCCTTCGATGAACTCGTTTGAAATGGCCACCATGTGACGAATGGTTGACGTGACCATATTCCTAACTTACCGACAATTTTTGTATTTCCTAACTTTTTTTTATACAAAATGACACATCGAGTAGAAAATTTAGGATAGTAAATAAGAAGCGTTAAGAAAGGTGTGTCTGGTCTAAATTTTTTAAAATTATAAAAAAAGTTCTTTTTCAAAATTATTTAAAAAAATTTTATCTTCATAATTATTAAAATCAAAGACCAGGCCGACCATTCTTAGTGCTTCTTATTTATTATCCATAATTTTTTTAACCCATCTGGCGCTTTGTGTGGAAATAAGTTAAGAGATAAAAAAAACTGTCGGTAAGGTAGGAATCTGGTTACGTGACCCACTCTTCACATGGCCTTACTTGGAGCAGACACGATATATATCACCTGTATATCACAGGTCATTGAATGCAGAATTTAATAAGCTAACCAAAAATTAAAAAAAAAAGTTTTGAGCTCTTTTTTGAACGAGTTTTAAAGTCAGCAGCGATTTTTAATAGTACACACGCTGGTCCTTAATCGATTAATTTTAATAAAAAAAACTTTATTTTATTTTTAACTGCAGTTTAAGAGGAATCCTAGGAAATAACTTTCCCAATAAAAACTCTCGGGTTTGAAAGTGGTGCAAAATTACTCTCATCTTAATCCCCAAACTCGTAACTCATTGTGCAATGATTACTTTCCAGAAATAAATTTCCAAGGTAATATCCCTTCTACAGTTTATGTATTCGAGCATTTTTTTACAATATTCAGTGATAAAAATTTTCTTTATATGATAAAAAATTAAAAAAATTATATTAAAATTTAATTATTCATAAGGAGCCAAAGGATCACCAATGTATGCAAATTTTTGCGAATAATATAAAGAAGTCAACAACCTTACAAATCCTATAATGAAATCAAAGTGAAAGTTAAGTGAATTTTTAAACCATGACAGAGACAAGCGTCTCATTGATAAAGTTATTCTATCAAGACAATTTAACAGATTTTTTGTTTAAATAAATATATTTTAAAATTATCACATATATTTTCACAAAAAAATTTTCTAGATTGAAAAAACGTATATTTTATTTTAATTACAGAGTTGCTACTAATCAAGAAATTGCAGAAAGTCATTTGGTAAAAATTTAATCTTTTTTGGTTGAATAAACTAATTTTTTAACTGAAAAAGCAAATTGTACGTGTTTGGTTTGAAATTTTTTGAATTGAAAAATTTAATTAATTGGTTTGAAATTTCTGTGTTTTATTGAATATTCAAATTGTTTGGGATAATATTTAATGTTCTTAGCGACTGATTCACCTTTTTGATTAAAATTCCTTTAAAAATTCAAATATTTGATTGAAAATCGATCTTCTTGCTAAAAAATTATTTTTTTCCTTATTAAGCATTAATTTTTCAACTGCAAATGTAATTATGTTCTTGAAAATTTATTTAACTTTTATACAAATTAATTTTTTTTAATAAAATCGAACTATTCTATTTTTAATTGAAAATTTGTCTATTTTAGATAAAAATTCAACTGTATGTTAACAATCCATCTTTTTGGTGGAACAGTACTCTCATTAGTTGAAACTTCATATTTTTGATAAAAAATTATTTTCTTTGATCGAGAATTAAACAAATTAGTTGATAAATAAAAAAAGAAATAAAAATCCGTTTGCTTGAAAATTCAACTACTTAGTTGAAATTAGAACTGCTTTGTTTAAAATTTATGCATTTGTTTGATGATTTATAATGTCAGTTGAAAACCCTTTTTTTAAATTGAATTATGTTTTCTTGTTGAAAATTAATTTTTTATAATTGAAAATTAACATAAAATTAGTTTGTTTCTTATTTAGTATTCATTTTTTAACTGAAAATGTAACTGTTGTTGCAAGTTTACTTCAATTTTATTAAAAATTAATTTTTCAACTGAAAATTGAATTATTCTATTTTTAATTGAAAATTTGTCCATTTTAGATGTTAAATTAACTATTTCTTGAAAATCCATATTTTTTTAAGGAAGAGTACTTCTATTATTTAAAACTTCATCTTTTAAATGAAAAATTAGTTTCTTTGATCGAGATTTGAACACATTGGTTGATAAATAAAAATCCATTTTGCTTGAAAATTCAACCACTTAGTTGAAAATACAATTGCTTTGTTTAAAATTTATTCATTTGTTTGATGAATTATCATTTCAGCTGAAAACCCATTTTTTTAAATTGAATTGTTCTTTCTTGCTGAAAAATAATTTTTTATAACTAAAAATTAACTTGGACAGGTTTGGTTTGAAAATTTTCTAATAATGAAAATTCAAATATTTGGTTTCAAATTCCTGTATTTTATTAAAAATTCAAATTTGGTGTGATAATATTTAATCTTCTTCGCGACTGATTCATCTTTTTGATTAAAATTTCTTTAGAAATTCAAATATTTGATTGAAAATTGATATTTTTTGGTAAAAAATTAGTTTGTTTCTTATTTAGTACTAATTTTTTAACTGTAAATGTAACTATCTCCTTTCCAATTTACTTTAATTTTATTGGGAATTAATTTTTTGAAATAAAGTTCAACAATTATATTTTTAATTCAAAATTTGTCTATTTTAAATAAAAATGCAATTATATATTGAAAATCCATCTTTTTTAAAGGAAGAGTACTCTAATTAGTTAAAACTTCATCTTTTGGGTTAAAAATTAGTTTATTTGGTCAAGAATTTAATTATTTGGTAGAAATTTGGTTTTCTTTTAATTGAAAATTGATTTGACTAAATAAGTCTTTTGGTTTAAAATTCGTTCGTTTTCTAATTAAAAAGTGATTTTTCACTGAAGATGTAACTTTTTAATTTTTGCTTGAAAATATATATTTCCACTTGAAAATTAATTAACTTTTCTGAAAACTCGTTTTTCTTCGGTTTTAAGAAATATTGATTCTTTATCTTTTTTTATAGAAAATTCCATCTCTTTATTTTAAACTGGAATTATTTTATGTAGAATGCATTTTTTTAGTTGAAAATTGACTGTTTAACTGAAAATGTTAATCTTTTATTTTTGATTAAAAATATTATTTTTATAAATGAAAAAAAAACTATTTTGTTCAAAATTAATTTTTTTTATTATAGTTGAAAATTCATTCCTATTGTTAATTTTCTATTTGTATTAACATTGTTAATCTTTTAAGTGTATGTTCTCTATTTCTTTGACTTCTTTTACCATTTAAATTAAACGCACTTTTCAATTTGGAGCAAAAAATTTTCGCGCAAAATTTAAAAAATGCAATAGTCATTTATGAAGATAGAAAAAAAACCAAAATTAAAAAAAAAGGTTGAAATTTTCAGAATTAAATCTAAAGATAATCGCTATTAATACGGAAATTAATAGAAAATCGTATGCGAATTAAGAAAAATTTCTGCATATTTTATTTCATGTTTATGTATAAATATTTTATGTTAATGCAAGAAATAGTAATTATTATTTTAAAAAATTCAGATTAAAAGATTTCTGCATTTTCCAAGAACTTACATTTTCCCTTTTTGTTTGCATTTATTACTTTTTAATTGGGAAACAAAAATCATTCAATTTTAAGTGTAACATAATTTTTTTTTAAATATTTTGTTACGTTAAAGTTTTACAATAAAATTTGATATTTCGAACAAAAAATCGATAGATTTCGACGATTTTCAATTCTGAACACGTTTCTATTATGTCATCTTACAAAAAGAGTTTTTCCTCGGAAATTATTTATATTTTTAAAGAAAAATTATTAGATTCAAATTTAATATAATATTTATTTAAAGTAATAGAAATTTGAAAGTTTAAGCAATTTCGGACATTGTTAGAGTTTTTTGTTAGAAATTTATGAACAATTTTAGTTTACGTTAGCGTTTTAAATCGAAAATGGATATTTTCGAAAAAATCACGATATAATAATAATAACAATAATAATGAATAATTAAATAAGATTAATTACTTATAATGTAATTAATGTTTTTAATCTTAAATCAATATATTTAACAATTTAGGAAATTTTTTTTTAAATTCAACTTTTTTGTTGAAGATTCATCTTTTGTTTGCTTACAAATTAATGTTTTTTGAAAATTTTATGGAAAATGATTTTTTCTAAATTATCAATTAATTGCTTCAGCCAAAAATTTTAATATTAGATATATCATTGTAAATATATCTTGTTTAGTTGAAAATTAAGAACTTTGCTTGACAAATGATGTATTTTTTATTCTTTTTTCATTCATTCTTTTAACTGCAAATAGAACTATTCAATTTTTTATTTTTTAGTTATATTTTGAGTTGAAAATTTGAAAATTAGTGTAAAAATCAAACTATTTTGATGTCTAATGTTTTTTGTTGTCAAAAATGTAATTTTAAAAATTTTAAATGTAACTATTCCATTTCTCGTTAAAAATGTTTCTTTTTTAATTGAAAGTTCAACTTTTTGGGAGAAAATAAATCTTTTCGGTTCAAAATAAATGTTTTTGGTAAACAATTAAACTGATTAATTGAAAATTATTCCCCCCATTATGCACATTAAACAATTTTGTTGAAAAGTATCCTTGTGGGTTGAAAAATGAACAGTTTTTCTGTTAAAAATTTTTTTTTGGTTTAAAATAATTCATAATTAAAAAAGTAAGCAATTCAGTTTAACATTCATCATTTTAGTTGATAATTCATTTCTTTGGTTAACAATTTAACTGTTTTCTTATATTTTTTTGAAACTAAAAATTCAATTAGTCCATTTTTGGTGGGAAATTTGTCTTTTTAGTAAGAAATTTAACAAATTTATGGAAAATTCTTATTTTTCGGTAGAAAATAAATCTTATTAGTTAAAATTTATTTTCTGTCTTGCTTTCCTTTTATATTATTTTGTAGATAATAGGTATAGAAAATAATAAAATTTGGTAATAATATTAAATTTATATGCCGCGAAAATTTTATATTTCCGTAGACTTTCAACTTTTTTACGTGTCTGGAAACGTTAAACGACTTTCAAAATTTTAACATATTTACAATTATTAGTAAGATTTTAATGGTGCAATGTCAGAAAGATAATTTTGCATGCGCGCGAAATTTTCTCATTATGCTGATCATATGCAAATGTATCACTTTGAATCCGTGAACTCAATTTATAACAGTAAGGCAGATAACGAAGGTGGTTTTTTAATTTAATAATTAAGATTTTAACTTATAGGAATTTAAGATTAGAGAGCAATTTCATATCAAATAAAAACACAAGACTTCAATACTATCTTCAACAATATTATTAAATTAGGAAATCAACAAAAAAACTAATTAAAAATGCTTACATCAACTACATAAGTAATTCTGAGCAGAATAGAATTCTAGAATTCCTGAAATTCCAAGTTATAACAATACAATTTATACCTATCCTGAACAAATTATAAACGTGTTTCTCGAATATTTATATAAATTCAAAGAATTTTAAATATGTAAAGGCATTTTAAAGTCCCAAGATTTTTCAATCAATTTTAATAATTTCAAGGGATTCTAAAAGAGTTTCAAAGATTTTGTGGTAATTCTAAAGATTCCGAAGAATATTAATGATGTACACTACTTAAAATCAATCTCAAAAGTTGCCTATCTTAAAAATGATTTATAAAGTCAAAAAAAAATTATTATTAATTCCTGTAAATCTTGATTGATGCTTCCAAGCGTATTAAAAAAAAAATCAGGTTAAAATTGTTTATTTAACAGTAGTTATTTAAAGACTTAGTTTTTCCTTTCTCTTCAGGGAAAAGTTACAGTTCGTATTTAATCCTAATAATTAAGGCCTCATTTTGTTCTTTAAAGAATTCTCTACATTTCTATCTGGGTTCATTTTATTCTAAAAAATTAATTAATAAATCATACAGTTATTATTGTTATAAACGATCATAGTTTCAATTTTGCTTAACACCACCCATATAGAATTGTAGAAAATCCTTTAAAGAATTTAATGAGACCTTGATCATTAGGATTCATTAAAAATTGTAACATTTCCCACAAGAGAAAAAAAGAACTAAACTTTTAAATAAATACTGCTAAATAAACAAATTTAACGTAATTTTTTTCTAAGTGTGCTTAGAAGACGCTATCAATATTTACAGAAATTAATAATACATCTTTTTTTGACGATTTTACAAATCATTTTAAAGATAGGCAACTTTTGTTGATTGTACGTAGTGCACATCCTTAAGGAGAATGAAATTATTTTAAGGAAGATTAGAAGATTTAAAATTATTTAAAATAATTAAGGATGTTTTAGGAAAAAGTCATAAAAGAAGTTGTCTCTAAATGCTGCCCGTCATCCAGATTAGCTTCTCCCAATGATAACCAACGAACCCTTGGAACCTCTGATGAATAAATTATTAGAAAAGCATCTTGTTGCTAAAGGAAGAGCTTACAAAAAATAAAGAAGATATCAATAAAACTATGCAAACATTTTCTAATAATTTAGATGCGGTTTCGGATCGCTAAAAAATCACTGACGAATCCGTGGAACAAATCAAGATGAGATTGAACACTGTGCAAACAGTTTTGATATCGAAACTACTGCAAATACTGCCGAATCAAGAGTTGATGACAACAAATCTAAATTCAACGATATTTTTCTCAAACTCGATAATCACTGGATTACCTCAAAATCTACAGGATGGAAATGAAATCAACTCAAAAAAAAAAAAAAAACAGAAACAGAACTCCAGGATATCAAAAATGATGGCAAAACAAATAAAACTATTAGATTTTTTAATGGCGTTCCTTAAATCGTTGATATTCAACCTTCAAAGCCAACAAAAACGGATCAAGAGCCAACCAGGAGTAAGCAAGTAACCTTCTTTCTATCAGTAAATCGTGTTTTCTCTCTCACTTTCAAAATGTACGAGGACTTAGGCTAAAACTGCTTTACCTGAGAAAATTAGTTTCAACATCGTCGACAAGTTTAAACATTAAAATATTAACATAAAGATGGCTACATCAAGGTATAAATGACGCGGAACTCAGTCTTCAAGACTACCATATTCACAGAAAGGCCAGATCTGCAAATACAAAAATTTTTGTGAAGGGAGTCGACGTTTTGATTGCCGTAAGTACACCAAAATTTCGCTTTCAGTCCAGCATTGCCTTCAAATAGCCTTGGACTAATTTCGGGGTTATCGGAAGGCTGAGAACGGGGTGACTAAACGCGAGAATTTGGTATAATAAAATAGCCAGTAATCAAATATTAATTATAGAAATAGTCAAGGAAAGCTCTTAGACTTAATTTTTCGCAATATCAGTCTTACAGATATTCGACAGAAGATACTTTAATTAAGTGTGACGCATGTCACCCCCTCCTTTAGAATTAAATATTCCTTTCTCTGACCAACTGTAAAGAAATTGCAAATTTCTTCTCACAATACTTCAATTCTGTAGACGCAAGCAAATTATTTTCAAATTATAATATAAATTTTTACCAGGACGTTGGACTATCCGAACTTAAAATATCTCCACAGGAGGGTTTCAAGAGAATATCTAACCTAGATCCTCACAAAAGGCTGGGACGGGATAATGTTCCACCTCGTTTTTTCCAAGAGTATATTAGTGTACTCTTGGAACCTTTGAGCATTCTATATAATCACTCTTATAAATGTAGGACTGTTCCGAAACGCTGAAAGGTCTTATCAATAACGCTAATCGTCCAGCATTCCGTCCAGCATTCCAATACATATATTAGAGCATTTATCAGACGAAAATTGTGCACAAGAAAATTGCGGGATTAATGGAATTCAAGGAATTCCCGAATTTCATCGAATTCAAGGAATTCACGAATTTCATCGAATTCAAGGAATTCCTGGAATTTACAAAATTTATTAAATCGACGAAATTCATAACATTCATGGAATTCGCAGAATTCATGAAAATGAAGGAATTTATAAAGTTCACAGAAGTCACGGAATTCGCAGAATTCATAAAATTCAATAAACTCGTGATATTTGTAGAATTTACGAAATTTATTTAATTCAAGGAATTCACGAAATTAATGGAAAGCAAGGAATTAAAGGAATTCTAAAAAATCACGGAATTCTCGGAATTCGTAGAATTAAATGAAATCGAGAAATTCAGGGAATTCAAGGAATTCGCGGAATTGACTGTGATAAAGGAATTCAAGAAAGTCACGGAATTCATATAACACTCGGAATTCAGGGAATTTATTCAATTCGCGGAATTCACGGAATATAATCACGGACATAATGCTTTAAATTCATGTAACACTCAGAATTCACAGAATTCATGAAAATCATGAAATTAAGTGAATTAAAGGAATTCATGGGAATAATTTAATTGAAAGAATTCACGGAATTAATTGAATTGACGAAATTCATAGAATTCATAGAAATAAAGGAATTCTCAGAATTTATTTAACACCCGAAATTCACGGAATTCATGTAACACCTGGAATTTACAGAATTCATGCAATTCGTATAATTCCAGGGATTCAAGGAATTCAGGGAATTAACGGAATACAAGAAATTCGTGGAACTTCATGAACTACATACATTTCTTGAATTCCTTGATTTCATTAAATTTCATTAACTCATTGAATTTTATGAATTGCTTAAATTTCGTGAATTCCATGAATTCTACTATTTATTTGCATCTCATGAATGAGTGAAATTAGGTGAATTTCTTGAATTCCGTGAATTTTATGAATTTCATGAATTCCTTGAAATCCAAGAAATCCGTGATTTCCATGAATTTCATGTACTCCATAAATTCCATGAATTTCGTGAAATCTGTGTACTTATTGATTTCTATAAATTCTTTTGTTTCCGTGAATTCCTTCGATTCATAAATTTCGTGAATTCCGTGAATTCAATGAATTAAGTGAAATCCGTAAATTGGGCGAATTTCATGAATTCCCTGATTTTCTTGCATTCCGTGAATTCCGTAAGTTTCATGAATTCTGTGAATTTCTTGGACTTTTTGGATTCCGTAAATATCTTAAATTTCGGGAATTCCATGAATTCTATGATTCTCATGAATTTATATAATTTAAAAGAGTTAAGTTTATTCTAAAGCCCCAAGATTTTTAAATCGATTGCAATAAATTGAATGTAGTTTAAAGAATTTCAAATATTTCACAGGATAACAAAAGATTTCAAAGAATTTACAATATTCAAGTGTATTAAAAAATTCCATTTATGTCAATCGATTTCAATTAATTAAAGGGATTTTATAGGATTTCAAAGATTTTATTGTATTTTAGAAGATTTCAAGATATTAAAAAAAAAGATTTTAAAGGGTCTGAAAAGATTTCGAAGAATTTAAAATAGTTAAGGTTATTTTAATACTCCAAGGATTTTACAGAATTTCAAAGATTTTGTGGTATTTTTAAAGATTTCGAGGAGTTTTAAAGAGAATTCAAATATTTCAAAGAATTTTAAATATCTGAGGATGTTTTCAAAGTATAATATTTTTCAATGGATTTCAATAATTAGGAGGCATTTTAAAGGATTAAAAATATGTAATGGTATTTTTAAAATTCCTAAAGATTTTAAAGATTTTAAAGGATATGAAAAGATTTCCAAGTTAAAGTTTCTAAAGTTTCCGAAGAATGGCAAAAAGAATAAAATGACTTTCAGGTATATGAAATAAATTTCAAAGAAATTAATATAGTTAAGGTTATTTGAGAACTCGAAGATTTTTCAATTGTTTTAAATAATTTGAAAGTATTTTCAAGGATTTCAAAGATTTCATAGGATATCAAAATATTTGAAATAATTGTAAATATTTCATGGCATTATAAAACTTTAATATTTCCCAATCGTTTTAAACAAAATAAAAGAATTTTAAAGGATTTCAAAGATTTTATGGTATTTCTAAAGATTCCGAGGAATTTTAAAGAGAATAACATTATTTTCAGGAATATCGAAAGATTTCAAAGAACTTGAAATAGTTAAGGGTATTTGAAAACTCCAAGATTTTTCAATCGATTTAAAAAAGAAGTAAAATAATTCTCAAGGATTTCAAAGATAACTGAAGATTTCAAAGAATTAAAAATATTTAATATTATTTTTAAGTATTTCAAAGGTTTCAAGTGATATCAAAAGTTTTAAAAGAATTTCAAATATTTAAAAACTTCAAGATTTCCTAGAATTTTCGAGTTCTTCTCTCAAGTTTCCTACTTTTGTGAAAGCAGTTGTTGCACGTGATTTTAATTACGACTCCTCAAATTGTAAGCTTTAATACTGAAACAGAAAGACAATATATTTGTTAACTGTTTTAATTAAAATAATTTTTAATTCCCTGATTTGTTCCTGCCCAATTTTTCCGTTTCCCGTGATTATTATTATTTAAAGAATACCATTTTCGTATTTTAAAATTTATGACACAGGCTCTTTTGTAAAAGGAATAAAAAACTATCAGACTCAAATTTGAAAACTAGCTTTTTAACCCCTTCGTTGGCAAAGAGAATTCGACAAAAGGTGACCAAAACGGCAGGAATATTTTTTATCCTAAAAATTTGTATCCTGGGGTTTTTGCGGTCGCTGAATCGAAATCTGAAGACAAAATTTAGAAATTCAAAATAACGGATCCAATATGGCGTACGAAAATAAAAAAAGCTTGATTTAGATAAATCTTGGTACTTATGGGTTTTGAGGTCGCTGAACTCGAAACTGAAGTCGAAATTCAAAAATTTTAAATGGTGGATCCAATATGGTGGACGAAAATACCAAAAAGGCTAAATTTGGATAAATCTTGGCACTTATAGTCTTTTGGAGTCGCTGAAGCCGAATTTGATGTCAAAATTTGAAAATTTAAAATGGCGGACGAAAATACAGAAAACGGCTCAATTTAGTTAAATCTTGGTACTTAGAAATTAGAAAATTCAAAATGGACAGACTAAACCATACAAAGTAGATCCTACTGTTGGCTTCGTAGATTTTACGAAACGGTGTGTAGTAGAAAAAAAATCACGAAAAAAAAAAAGAAAACAACAAAAAAATGAAATTTATTCAAAGGAGTGTTAAATCCTACCGTTGCAACCTCCTCGTGGCCTCGTGTCGTTTTTTTTTGTATTTTCGGCCACCATATTGGATCTCCAATTTTGAAATTTCAAATTTTGACTTCAGCTTCGGATTCAGCGACCCCGAATTCCGGAAGTGCCGAGATTGATCCAAATTAAGCCTTTTTTATTTTCGTCCACCATATTGGATACGCCATTTTTAATTTTCTAATTTTAACCTCAGATTCGGATTCAGCGACATCAAAAACCCCTGAGCAAGACTTTAAGACAAAATCGGAGTAAGTTAAATAGAAAAAAAGAAGATCAACGCATTTTGCGTCAATGCCAACGAAGGCGTTAATTATTTTAATCAAAAAAGATACATTTTTACGTTACAAAAAGAATTTTAAATCGAAACGGACAAATTTCCAACAAAATACTACAATTTTTTAAATAAAAAAGATGGCCTTCTAACAACTTAGTTTAAGAATTTCAGAAAAAGGCTTCAATTTCCAAATGAATCATTTGAACTTTTCACCAAGCTGTTAGATTTCAAATAAAAATATTAAACTTCGACCAAGAATAAATTTATTTTCAACAAAATAAACAAATTTTGTATAAGACCTTAAATATTTAACAAAAAAGATTACTTTTACACTCAAAAGGACGACTTTTCTCTGCAAATAGACAAATATTGATCAAAATAATTTAATTTCCAAAAACAAAATATGACATTTTAACAAAATACTTAAATTTTCAACAAAATTGTTCAAGTTTTTACTGAACACTTGAATTTTTTTCCAACAAAGATGAATATTTACTTAAATAGTATAATTTAAAAAAATCTCAAACTAAAAATGTGTAATTTTTTAATGAAATGTGAAAATCCGCCCACTGCTGCTTGATATAAGCGCGCAATCGTGCTTATTCGCGTGTGCCCCCTACTTCAAGTGAACTGTCTGAACATCATGATGCATTCATACAGGTAGACCGTTAGGGTACCGCGCCTTGCCGCAAAGCTTCTGTTGCGTCACGCCTGAATCCCAGGTTCACTCTACACAAATATTTTAATTCGGAAAATAGTCATTCTAAAAGATCACACTTGAAATCTAGGTTTTTTTTGCGATTCCAACGGTATGCTACTTGCCTCAAGAAGTTGAAAATTAAGGTTAGAGCACTGTGAAATTTCGGTTTCTTAAAATGATGATATATTTGAGAAAATTAGAATACCACAAATCGAAAAAAGTATTATCAAAATATCGACACAATTTAAGCACGAAGGGAAATTTTTTTTATAATATGGCGTTTGTCCATGTTAGCTATAGCATCGTTAGATAACAATATTTTCCACATATTTGGAAAATTTTAGACAATTCGTAAGTAAGGTCAGATTTTGGCACAACCACCTTAAAATATAACTTTTGTTAAATTATGATTATAAAAAGCACGGACGATGCCCATTTGATTGCCAGACTGTTGTCGCCGGCCATTGTTATCGGGAATTCTTTGTATTCAATAAGAAATGAAGTAGGAAATACAGTAAACCCTGAATTTAGTATCAGTTTTGGGGCTGACAGTGGGCGGAACCAACTCAGATTTAGACTCACTCCGGATGTAAACATCCGCCCACTGCTGCTTGATATGAGCTCGCATTCGTGCTTATTCGTGCGTGCCTCCCACTTCGAGTGAACTGTCAAAACGTCATGACTGAGTTGAAAATTAAGGTAAGAACGCTGTGAGATTTCTGTTTCTTAAAATGATGCTATATTTTCTAAACTTAGAATAAATTCAGAAAAACTCAGTTACTAATTTTCTAATTTTTGTTACAATTGCTGAATTCTTGACAATACATTGTAAAAAATATCAGTAACGTCACTATTCTCTTATTATTGTTCGTTAATGCTGCTCTTTTTTCACATATTATTAAAAAATAATATTTTTTAATTTTCTGATTGATTGATGTTAAATTAATCTTTTTTTTATTTTCAAATAAAATCCCTAATTGTTGATATAACTTAATAAATTGAATATCGCTGTAGAATTGTAATTATTTTCGATTGTAAGTTTTTGAAAACGGGGTGTTAGACATTTCTTGCCAATTAAGCCGACATCAAACAGAAGAAAATAAAAATAAAATTCTGTAACTTTGCAATAAATTCAGACAACAAAAAAATAACATGCATCTGAAAGTATTCTAAATTAAAAATATAAATTTAAAAAAATAAAAAGATCGTGCTGTTCCTTTCAGAATGTTTACATTTTTGCTAATTGCCTTTGAAGGAGCTTGCAAAATACTTGAAGCATGAAGATCAACATTCTGTAGCAACCCAGGTATAATAAATTTTAGTAAAGAGTTTTATTAAAAATTTTATCTAGTAATAAAATACCAAAATAACGCTTTTATAAATTAACTTTGGAATTTACAGAGCATTTTCTTCTCATACTACCTCATAAAATTAGAGGGTTGGCAGTAAAATTTAAAATATTGAAAAATAAGAACTACTCTATTATGGAGCAGCTATTTGAATTTATGGATAATCGCAAGGTGAATGTTACGCGAGTATTTGGTGCAATACACATATCGAATTTTCATTGCGAAACAGTGTTACAAAATATTTTATTCTTTTTTCCAATAAATTGTCCTACATTTCAATTGGAAATGGGTTCAACCCTTTTTAATCAGATTTCATTCATATTGCGACAATAAATGATTCGCTAAAATGAATAACAGTAAAAATTCAACCATTATAATGAACAGTGGTATTAACCAAATTTTGAAATGTAGAGCATCCACATATTATGTGATACACGTAGCAGTTGAATTTTCAAGCAGAAAAGTTTAACTTTGGAAAAAATTTTAATTCTCAGATAAGACAGATGTCTTTTCAACCAGGAAAGATTACTTTTCTAACAAAAAAAATTAATTTCCAAATCGAAAGAATTAATTTTTAACAAAATAGTGGAATTTCCCCTCAAGAAAGACAATTGAAAAAAAGCTGGATTTTTAACAAAATAATTAAACTTTCAACGAAACAGTTTAGCTTTTTACCAAATGACTGAATTTTTAACTTTTAAATGTAAATGTTAGGCTAAGAAGATTATTTTTCTACCAAAAGACAAATTAAAAAAAAAACGAATTTTCAACAGAAAAGTTACATTTTTAACTAAAAAAAGTTTTAAACATAAATGGAACAGTTAAATTTGCAGTGAAAAAATAAATCATTTTTAACCAACAATACAAATTGCTAACCAAGTAAATACAAAATTTTTTTTTTAAGAAACCAGTTGAATTCTCAACCGAAAATATAAATTTTGAATTAATTTTGAATAAACGGAAACAAAAGAATTTTCATCACAGTAGTTAATTTTTTTTACTATAAATTTACGACCAAATAGTTGAATTTTTAATTAAAATGAGGAATCTACAACCACAGCAAAACGAATTTTTTACAAAGCAGTTTAAAAAATATATATTTTAGATAACTTTTGACTTTCAAGTCGGAAAAAACTAATTTTCAATTAGTAAGCTAGTTTTAATAAAAAAGATGAATTTTTAACAGATAAAAAAAAGAATCTTAAAATTTTCAGCCAGAAAAAAAATAAATGTCTAACAAAAAACGTTAATTAAATCATAAAATTCAAAAATTTTAAAATCAATTTTTAGCAAAAGAGTAAATTTGCGACTAAACAGTTAAATTTACAACTTCAATGCTGAATCTGCCAACAAACAAAAATGACTTTTCTATAAAGCAGGTGACTAAAATTAAATTGTTTTGGAAAACTCTTGAATTTTAAACCGGAATAGAAACATTTTTAACAGGTAAGTTCATTCTTAACAAAAAAAAATCATGTGAACAAATTTTAATTTTCAAGAAAAAGTTAATTTTTCACCAGTTAGTATCATTTTCTACTAAATTTTAAAATTTTAGAGCTAAAAGGAAAAAATTTCTATAAGCGAGTTGAATTTGAAGAAAAAACTTAATTCACGAACAAATAGTTGAATTTTCAAATTAAAAAATAATTATTCAACCAAAAAGAAGGAAAAAATCATTTTTTATTAAGCAGTACAACTTTTAACCAAGAAAATCAAACAAAAAATAGTAGAATTCTGCTAAACAAGACGAATTTTCAACAAAATAGTTTAAAAAATTAAAACAGATTACTTTTTTTTAAATTAAAAATTAAAAATGAATCCTGAATAAAAGATGGTGAATAATTATTTAAAGGTATTGTTTTATTTTTGCATACAGACAGAATTAAACAATGAGATTTTCTAGGAAGAAAAAATTATTTCCAAATAAGGTAGATCACATTTTGTTTGTTTCAATTTCTTGATCTTCTTAGGATTCGCAGGAAAAATTCGAATGACTTTTTACTTGAAAAAGTGGAACAAAATTTCAAAACATCTGAAATGATTTCTTAAGAAGAAATTTGGAATTTTGTAATATTAGACAATTTTACAAATAAATCAAGATAGGTTAAAAAGTAAGAAAAAGTTTTGAAAAAATACAAAAATAACTTTTTTTTTAATATTTCAAAAAATTGTAAACAAAATGCAGATTTTTAAAAACAAATTTAAAAACTGTTTAGGAATTTTTAAAAGTTAGAACCGAATTAAATAATTTTCTTAAGATTTCCTGAAATTTTGAAATAATTTTTTTTCTTTGGAAATTTTTTTCAAAAATTGAATCTGGAAGATTTTAAAACAATTAAAGATGTGGCTTGTAACCCCAAAATTTCGGAGCGTGTAGTCCAACCATCTTTTTCAACTTTCTTAGAAGACTTATAATCTATGTTTTCAACTGAGTTCCTGGTTTCATACAATTTTTTGAAATCCTGTGAAATCTTCTTTCACATTATATAGAAAATATTGGGACAAGTCTAAAATTTTCAAAAACCTTTTTAAATTTTCTTCAAAAATGTAGACAAATTATATTCAGATAAGCTGAGAAATAAATAAACTTATATATAAATAGTTAAAAAAATTTTGTTATATTAAAAATCATTTTGCCATGAAAAATTTGTGCCTGAAATATCCAATATTTTATTAAAAACCTAATCCGCTTTGGTTGAGGATTCATCTATTTTACTGAAAATATGTAGTTGAAATATCAACTATTAAATTTCTAGTTAAAGATTTATATTCTTTGGTTCAAAATTTAACTATATTTAGTTGAATGTTGCACTTATTTGTTATAATTTAATTTTTTGTTGCAAATTAATTTTTTTAGTTAAAAATTAATTTCTTCAGTTTAAAATATACCTATTTTGTTGACAAATTGTATCTTTAAAAAAAAAAAAAACATTTTTGGTTCAAATTTAATGTTTTTGTTTGTAAATCAATTTGTTTTGGTTGATGATTCAACTGATTTGTGGACAATTCGTCATTTTGGAAGAATTTAACTGTTTTTATTTAAAGTAAAAATATTTTCTGATGTATATACTTTACAATTTTTCTTGAAATCTTTAAAATACTTTTTTATGGTCTTGAAACATTTTAAAAATGCTTCAAAAGATTTTTTTTACGAAAATCTTCTAAAATCTACATTTTGTTTTTATTTTTTTAAACTTTTCTCGTAATTAAATTATTTCCAGATCTTTTTAAGACTTCTCAACCTTTTTTAAACCGTTTTTCTTTTCTTTCTTGTATTTTTGAAGATTCATCTAATTTAATAGAAAATTAAACTATTTGGCTGAAAATGATCTTCTTGGTAAACAAATAAACTTTAAGAATAAATAATTTGACACATCACCCTAGAATAATACTAAAAATGTAAAAGACCCTTAGGTCGATATAATATTATTAATTTTATTTTTCAAAATGTAAAATTACAAACATAAGGTATAATGAAATGTTGGATTTGAATTTCTTCAAAATTAAAACTTCACACTTTATGGATGGTTTGAATTATTTATTAATTTGAAGTTTGACATTGTTAATATACCATGTAGCTGAACTTAGATGTCGAACAATTTTTTTATAAACATATTATATATACAAGAAAAAAGAATTAATAGTGTAATGATATTGTTTAAACAAATAAAATAATACAATGTACTTCTTATGTATTTTTCAAATAAATATTCAGAACTGAACATCTTGAATCGACGGAACAAAAAATAATTCTTCTAAGATGGAAAACTGTAAAATTGAATAAAATTTTGTAAAGTTATGACATTTAAAATAGACAAGGTTGTTTATATATCATCATAAATGATTCTTTTTTATCAAAAGAACTTGTTTCTTGTGACATGAGGTAAATTCCACTAATGATATTTTGCATCAGCTTCATTTTCTTATTATATAAAAACAAAATGTTTAAATTCTCTGGTACAGAACATATCCAGACAATTTAACATCTACCTAAACGATACCAGAATGATTATCAATCATAAATCATAAATGCTTTCATAATAACAATTATGAATGATGCTCTTTTTCATTCAAGAACTTGTTTCCTTTGAGGTTTGGTAAATCAGAAAACATAAATGAT
>NC_046663.1:9593566-9629463 GCF_010883055.1 Belonocnema kinseyi | reverse complement strand
ATTTTTTTTTAAATTCTTGAGTACAGAAAACAAAATTCGAAAATTTTTAAACCTTTTCAGATTACTATGTTAGTATGTAAAAACTTTGCCAAGTCAACATCCTCCTAAGCGATACTATAATAATAATAAGTAATCAATAATAACTCAAAAATTATGAATCAAAAATCATAACTGATCAATAATAAATCATAAATGGTATTATGGCATCATTATATCAATCATAAATGATGCTCTTTTTCTGGAAAGAACTTATTTCCTGTGACGTTTCTTAAATTTCATTAATGATATATGGATCAGCTTTATTCCCTGATAATGAAAAAATTTGTTTTTTAAACTCTTGACTACAAAAAACCACATAACCAATTTCGTCACATCATTCTAGATCATTCGGTAGAAAGTAACAATCTTAGCCAAGTAAACGTCTATCTAACCCATACCATAATGTTTATAAATTTGCAATTATAAATTAAGAACGATAAATCATAATTTAAGAATGATGAATCATAGTTGGTGAATGGTAAATCATAAATCATTGCTATCATAATATCAATTATAAATGATGCTCTTTTTCATTCAAGAACTTGTTTCCTTTGAGGTTTGGTAAATCAGAAAACATAAATGTTATCATGAAATCATGAAATCAATCATAAACGATGCTCTTTTTCTAAAAAGAACTTGTTTCTTTTCGCGGTTTATAAATCTCGCAAATGTAATTTTGAATCAGCTTCATTCCCTGATCATGAACATATTATTTTTTAATTTCTTGAGTACAGAAAACAAAATTCGAAAATTTTCAAACCTTTTCAGATTATTAGGTTAGTGTGTAAAAAGCTTTGCTAAGTCAACATCCACCTAAACGATACTATAATAATCATAAGTAATCAATCATAACTCATAAATTATCAATAAAAAATCATAACTGATCAATCATAAATCATAAATGGTATTATGACATCATTATATCAATCATAAATGATGCTCTTTTTCCGGAAAGAACTTATTTCCTGTGACGTTTCTTAAATTTCATTAATGATATATGGATCAGCTTTATTCCCTGATAATGAAAAAATTTGTTTTTTAAACTCTTGAGTACAAAAAACCACATAACCAATTTCGTCACATCATTCTAGATCATCCGGTAGAAAGTAACAATCTTAGCCAAGTAAACGTCTATCTAACCCATACCATAATGTTTATAAATTTGCTATTATAAATTAAGAACGATAAATCATAATTTAAGAATGATGAATCATAGTTGGTGAATGGTAAATCATAAATCATTGCTATCATAATATCAATTATAAATGATGCTCTTTTTCATTCAAGAACTTGTTTCCTTTGAGGTTTGGTAAATCAGAAAACATAAATGTTATCATGAAATCATGAAATCTTTTTCTAAAAAGAACTTGTTTCTGTTGGCTTTTGATAAATGTCGCAAATGTAATTTTGAATCAGCTTCATTCCCTGATCATGAACATATTTTTTTTTAAATTCTTGAGTACAGAAAACAAAATTCGAAAATTTTTAAACCTTTTCAGATTACTAGGTTAGTATGTAAAAAGCTTTGCCAAGTCAACATCCTGCTAAGCGATACTATAATAATAATAAGTAATCAATAATAACTCAAAAATTATGAATCAAAAATCATAACTGATCAATCATAAATCATAAATGGTATTATGACATCATTATATCAATCATAAATGATGCTCTTTTTCTGGAAAGAACTTATTTCCTGTGACGTTTCTTAAATTTCATTAATGATATATGGATCAGCTTTATTCCCTGATAATGAAAAAATTTGTTTTTTAAACTCTTGACTACAGAAAACCACATAACCAATTTCGTCACATCATTCTAGATCATTCGGTAGAAAGTAACAATCTTAGCCAAGTAAACGTCTATCTAACCCACACCATAATGTTTATAAATTTGCAATTATAAATTAAGAACGATAAATCATAATTTAAGAATGATGAATCATAGTTGGTGAATGGTAAATCATAAATAATTGCTATCATAATATCAATTATAAATGATGCTCTTTTTCATTCAAGAACTTGTTTCCTTTGAGGTTTGGTAAATCAGAAAACATAAATGTTATCATGAAATCATGAAATCAATCATAAACGATGCTCTTTTTCTAAAAAGAACTTGTTTCTTTTCGCGTTTGATAAATGTCGCAAATGTAATTTGGAATCAGCTTCATTCCCTGATCATGAACATATTTTTTTTAAATTCTTGAGTACAGAATACAAAATTCGAAAATTTTTAAACCTTTTCAGATTACTATTTTACTATGTAAAAGGCTTTGCCAAGTCAACATCCGCCTAAGCGATACTATAATAATAATAATAAGTAATCAATAATAACTCATAAATTATTAATCAAAAATCATAACTGATCAATAATAAATCATAAATGGTATTATGGCATCATTATATCAATCATAAATGATGCTCTTTTTCTGGAAAGAACTTATTTACTGTGACGTTTCTTAAATTTCATTAATGATATATGGATCAGCTTTATTCCCTGATAATGAAAAAATTTGTTTTTTAAACTCTTGACTACAAAAAACCACATAACTAATTTCCTCACATTATTCTAGATCATTAGGTAGTAAGTAAAAGTCTTTGCCAAGTAAACGTGCATCTAACCCGTACCATAATGTTTATAAATTTGAAATTATAAATCAAGAACGATAAATCATGATTCAAGTATGATAAATCATAAATCATAAATGATATCATGAAGGCATGATATCAATAATAAATAGTGCTCTTCTTCTCAAAAATACTTGTTTCCTGTGACATTTGGTGAATGTCACGAATGATATTTTGAATTAGTTTCATTCCTCGATCATAAAAAAATTCTTGTTTAAACGATCTACTGGAAAAAATAAAAACTGCAATTTCTTTTTCACGTAAACACCCACTTGGACAATACCCCAATTATCATAAATAATCAATCATAAAACATAAATGATATCATGATATCTATCATCGATGATTATTTTTTTCTGTAAAAAAAACATAAAGGAACAAGCACATAAACCGTTTTTAAACCCATTTTTGTTTAAATTTCCGTTAAGAAACAAACAAAAAATCGCAATTTCGCCATCTAGAGGTTTGATATCCACCTAACCCACATCATAATTCGAAATCCTTACAAAGTAAAGTGAAAAAAGGGGCGTATGAGCCGTCATGTTTTTAACTGACACTCCAGGAAAGTTTTAAGCCTTATTCAGGATAGCAGGTGCTCGATTATTATTGTAGACATATAGCTATCACCTAAGCAGAGAGTGCAAAGTAATTTTAGTTCTTAAATTTTTATTTAATCTCCTTTCTTATTTATCATGTCTCAGTTACGTCAGATGTGAATTGAATTGAATTGATTTAAGTGCAGAAAGAAACAGGAGGAGTCTATCTGGGCGTGTGCTGTCCTTGCAGTGAAAGTATTCCGCACATGGACCACAAGATCATATATAAAAAGTCTGAGTGTACCAAATGATGGCACTTGTAAGTAAAATCTCGTGCAGGAATCATGAGGTCCTTCTTAATAGTGAGTATACACACTCGGAAAAAAATTTTCTTGAAACAAAAGAACTATTTTCTTAGATCTACATTAAAATTTTATTGAAACAAAACTTGGTTAATTCAGAAAGATATTTGATTGACCTTACAACATTTTTTTCAATCAACCAAATAATTTATTTACTAAATGGTTTGGTTATATCAACCAAATGATTTGGTTAGATCAACCAAATATTTTGTTAGATCAACCAAAACATTTAGTCTGGTCAACTAAATATTTGGTTGTCCATATAATAACCATATTCTATGGATCAAATGAAAGAAATTTTGTTGATCAATCAAAGCCTATTTTCAAATCCTAAATATAAGTGAAAATTTATTTAGTCGTAAATATAAAATGAATAATTACTTGAAAATATTTGATACAGTTATGAGAATACATGTAATAAGTTCTTTTTACATTTTTTCCAGAATATTCGTAGTATTTAAAGATTAACTTAGATAGTAGATTAACTTATGAAAGATTAGGGGCCGTCCATTAAATCTTTTCCTATTTTGTCGAGAATTCTTTTTTTTTCCTGTATTCAGGAAACTTCCCTTTTTCTCCTTTTCTCTTTAAACTTAAACTTAATTAACAGAATAGGTTAAAAATTTGATTTTTCCGTAAAAACTAAAACAATTTTCTAAAAAAGTCATATTTTTTGGTCCAAAAATGAACTACTTGGTTTAGGTTGAACCTCTCTGATAAAAATTCATCGTTTGTGTTGAAGATTAAACTCTCTGGTTGAAAATTTAATTAATTTTTTTGAATTTAAAAAATGACCTTTTCTTGTTCAAAATCAATCTTCTTGGGTAAAAATCAACTTTTTGTTTTAATGTTGAACTATTTTACTTAAAATAATTTTTTGGGTTAAAGATTCGTTTCTTTGGTTTTAAGCTGAACTATTCAGTTAAAAAGTCGTTTTATTTTTGGTTTGAAATGAATTTTTTGAACAGAAAATTTAACTTTTAAATTTTTGGTTAGAAATTTATCTCGTTTAGTTTAAAATTCAACTATTTGGTTCAAAATTCATATTTTCTAGTCTAAACATTATTTACTTAGTTTGGGGATAAATTTATTTGATAAAAATTCATTATTTGGGTTGAAGATTCATCTCTTTGGTTAAAATGTAATTTTTGCTTTAATCTCAAAATGAATCTTTTTTGGTAAAAAATGAATCTTTTCGGTTAAAAAATAAACCTTTTGTTTTAATGTTAAAATCTTTTCTTAAAATTTAAATTTTTTGGTTAAAGATTCATCTCCTTGGTTCTAAACTAAGCTACTTTGTTTAGTTTAAAATTTAACCATTTGGTTCAAAATTCATCTTTTTTAGTTCAAAATTCAAGTACTTTGTTTAACATTCATATGTTTTGTTGATGAATCTTTTTTTTTGCAAATTTAACTTTTTAGTTGAAAATTGAGCACATTTTTTGAAAATTCTTTTTTTATGTTGAAAATTATTAATTTTAGTTTATAATTTAACTAGTTTTCTAAAAATTCATTTGGCTCTACTGAAAATATAACTTCTTAATTTTTGATTAAAATAATTATTTTAACTTGGAAATTGATCTTTTGTAATTAGAAATTAATGTTTTTTTTTAAATTCATCTTTTTGGCTAGAAATTATTTTTCGTACAAAATTGCTCTCTTCGATTGAAAACTTACTCTTTTTATCAAAAATTCAATTGTTTTGTTAAAAATTAATCTGTTTTAGTTTAGAGTTCAACTATTTTGTGAAAAATTGGTCTTGTTTGATTGAATTTAACTGTGTTGCATTTAAAAATTAAAATCTTGTTGGTTGGATAATTAACTATTGCATTTTTTTTTGGGAATTTAATTTTATTATTTGAGAAAAAAAATTCTTGGTTTACAGTTCAACTATTTGGTAAAAAATTCATTTTTTTGTGAAAGTCTTTTTTAGATTCAGTTGAAAATTAAAATGTTTAGACGTAAATTACCTTTTCTGTTGAAAACTTAAATTGCTGGTTGAAATTCCAAAACTTGTTTAGGGATGAAATTATTTGTTTGGAAATTTTTTTTTTGCGAATTCATATTTTTGGTAAGAAATTTATCTGCTTTGGCAGAAAATTGAAGTATTTGTTTAAAAATTAAGCTATTTTTTTTTAATTTAACTAATTTGTTGGGTAAAAATGATTATTTTCTGTCTGAAAATTTAGCTCAATAATTTCCGGTTAACAAATTTTCCTTTACAATTTAAAAATTTTACAAACATGGTAAAAAATTCAACTATTTTGTTCAAAATTCGTTTTTTTATATAGTGAAATTCAATTGGTTCAAACATTTTTTATTGAACCGAAAATTTGTGCAGTCCATATTTGTTGAGAAATTTATCTGTAGCCTGTTGAAACTTTAATTAAATCGTTTAAACTTTCCCTTCCCTTACTTAACCCATTGCTGTGCTACCACAACTTTTTTCTTCTCTACTTTCCTCTCTTATCAGTTCTCCATTTGACACTTTATTTCTTTACTACCGATTTCCAGCCCATAATTCCCCTCTCTAACTCACTTAAATCTTTAATTATTTCCCCTAATTCCACTTATTTCCCCTTCTTCCCCTTATTTTCATTACTTCTCCTTATTTTCCCCACATTCCCTCCCCTCATTTTTACAACTTCTTCTGATTCCCCTCCACTCAATTTCATTACTAACCGTCTCATCATTTCCCCTGACTTCTCCTACCTCCTTTCTCACTTTCACTACCCCTCAACTTATTTCCTCTACTATAGCTAATGTCACTCTACTCCCTTTGTCTCACTTCCCCTACTTTTAATTATTTTACTTCCCTTCCACTTATTTTTACTCTTTTCGCTTCCTTATTTGCCTAATTTTTCCTTTCATATAAGCTGCTTCTTTACTCACTTTCACCAACTTCTTCCTTTATTTTTCCTACTTCCCTTGCCCTTATTTTCGCTCACCTTATTTTTTCATATTCCCTCAATACCAATAATTCCTTTCCCATTATGTCCCTTTAATTCCCCTACTATATTTACTGCCCCTTTACTCACTTCTCCTCAATTCTTCTTCTCTCATCTTTTCTACTTCTCTTCCCTTTATTTTCCTGTACTTCCTCTTCTCGTTTTCCCTCACTTCCGCTACTTCCTCTTCTATAATGTACCGTTATTTTTCCTTATTCTGTCTCGTTTCCCCCAACTTTTCTTAATTCCTCATCTATAATTTTCACTCACTTCTCCTAATACCGCTCTTCTTATGTCCCCTACTCCATTTCGCACACCTTTTACCCCTCCTTTCATTTCCCTTACTATCTCTACTGCCCCTTCACTTCCTTCCCCTAACTTACTTTTCTAATTTTTTCTTACTTCCCCTATTTTATTTACCACCCCTTTACTCACTTCCCCTCACTTCTTCTTCCTTTATTTCCCCTACTTCCATCCCTTAATTTTCCTTCACTTTCTTACCAAATTATCATTTTATCTCACTTCCTCTTATTTCTCCCCAGTTCTCCTATTTGCTCTTTTATCATCTTTCCTTACTTCCCATTCTTGAAAAATGGACGACAGACGTATGGATTGAAGCTGGACCGAAACAATAAGGGTTTTTGCCCGGGGTTACAAAAGTCCAAAAACCAACAGTAAGCATACAGGTTAGATTATAATTTTAAGAGGCGGAAAGACAAAAAATACAAAATCGATGCTTTTTCCAACCTTAAAGTATCTTTCAACGTGACGACAAGATTTAGAATCACATTTGCGCGACACGTGCAACAGCTATAAATATTCACCCCACGAACGCGCCAATTAATCTTGGTTTATAACGACTTAGCTCATCAAACTTTGTAAATACGGAAGTTTCGATGAAAAGGCTCAAAATAATATTAAGTTGTAACTATACTTGATTGTCCAGTGTTCTCTAGCACAGTGGGGTTTGATTGAGCTCGTATTTCTTCGGAAATAATTTCAGTGATGATCCATAATTATTTAGAGACCAATAAAAAATGAGGCTGGAGGAATTGTTGAATAAATTTAATTTTTAGGGTTTCGTAGCCCCGCACAAAAACCATTGCAGTTCTGTTTGGATGTCCGTCTGTCTTCACAACTCACAATTCACAAGTCAAAACGTACAACTCACAACTCACAACTCACAACTCACAACTCACAACTCACAACTCACAACTCACAACTCACAAATCACAACTCACAACTCGCAACTCGCAACTCAGGAAATTCAGGGAAATGGAAGGAAATAGGGGGGTTGAAGGAAGTGAGGGGAAATGTGGGGAAATGATGATAGGGGGAAGTAGTTAATAATTTTTGTATTTTTGCGAAATTTTGTCTTTTCATAGAAAGTTCATACCCTTGTTTAAAAATATATCTTTTTGGTTTAAAGTCGGCTTGAGAAACTAACAATTTACTTGACAATTTTTTTTGTTCTGGAGTTTTCCTTTTGAATTACAAATTCATCTTTTATGGTAGAGAAATCATCCTATTTCATTGGGTATGGAATTTGTTGCTGAAAATTTAACTGTATTCCGAAAACTTTGTCTTTTTGAATTTTAAATTCCATAATTGGGTTCAAATATGTCTTTTGGTGGAAAACTATTCTTCTTCACAGAAGATTCATCTATTTTGAGTTAAAAGTGCAAATTTTTGTTCCAAAATGTAACTCCTTTGTGGAAAAAGTAATGATTTTGTTGAAAATTTATGCATATTGCTGAAATAGTGTTCTAGAATTTAGAAATGTAATAACTTGTTTTCTAAAAATTTTTGTTAAAAAGTATCTTATTTGGTTGAAAAGTCAAATATTTTGTTGAAAAAAAGTATTTTCCGACTGGATTTCACTGTTTTTCAAAAATTTATTTTAAATTTAATTAAAATCTGTTTTAGTTTTATCTTGTTTTACATTTTTTCTTGAAAATTTATTTAATTGGTTTGAAAATTATTCTATGGTTAAAGATTTAAATATTTTGTGAAAAAATTATACTTTTTCGGTAGAAAATTATTTTTATATACTAAAATTTTAACTATTCTATTTTTGGTAGTGAATCAATCTTTTTTATTTAAAAATCCAACTGTTTATTTCATTTTTGGTAGAACAATTATCTTTTTTAATTGGAAATTTAACTATTTGGTAGAAAATTAATGTGCTTTCTTAAAAATTTAACATTTTTCCTAAAAGGTATCTTCTCCGTTTGGAAACTTAATTGTTTTGTTGAAAATTCGTCTTTCTGGCTGAGGATTGAACTATTTTGTGGAAAATTCTTTTATTTTTATTGTCAATTCCAATTTTTTATTTGAAAATTCAACTCTGCCCTTTTTGGTTGCAATTGTTTGTTTTTTAGTTCAAAATTGAAAATATATCTTTTGTGGTTAAAAATCCAGCTCCTGCGTTAAAAATTCTTGTCTTTTGTTGGAAATTCAACAATTTTTTTGAAAAGCATTCGTATTTGTTATTTCATCCTCAGCTTTAAATATCCCTATTATGGCTAAATGAATAGGTGAACCATTGTGTTAAATATACATCCTTCATCGAGGAAATACCTAAAAATATCAGTTGGATCTATAAATAAATTTTTATATTAAGTCAATATATTAAAAAATAAGGAACCAGTTGTAAATAGTAGCACACGAAAATATTAGTATTCGTAACTTTAAAGATTTTAATTGGAAATTAACCTGAAAATAGATTAAAGGGTACAATTATTTAAACAAATTACATTGGTTTGAATAATTGTTTTTCCAATTCGGTTTTTTTGTAACAAAAGCAGAATCAAGGATTTCTTTTTATATATTCTATACGCTTTAAACTTCAGTTTTATTATTTAAAAGTCTTTCATTTATTTAAATAATCCATAATTTGCGCAAAGAAATTAAGTTTGCTAAAAGAATACTTTTCCAAAAAATTTGGCGTTTTTGTTTCTTTTTTTCGCTATTAATATTATAACTAGTGATTGTTTAAAATATAAATTTTATTATTTGTATATTATTAAATTATTAAAAAATTTAATTATTAGTTATCTTTCGTATTTAGTCAAATTGTGAACATTATTGTATGAAAACAAAAGGCAACAAGGACTAAAAATTTATAATAAAAAAGTGTTTTTCTCGAGCACAACACGATAAAATATTGGGAATAACTAATAATTATTTGTTTAGATAATTCATGAATGTACAAAAAATGAAATTTATGTTTGTAACCAATTTAATTTGAAACAAATTTAATTTCTTTGAAAAATAAGGCTTTGCTAAATCATAAAAGATAAAAAATGATATTTTACTATACTTATCAACAACAGGCACATAAATTTTGTTTAAAAAATTTTGTTATTGGAAAGCCTTTCAAATTCCACAAAAAAATAAAATAATAAATGTATTAATACAATTTATAGAATAAGAGGGCTTTGTTAAAAAAAGGTTTATTTAATAATTTTTTCCAAAATTTTTACCAGCCGTTATATCATTTTTTTTAAATTTTGACTATCAACTAAATTTCCGAAAATTTCAAATGCCCAAAAACATTAAATTGCTAAATTTTCAAATTTCTGAAAATAGTAAATTTCCAAAATTTCAAGGTTCAAACAATATTAAATTGCAAACTTTTTAAATTCTTGCAAATAGTAGATTCCTGAAATTTTAATTGCTGAACATAGTAAATTGCCAATTTTTGAAATTCATTAAAATAGTAAATTGTCAAAATTTCAAATTGCGCTAAGTAGAAAATTGCTTAAAATTCGAAACACCGGAAAAATAATAAACGAAACAGAAATTTCCCAAAAAATGAAATCTTCCGTAATAAAATGAAAGCTCCGATTTTTTAATCCAAATTTTTTAATTCCCGAAGATATTAAATTGTTGCATTTTCAAATTCACAAATATAGTAAATTGTCAAATTTCTAATTAGACGAAAGTAGTCAATTTCCAAAATTTTTAATTTCCGAAAAAAGTAAATTGCATAAATTTTAAATTCACAAAATAAGTTCCAAAAATTAAAAAAAAAAACAATAATTTTTTTGTGCAATATTATTTGAACATAATATGCTTGTATTTTACGTAAAATATAGATTAATCGTGAACGTGCTTTTTTCAAAATATGACATATTTATAAAAAAAAATGTTAAAGAAAAAATTTTAATGATTCATTATTTGAGCAAGCCACTACAAACTTCAAATTATGAATCTTCTTCCTTTGAGTGCAAAATTATGTTTTTGTCAGTGTGGAAATTTGTATGATAATAATGATTGATAAAAAAATTGACAAAAGTCAATTTGAACCAAGTTCTGAACAAGTAGTAATTGTTTAAAAAAAATTTAATTTGCTAAAAGAAACTTTTAATTAAGAATTTAACAAAAGTTACAAACTAAATTTTTATTAGCTTAAAAAAAAGAATGGACGTATTATTTTAATTATATAATTTGAACAAATTTTTCGCTCCTTTTAATTCTTAAATTCCAGGATAATCGATGTTTTTTAAGAACTGCAAAAACAAATTAAAACTTTTCTTGTAATTTTGTAATTTAAAAATAAACTCATTTTTTCCGAATTATAAAAATAATATAGCTTTTTCAAAAAAAATTGTTATTCATTTTTTATTTTTCATGATTAATAATTGTGGTCACAATCTCTGCAGATTTGTGTTTTTATTTCAAATTTTAAGTTCATGGGGGTTTACTATAATATTCACGCAAAAAATTGTAGCCCGTTGTGTATTGGTATTTTTTCAAGTTAATTATTAAATCTTTTTTATTTATTTATTCCCGGAATATTCATTTTTCAAAAAATTCTTGTTTTGGCAATTATTTTTTCATTATTTTTCTACATTATAGTCTTTGAAAATTCGGTAAAATTGTGTTATCACAGGCAAAACCATAGGGCCCAATGTAAATCAATAAATTCATATTTTATCATTGATGTAGGTTGTTTGGCCAGGGAAATTAATTATTAGTTTTCGATGCTAACTTTGTTTGTCTACTTAGTCTTAATCAATATTATTAAAATATTGATTAATCTTAAGGTTGATGAAAAGAATTCCTGAAAAAAAACCAAGAATTTAACGACCAAATTTGAACAATCACCACAAAATGTTCTCATAAGAATCCGAAAAAAGGAACACTTCCCTTCCCCCTTTTCCCCTAAAAAAGAAAAAAAGAAAATTATTCATCTTTACTTTTTCCAAATTTGGTTGTTAGATTGTTGGTTTTATTTTCAGGAATTCTTTTCATCAATTTGATTATTGGACTTTAAAAAAGGATTTTAAATATCCTAAATTTTAATCTTAAGGTTCATCAATATTTTAATAATATTGATTTAGACCAAGCAGACAAACAAAATTAAAATCTAAAACTATACATCAATCAACTTAATTTCTTTTAAAAACCTCTTCGTACTTTGAATGTACTACTTTTTTCACCAGATTTGTTTCCTTGCTACAAGTGTCTTTGGATCAGGCTCAAAAAAGACAGAAAAGCGAGGTCTACTTGGAGCCACAGGACTGGGATACCCAGGATACTCTAGTAATGGATATGCCAGTGGCCTTGGCCTCGGTTCTTACAGTTCTCCTGTCAATTTGGGCTCAAGTTACGCTTCTGGTTATGGCCTTGGAAGTCTCTACAGTTTAGGAACTTCCGCTTCCGATTATGGAGTAGGAAGATCTGGAAGAATCACTGGCATCACAATCAACAGAGAAGTTCAAATTCCAGTCCCAGTTCCTCATCCTTATCCAGTTGAAGTGATTCGAGCTGTACCTTATCCAGAACTTTATCCAGTCAAGGTTGATCGACCATATCCGGTTGCAGTACATCATCCAGTTCCAGTAGAGATTACTCGTCATGTTCCTGTCAAAGTTGATCGTCCTTGCCCTGTTCCAGTGCTGGAACAAGTTCCAGTTCCAGTCCCAGTTTCATTTAAGGTGGGTTACGGCGTTCCCTCTTTGAATCTTGGATCTGGACTTTCATCAGCGACTGCTAGTGCTTATGCTAAGTCCTACTCTGGACTTGGTTCCGGATCCTATACTGGACTTGATTCCGGTTCTTATTCTGGATTTGGTTCCAGTTTTAATTCTGGTTCCTATTCTGGACTTGGTTCCAGTTTTAACTCTCTTTCCAGTTCTGGATCCTCTAATCTCGGTTCTGCTTCCTACTTAGGAGTCAACTCTGAATTTGACTCTGGATCTTACCCCAGAATTGATTCCTATTCTGGAATTAAGTCTGGAGCTCACTCTAGTCTAGAGTCAAGTTCCTCTTTTGGATCTGGCCTTGGTGTGTCAGCGTCTGAAAGTTCTGCTGATTCCGGTTATTCATATTCAGCTCCATCAAAAAAATTCACTTTTTAAGAGTTACAAAGCAGAGGACTACCGCCTGATCTAACCATGTATTTATTTCTGTAAGGAGTTCAAATCCGAACAAAATTCCGTAAAATTTAAGGTAGAATCTGTGTCATTGCAAATTTAAGCTGTTTTGTTATGATTCATAATATGAAAACTCTGAATTCAATATTTATAAATTTCACTTAAGTTTATTGATTTGTGAATTTGTTACTATATATGAAATATGTTTTATTAATAAAAAGCTAGAAGTGAAGCTAAAGCGAATCGTCATTATAAAATTACATTACGAATTTGTTATTACTTATTAGGAAAAAATGAAATAAATTTGTTCTGATATTCATTTATTTTAGGACACTTTATCACTTTTATAATTTTTCATTAGGGTAATCTACAATTTTGAAATAAATATTTTTCACTTTTTCATGTCCTGTCTAAACTTTTTATTCTTACCATAATACCATCCTACGAGGCTCAGTTAGCGAAATTGCAGGGTATGAATCTCATTGATTCTTAAATGTTAAAAATAAATCTGACTACAGAAATTGTCTAGAATGTCAGATTTTGACGTAACTTTAGATTAAATTTTAAAAAATGCGTATTTTGGCGACATTTATGGTTTTGTTGTGGGTGAACGGATTTTTTTGCAATTTCTGGAAAGGCCATCGTATAGTAGGTACTAGTCTTTAGCTTTATAATTGATATTTAATAGCCGCTGTTTGATTTTTCAAATATATGATATAAAAGATTTATCATTATTCGATCATTATCATCATTTGAACTTTTTTTACTGGCTGGATCATGCTTCATCAAAATTTTTTTGGGTATTTTTGGGAATTATGCTAAGGAGGAAAGGTGGTATTTTTTAGTGGTTCCCTTAGTGTATTTTTGAACATTTTTCATCAGCGCTCGTAAAAAAAATCATCATTATATCTTGCCTTTACCGGTTGGACGATTATTATCATTTCATCTCATTATTACTGGCTTGCTCATAATCATTAGCTGATGTTACTTTCACTAACCGAATTATCATAATTCGATATTGTTTTTACGTGCTAGACTATCATCATCATTATCTGATCTCGCTTTGCACTAGCTGAATCATCATCAAAATTGATCTCATCTTTACTGGCTAGATCATGCATCATCAAAACAATTTTGTCGGCTAGTTCATTATCATCAACATATCTTTCGTACACTAAATGGAACATTAGAATCATATAATATTGTCATTACTGACTTAATCATCATCATCCTCTGATCTAAACTCCACAAGATGAATCACCATTATCATTCAAATTTTGTATTTACTGGCTAAATCATCATTATCACCATAATCTGCTTTTGCAATCATCAGCTGAATAGTTCTAATTTGATTTTGTTTTCACTGGCCATATTATTTATCATCATCATATTTTTCCTTTACTGGCTGACCTTTCTCATGATTTGATTTCGTCATTACTCGCTAGATCATCATCATAATATGATCTTACCTTCAGTAGCTAAATCATCATCATCATTTGATCTTGTCATTACTGAATAGACAATCGTCATCATCATAGTCTGATCTTGGCTTTAACAGCTGAATCAGCACCACCATTTGATCTTGTTTTCACTGGTTAGATCATTCACTATCATCATATCTTGCCTTTACTAGTTTGATCGTTATCATTATTTGATTTCGTAATTACTAGCTAGTACATCATCATCATTATCATCATCATCGGTTGATCTTGTCTTTACTGGCTAGATCATTCAACAAAAAATTGTTGTCGGCTAGATCATCTTCATTATCATCACCAACATTATCTGTAAGATACAACAATATACAAGAATATATATAAAAAATGCAAGTTTGGTTTTAGTTGTTCAAAATGTTCGCTTATTATTAAATATCTGAATAACTCAGATATAATAACTCTATTATGTAACAACTTCGTATTTATTTAAATATTTTTTATGAACAATCTGTTATGAATTAAATGTTTGAAATTTATCTTTTTCTGTAATTAATGCTGACATTTGTGGTTGTGATAACAAAATTTGTTTTTTAAACCATTATTAAATTATTTAATCAATTTAGATAAGATAAATTGAACATTGTGGAAATTATATTAAAAAACATCTGATTTTTTATATTTGGTTAAGTGTGTCGCATCTCATCTAATATTTAAACACTGTGAAACATTTTTAAAATAAATAATATTTCATTAAACAATTTTTCTATATTTATCAAGAAAAATGAAAACAAAAGAGGATGAAAAAAAATAACTTTCAGCTTCTAGAGGGCTAATACTCATCAGTATGTGGGGCGGATTTAAAGCAAAATATTAAAGAAATGATTTTAGAACGACAAAATGCAACGTAATTTAAATGGAGTAAATCTTAAGGAAATAGCAAACTTTTTTCATTAATGTGAAAACTTTCCTAAACAAATATTGATTAATTAAAGAATTCTATAACATTTAACTACTTCTTTAAACAATCAGTAAGTGTCTGAAGAAAATTCTAAATGCTTTCATATCAATAATTAATTTTTTGATTAATTGCAAACAAATTACCTTTCAATAAGGTATTATGAGAAAAAATTAATCGAAATTGTTTAAATAATTTGCAATTATTTTAAAAATCGATTAAAAATAATTAGATTATCAAAAAAATAATGTTTGTAAGAAAAGTAAAGCTTATTTATCCGAAGACAATAATTGTCCCCTCTATTCGAATTTCTTGTTAAGCACAACAAAATTATATTTATGCGACAACTTTTCAAACTATTTTCAGATCTGTGTCTAAAAAAAGTCCTTAAATTTGCGAAAAATTCCTCAAAGTGAAAGACTATGAAACAGAGGCATCATTCCAGAGCTATTTCGAATAATTCGGACCTAAAGAGACGAGTACTGCGAAGAAGACATGACAAGGCAGAAACCCTGATTCAAAGAGCTACCATGTCGAAACTATCGAATTCTAATAGGAAGATCGAAAATGTTGAAGATGCGAGAATTCCTCCGAAATTCCAAACTATCAGCACGCCGCTAAAGCCAATTTAGAGGGCAGAATTGAGTTTCCGAAACTATGAAACTTTAATAATAGCAAGTTTCCTTCTAGTCTAATGACTTTTATGAGCTCCCTCACCACCCAGATGCAACTAAAGGCAAACTTTAATTAAAATAGTAACACTTTACATTTAAATTTATAAAAATTCTCTTGGCACACTCCCTTCACTTCATTTCTTCTCATACATCAACTTAATACATCCTTCTTCTAATACTTTAATTTATTTACCACGCTTTATTTTATTACCCCTCTCTTCCCCTTCACCCCACCCTTTACATTATTTCCCACGCTCTATTTATCTATTCTTACCCATCTCCCCCTTCTCCCAATCTTTTACAGCATTTCCCACGCTGCATATAACTGTTCTTACCTATCTCTTCCTCCTTCTGTCCATCTTTTACTTCATTTACCACGCTCTATCGGTTTTTATCCCCATCTCTTCCCCTTTTCTCCAACTTTCACTTAATTTTCTACACTTCATCTATCTATTTTAACCCACCTAATCCCCCTCCCAGTCTCTTTTAATATATTTTGACAATCCTCTTTTCATCATCTTATATCGTTTATTGGTCTTCTCCTTTCATTCCCATCTTTCTATTACCTGATTTTCTCTGTATCTTTTTTCTAATTCCAACTAGATGCAACTAAAGGCGAACTTTCATTGAAATAGATACACTTTATATTTATTTATTTTAGGTCCTAAAATGGCGCGTAATCCTATACACTTTGAGGAAAATTTTATCAAATTCATTAGAAATTTCTTGCCCTCCTTCCTTTGCATCCTCTTCTCTCATACTTTCATCGAATACGTCCTTCTTCCAATCTTTTACTTTAAATTTTACGCTTCATCTATCTATTTTTACACATCTCTTCTCCCTTCTTCCAATCGTTTATATCATTTCCCACGCGCCATCTATCTATTCTTACCCATATCTTCTCCCTTCTCCCATTCATTTATCTAATTTCCCACGCTCTAGATATCTATTCTTACTCATCTCTCCCCCCTTCTCCTAATATTTTACTGCATTTCCTACGTTCCATATTGCTGTTCTTGTCTATCTCTTTCTCCTTCTCTCAATCTTTCACTATATTTTTCACGTTCCATATGTTTTTTCTTACCCATCTCTTTCCCTTTTTTCAATATTTTACTTAATTTCTACGCTCCATCTATATATTCTCACCCATCTCTGCACCCCTCCCAGCCTCTTTTGAGATATTTTAACAATACTTTTTTCATCAACTTATATCGTTTATTGTGATTCTCCTTTCCTACCCATCTTTCTTTTATCTGATTTTCTCTATCTCTTTTCTTCTAATTCCACCTAAATGCTACTAAAAACAAACTTTAATTCAAATAGTAACACTCTACATTTATTGTATTTTTCAGGTCATACAATGGAGGGTAATCATATACACTTCGAGGAAAATTTTATTAAATATATTACAAATTTCTTAGCGTCCTTCCTTCTCATCCTCTTTTCTCATACTTTCATCGAATACGTCCTTCCCCCAATCCTTTACTTTAAATTCTATGCTCCATCTATCTATTTTTACACATCTCTTCTCCCTTCTCCCAATCTTATATATCGTTTTCCACGCGCCATCTATCTATTCTTACCCATATCTTATCCCTTCTTCCATTCTTTTACCTAATTTCCCACGGTCCAACTATCTATTCTTACTCATATCTTCCCCCTTCTCTTAATCTTTTAACGCATTTCACACGCTCCATATAGCTGTTCTTACCTATCGCTTTCTCCTTCTCTCAATCTTTTACTTAATTTCTTACGCTCCATCTGACTTTTCTTACCTACCTCTTCCCCTAACCTCAATCTATCACTTCATTTCCCACCCTCCATCTATATATTCGTACCCATCTCTCTCCCTTTTCCAGCCTTTTTGAAGATATTCTGGCCATCCTCTTTTCATCAACTTACATCATTTATTATGATTCTCCTTTCCTCCCCATCCTTCTATTACCTAATTTTCTCTATCTCTTTTCTTCTAATTCCACCTAGCTGCAACTAAAAACAAACTTTTATTGAAACCGTTACACTCTATATTTATTGTATTTTTCAGGTCCTAAAATAGAGCGTAATCCTATACAGTTTGAGAAAATTCTATTTAATTTATTAAAAATTTCTTGTTAACCTGCTTTCTCTTCATCTCCTCTCATACATTCCCCTAATATCTAATATCCATCTAATCTTCGCCCAATTTTTTTGCTATATTTCCCACGCTTCATCTATCTATTCTTACCTATCTCTTCTCCCTTTTTCTAATCTTTTACATTATTTCTCACACGATATCTTCATATTCTTACCCATTACTCCCCCTGCTCCTAATCTTTTAATTGATTTCCCACGTACCATCTATTACTAAACATCCTTTTTCCCTTCTATCAATGTATTAATTTATTTCCCACGCTCAAACTATCTATGCTTGCCCAATTATTTCCCGTTCTTCCAATACTACAATTTATTTTCCACGTTTCATCTATTCGCACCCATCTCTTTCCCCTTCTCCCAATTTTATACTTCATTGCCCAAGCTCCATACAGCTGTTCTTACCCATCTCTTCCCTTTCTCTCAATCTTCTACTTTATTTCCTACGCTTCATCTTTATATTCGTACCCCCACCCCTGCTCTTTCAAGATATTTTGATAATCATTTTTTCATCATCTTATAACGTTTATTGTGATCTCCCCATACTCCTTATCTTTCTATTACCTGATTTTTTGTCTCTTTTATTCTAATTCTACCTACAGGCAACTGAGGGTAAACTTTAATAAAAAAATAGTAACGCTTTACATTCATTGTATTTTTCAGGTCCTAAAAGGGTGCGTAATCCTATACATTTAGCGTAAAATTTTATTTGGATTTATTAGCGTTCTCTCGCCTTCTCTCTTCTTATCATCTTCATTTACACATCCATCCAATACAATCTTCATCTAAACTTTTATTTAATTTCCAACGCTCCATGTATCTATTCTTACCTACATCTTCCGCTTTCCCTAATCTTTTACTTCCTCTCCCACGCTCCAGCTATATATTCTCATCTTTCTCTTACCCCTGTTTCCAATATTTTAATTAATTTCCCATGCTCCATCTATTCTTAAGCATCTCTTTCACCTTTTCACAATCTTTTAATTTATTTCCCACGCTCTATCTATCTATTCTTACCTAATTATTTCCCCTTATCCCAATATTTTAATTCTACTCCTACGCTCCATCTATACTCAGCTGTCTTTTCCTCCTTTTCCCAATTTTTAAAATCATTTTCGATGCTCTATCTATATATTCTTACCCGACTCTTCCCTCTTCTCTCAATATTTAACTTTCTTTTCCACTCTCTACATATATATTTTCACCCATATCTCCCCCTTCCCAACATTTTCCAAGATATTTTGTGAATTCTCTTTTTATCATCTTATACCGTTTATTATGATTTCCTTATCCTCTTCGTCTTTCTATTACCTGATTTTCTCTATCTCTATTTCATAATTATTTATTATTTATATTCCATACTTTCTAATTTCCTCGATCTCTAAAAAATTTGCTTCTTTGTTTCTCAAGTGGCATTAGTTCCAAGGCGCTCTTTCCTTCTTCCTCTGTATCTTCTTGACATTTTATTTCTAACTTTATTTCATTTCCTTCCTCTGTTTCCTCTGCGAATTTCCACTTCTTTATTTCCGCTCTAGTTATTGATTTAACATCACATAACTCTGAATTTTCCAGTATCAATAATCTTCATCTGATGCCTCTCTTTTAAAACTTCTTTATCTTCTGCAAGTCCTATTCTACCCATATCTCTATCCATAGGCTAATTTCAACCAGGCCTTCGTATCAAACCTTGTTCGCCTATTACAATCTCTTGAGATCTCCTTTTTACTATTCAAGTTATCTGTTTTATTACCCTTGAAACTTTCCTTATCCACTCCCCAATAAGCGTCCCTAACTTCCACTATCTTTTTGGTTAAGAATTCTTGAGTTTTGTTAAATTTTTTGTTTTCGAAAATTAATATTGCCGTTTCAAACTTTATGTTTTCAGTTGAAAATTCAACTTTTTGGTTGACAGTTCTTGAATGTTGTTAAGAATTCTTATTTTTCCGGAAATTAATTAATTTTTGGTTTAAAAATTCATCAACATATTTTATTTAGGCTGGCAGACAATGGAGTCAAGGCAAGGAACTAAATATGGTTAGGGTTATAAAAAAGTCAACAAAAGAGGAATTTTAAATGCAGGAGATGAAAACATTCCTAGGCTTTTTTTGCAATATTTTTTTATTGTAATATTTTTTATATCAGCGTACAATTAAAAAAAATTGTAATGATTTTTTTTAGAACATTTTGTTTGTATTTTTTTTTAAATTCATAGAGCTAGAAAAAACAACATTGTTTGTTACACGATTTAAATCATTCACTTACATTTTTTTAAATTATAATTTGGGTTGATTTATCCAAATTTTCATAATTCATTCCTTTATAATTGATAAATAATATTCAATTATGAATATTAATAATTAATAAAATTCGTCAATTATGTATTAAAATTATCTAGATTTTATAAATTGCTAAAAAACTTTTCGAATTTTACATTATTCTTTAAAATTCTTTAAAACTTTGAAATTTTTAAAATCTTTTTAAGATTTAAAAAAATCATGCAAATTTAAATAAAAATATCCTAAGATGTTCCGGATATCTTTTCGACAATTTTGAACAACTTTTGAAATCTTTAAAATATTCCCTTATAAATAATTTTTCAAAATAATTTTCAATTTTCCTAGGATTCTTAAGAAAGTTTTTTTATTCTCTTTAAACCTGCTATAAAAAAAGTTACCTTTAATTTATTTAAAATATTTCCAGGTTTTAAATAATTATGGAATTTTAAGAAATTCTAAATATCATTTGAAACTTTTGCAAAAATCTTAAGCAAACTATTTTAATCTCTTGAAAGCTTTCAAAATTATTAAAAACCTTCTTTTTTCGAAATCTTCAAAAGTTTACATCTACTTAACCTTTTTTTCTGAAATTTTAAATTATTTTTATTTCTTTTTAAAAACTTCTAAAAAGCTTTTAAACTTATACGGATTTTTTCTAAAATGATGTGATCTTGCAAAATTGTAAATTCAAATGTGAATTTGAAGTTTTTCCAGAAATCTGAAGCAAATTCTTTAAATCTCTTAAAAAGCTTTCAACTTTCATGAAAACCTTCTTTTTGGAAATCTATAAAAAGTTTACATTTTAAGAAACTTTTTAAATTTTTCAAAGATTTATTGTATTTTTTAATATTTTTAAAACTTCCAAATATCTCTAAAATATTTTAAAGTTTTCCAACATTTCTAAAAAATCAAGCAAATATAACCGGACATTTTAGAAGGTAGGTTGTCCGGGTATTTAAGGAGGTTGGGTGGGCAGTTAGGAAATTAGGCGACAATTAGAGAGGTTGGTCAGGCCTTTACGAAGCTAGCGGGCATTTAACAAGCTTGGACGGTCAGTTAGGAAGTTTAAGCGGGCAATTGAAGAGGTAGTCAGAAATTAGAGAGGTAAAAGACATTTCGGGAGGTCGGGTGGTGCTTAAGAAAATTCGACGGGAAGTCAGGCAAGTAGAGGACAATTAGAGAGGTTCGTCAGAAACTTAGGAAGATAGCTAAAGTTTAGGGAACTTAAGCGGGCATTTAAGGAGGTCAAGCTAGAATTTGAACATGTAGTAAGCAGTTATGGAGGTAGCAGACATTTACGGAGGTTCGGTGGGCATTTAGGAAAGTAGCGAACAATTAGGAAGGTACCCAACAGATAGCAAGTTAGCGGGCATTTAGGGAAGTTTTTCGGGAATGCAGGGAGTTCAAGTGGGTACTTAAAGAGATAGTGAGCAATTATAAAGGTAGGAGACATCACGAAGGTCAAGCGGGAACTTACGAAGGTTATTCAGGCAGTTTGTGAGATTATTCAGGCATTTAGGGAGGTTCAAAGTGTGGTTAGAAAAGTGACCATATATCACAGTCGTTCGTCAGGCTGTCAGAAAGGTGGTGTGCATTTATGGAAGTTGGATGACAGTTCAAGATTTCAAGGTGTTTTTTAAATAAGTAGTAACCAGCTATGTAGGTATCAGAAAGTTAATGGTTGCGGGCAGCATTTAGGTTAAGGAGGTTATTAAGAAGCTTAATCGGGCATTTTGGGAGGTTCAATGGGCACTTAGAGGTTACACGCGCAATCAGGAAAGTAGAGGGCCGGGAATTTCGGGAAATGTATCAGGCAGCTAGGGAAGTCAAGCGGGCACTTAAGGAGCTAGTAATAAGTTATGGGAGTATGAGGTACTGACAAAGATCAGATAGGCACTTAGGAAGGGTAAGCAGGCATTCCAGAAGCTTGATCAAGCATTTAGGGGGGTTCGTCAGGCAGTTTTAAATATTGGGCGGGCATTTAAGGAGGTAGTGCGCCCTTATGGCAGTATCAGGCATTTATGGAGTTCGGGGGAGGTCAGACTGGCATTTAGGGAGGTAAATAATATATTTTTTAAATATGCACGGGCATTTAGGGAAGTTTCTTTAATCAGATTGTTTTTATCGAAAAGATTGACATTATCCTAATCATTAAAAGTAGAAATCGACTTCCAATTAGACAAACTTGGTTGCACATTTCATCTCCAATGAGACTTTCAATGTTCAGCGTTGCAGGGATTACGCTTGAAGAAATCTTTACTCCTAATCCCTTTGTCACGGAGTTTCTGCTAAGTTCTGACTGCAGCTGCACGGAGTAAGCTTGATAATATGTTTCACGAGTAAAGTTTTATCACGTTTCATAAAATAGCGTGTCACACAGGGGAAAATAGAAGTTCACGAACTTAATGCTTCAGATATTTAATGCACGTTAAAAAAATCTGTAAAAAAAATCGTGAGTGATTTTTTTTTAAACAAGCTAGCATCATCCATCCCGCACAAGTAGTTTTTGGATTCGAAGTGAAAAATCGTTTTTAATACAAAATAAAATTTTCAAGTGTATATTTATTTCTTCAAATCATTTGTTTTTTATATTATTTAAGCATAACTCTGAAAATTCTCATTTATATTCAAAAATATTTTTTTAAATTTGAGATATGTAAAATAAAAATTTTCAAAAAGCTAATTTTTATCGAAGTTGTTAAATTTGGAATAATAAAGATGAACTTTATATTAGGTGAATTGTTTTTATACCACGAAAGACAAATTTGTAACAAGCAACGTGAATTATTAACCAAATAGTTAACATTTTAGCTAAAAACGATCAATTTTTGAATATTTTTATTTAGTTTGTTATTAAATCTCTACACGAGAGTCAGTCACAAAACAGGCGCATTTTCACCAAAAATTTAATAGTTAAATTATCAGTTAAAAAAATAACTTTTTAATCAGGAAAAAAATTTTTTTCAACAAAATCGATAAATTTTTCCACGTAAGAGATACATTATCAACTAAGACACAAATTTTTCAACAAAATATATAAATTTTTAATAAATTAGTTGAATTTCTAATAATAATGATAAAATTTCTACGAAGCAAATTAGCTTCAGAGCTGAAGGACAAATTTTCAACAGAACACGCGAATTATTAACCAAATAATTAATATTTCAACAAAAAAGATTAATTGTAAAATATTTTATCTTGGCTAGTTATTAACTCTTTACCCGAGAAAGCCACCCAATGTTAAGATTTAAAACAGTTTAATTTTTAATCAAAAAGATTAATTTTCACAAAAAATATTAATTTCAACCAAATGTAGTTCAGTTTTAAACCGAAAAAGAATTTAATTTTAAACACAAAACAGTTATATTCGATGCAAGAATCAAAAATTTGTAACCAAGAATATTAATTTTCAGCCCAAAAAGAAAAATTGTTAACAAATTAAATTAATTCTTAATCAAATATTTGTATTTTAATCTATATAGAATGCATTTTTATCTAAAACAACGAATATTAAAATTTTCACTTAAAAAATTATTTTTCAGTACAAAAAAACGAATAGATAACAAAACATTAACATTTTAAATGAAGAAGATGAAGTTTAAACAGTAAATATTAATTTTTTACAGAAATCAAATTTTAAACTAAATTTATCAATTTTCAGTAAAATAGTTAAATTCTAACATAAACAAAAAATTGAAACAAAAATTGGGACAGTTGCATTTGCAGTTAAAAAATTCTGTAAAAAAAATAATTTGCAATAAAATCCGTAAATTTTCCAACTGTAAGATGAAATTTCAACTAAGAAGATGAAGTTTCTACCAAAAAACAAATTTTTAACAAATTACATACATTTTGAAGTAAAATATATAAATTTTCAACGAAAAATGGAATAGTTGTATTTTCAATTAATGAGATCATTTTTCAATAAAACAATACATATATTTAACATATAAGTTAAATTTTCAACTAAATCTTTGCATTTTTACCGAAATAAATTAATTTTAAACGAAAGAAGATAAATTTTTAACCAAAAATGAAATAGTTAAATTTTCAAAAAAGAAAACTAATTTTTAACAAAAAATGACCAAAATTTTTAACAAATTATTTGAATTTTTATGCCGAGAGGAGAAATCTCCAACCATAAATGTAAAAGTGAAATTTTAAGTTAGAAAAACGTTATTAATAATATTGAAAATCCATCCGCAAAGGCCTTCTAATTTGCAAATTTTAAACAGGTAAATTTGCCAACAAAAAAGTAACTTTTTAACTAAGCATATTAATTTTTCCACCTTTTAGAGAAACATATATACAGGAAAGAAATAAATTATTTAAAATATGATTCACCCTAATTTTTATTTATTATTTGTTCATAACTAAATCTGGCATTAATATAGATTAAGATAGTTGAAATTTTCAAAAAGAAACGGCAACTTTCTACCGTTAGGCAATGATAAATTTAGTAAACAATTTTCTTAACATTAATTATACATTACTTAAATCTAATTAAAAAGTTTACAAAAAGTAAAAAAAAATGAAAAACTGCAACTATCTAGTATTCATGACATATAAGAAGATAGCTCTCAACAATAATAATTTGTTAACACAATTATTTTTGCTCATTTAAACTGAATATTAACTCCATTCAATTATAAGTGAACAAAAAATTTAAAGATTTCAGAAAAACAGCAATTTTTAGCATTACTTAAAATTAATATTATTAACAACAATAACCACACTATTCACTGTACTTACTAGTATTTTAAATAACAAAACAAATATCAATAATAATTATATGCAGTACATTGTGTTGAGTATTGATTACTCTCACTACTTCGAAACTAATATTTGATTTAGTAAAAGTTTTTATTAATTATTATTTTATTATTATTATCATAAAAAAGCAGAAAATGTCCGAAGATTTCCTTTCTTCTGTTCTAATACATTTAACAAATTTCTGCAATATATCAAATTGATTTTAAACACTTTCATGTCTGTCAGAAATTAATAGAAATTTTTAAGATTTTTACTTAACATTAGAGATTTTGTTCGGATTTTCGATATCATTTATGTCAATGAGATAATATTATAAAATTTGTCTTGCTTACTAATTTAGAATAAAAGCAAAGAAACGTTTTCATGTTTAAAATACTTTCTGTTCCTAAAAATTATTTACATAATTCTTCAATTTAAATATTTCCAGCGAAAAAGAAAAAAAAAGATTTCACCAATATCTCAGAATATTTTAAAGAAAACAGTCGTTTGTATTCGATCTGTTGCCTTGCAGACTTGCAGAGAAAGATTTTGAAACTACTATGTTGTTTAGACAGTAAAACAAAATAAGCCTTATAGGTATAGAGAGTGTTTTTTTTATCTCGAGACTTCGGAAAATCTCAAGAAATTAGCATCCAACGAAAAAAATTTAGAAATTCGATTTCTGTATTAAATAATACGTCAATTTTATATAAGAAATGTATTTGCATTCGCCTTAGATGGTTAGATTGGGTTGGTTAGTACAGGTTCGTTTGTTTAGGATTGTTACGTTGCATAGGTTCATTTGGGTTTTATTTGGTATCTTAGTTGCGTTCGTTTGGATTGAGTTCGGTATCTTAGTTACGTTTGTTTAGGTTGGTTTGGGTCTTTAATTTTCTTAGTTTCTTAGTGTCTTAGTTTAAAACGGTCAGTTAGTACAGCTTTGTTTGTTCAGGTTTGAGAGATTGCTCAGGTTCGTTTAGGTTTAATTTGGTATCTTAGTTTTGTTCGTTTGGATTGTATTTGGTATCTTAGTTAAATTCGTTTGGCTTGCGTAGGGTCTTTTAGTTTTCTTAGTTTTCAGTGTCTTTATTTCAAATGGTCGGTTCATTTGCGTTGCTTAGTACAGAATCGTTTGGTTAGGTTTGTTAGGTTTATTCCGTTCGTTTAGGTTGGATATGTTATTTTAGTTACGTTCGTTTGAGTTATGTTGGCTCTTTTAGTTTTTTTTAGTTTCTTAGTGTCTTAGTTTTAAATGGTCGGTTAGTTAGGGTTGCGTAGTACAGTTTTGTTTGTTTAGGTTCGTTAGGTTGCTTCCGTTCGTTTAGGTTGGATTTGGTATCCTAATAACGTCCGTTTGGGTTGAATGCGGTGCCTTAGTGTCTTAGATTCAGGTATTTTGGATATTCTTCTGAAGTTCGTCCGGGTTGGATTGGATGTATCTCTTAGACTCATGCAGATCAAATGGGTTGGTCGTAATCGTTAGGTTACAACAAAACAAAATAAAATGAAAGCAAATAACATGACAAAATCAAATGAACTCAATCAAGGAAGCGAACCGAAACTATCGTGAGCAATACAACCAATCTAACCCGAACAAACTTCAGCAACATAACTAATCCAACCCGAACGAACGTAGGCTCCATAGCCAAACCATCCAAATAAATGAAACTCAGGCACCCAATCCAACCCAAACGAACTTAATGAAGATACTAAATCCAAACTAAACGAACGTAAGCAACACAGAGAACACAAGAAAACCAACCTACACTAATCAACCCAAACAAATTGGTCTCTTGTCTTTTTTATCTTTTGTTTGGAAGCGTATTCCTTGAATATTCAACAAGGTCATTTTTTGCAAATTCATCGCTTATTCAATTTGAACAATAACTTCTGGAGTATTTTTACTTCGACATTCACGCATTTTTGAACAAATTTTAAATTGTTTAATTGATCATTATAATTTCTTATTAATTGAATTATAATATAATAATATAATTGAATTTAAACTTTTTTGATTAAACTTTCATAATTTTGGTCAGTTTTTATTTTTACTACAGTGTATTTCTAAACAAAATTTACTTTCAGAAAAATGTTTTTTAATGATAACAGTAATTTCAGTACATTTTAATTTCGAAACTAAAATTTAAATTTTTTTTAAATGCGAATGTTTATACGAGGAATTTATGAAAAACTGTGTCTTATCAAATGTAAGTCGCCGTACAGAACTTTTAAGGAAATTATTTTTAGTTATATTCTTTTTTTGACCGTTTGTATTCTTACTACATTGTACATTTTTTTTATCAAATATTCGACCATAAATTTTTAAAAATAAATGATGATTTAACTACAGTTTTGCATGATTTAGTATTTTTACTACAGCTGAATTTTTAAGGAAAAACATTTTACTTTCACAGATATAATACCTAATGATAACAGGACCTTTATTACATTCAAACTTTAGATTTAAAAAATAAACACGTTTACAAATATTGCTTGCACACAAGAAGTTGTTTTATATGTAATTTTTTGTGGGGAATTTCATTATACGGAAATTTAAAAAATCGGTAATTTTATGTATAAAATATTATTAAGTTCATGAATCGGGAACTTTTTAAAATTGGGATTTTCATGCAATTTGGACAATTTTATAATTTTGGGAATTTTGAGATGATTAGAAAATTCCCAAAAATAAAATTTCCGAATATTATAATTCCCAAATTAGGAAATTCTCGAGTAATAAGACTACCAAACAGTTTATAATTTTACGGAATTGTTAAATTTCCGAATAATTGAATGTCCGACAGTTTATAATGTTGCAAAATTTAAAAATTGCGAACTAGTATAATACTCGACAGAAAATTGCTGAATTATAAAATATCCAAGATAGAAAATTCGCGTATTGAAACCATTTAAATTTGTATTTTATAAACACTACTTATTAGTTAAAAATACAATAACCAAATCTTTTTACCAACAGAAAAAAAATGACTTTTAATACTTAAAGTTTCTAAAATTATTGTTTGAATTTAAAATAACAGTAATTTAAAAAAATGGCAATCACAAATATTTTTTTCAATTACTTTAATTGTAAATTTAAACAATTATTTTAGAATCTTTAAAGATTAAAAATATTTGTGGTTCAAATTTGTTCGTTGGATTTTTGTTTTTTTTTTAAACAGGAACTTGTATTAATTTGTTTACTAGACATTAAATAGGATTTTCTGTTTGGATTTTAATTTAATTTAAATTTCTTAAATTTTAAGTATATAATATCTGTCAAAGAAAGGTTTTTAATTGGTTAGGTTCCTGAATTTTAAAGATCAAATATTTTATAATTTGGCAATTTTTATGCAGGAATTTTATTATTGACAAATTTTTAAATTCGGTAATATTACAAAATATCAGGAATTTTATTTTTGGAATATTTTAAAATTCGGTTAATATTACAAAATATCAAGAATTTTATTATTCTGGAATTTTATTACGGTGAAATTTTTTAATTCGAGAATTTTCACAGTGTTGGGAATTTTATTTTTCGGGATATGTTAATCCGATAATATAATGTATAAAATATTAACAATGTCATTAATTGAAAATTTTTTTCAAATTGGGATGTTTATACAGTTTTAAGAATCTTATAATTTTGAGAATTATGGGAAGATAGAAAAATCCCGAAAACTAAAATTCCCGACATTGTGAAATTCCCGAATAATAAAAATCCTAATTGGGAAATTCCCAAGTAATAAAACTTCCAAACAGTTTATAATTTTATAGAATGGTTGAATTTCTCAATAAAAAAATTCCCGACATATTATAGAATATCCAAATTAAAAAATTCGCGTTCTAAAACTATCCGGATTTTTATTTTATAAGCATAATTCATTAACTAAAAATACAATAATCAAATCGGTTCATAAAGAAAAGTGACTTCTAATGTAATTGAAAACCAAAATTTCAATCAAAAATATTTTTTTTTAAATTATTTTAATTGTAAATTTAAACAATAATTTTATAATCTCTAAACATGATTATTATTTGATTATTGCACTTTTAGTAAGTAAATAATATCTATAAAAGAAAAGTTTTTAATTGTTTAGGTTACGGCGTTTTCAAGTTCAAATATTTCATAATTCGGCAACTTTTGTTCAGGAATCAAAGTATCGGGAAATTTATTTTTAGGAAATTTTAAAATTCAGTAATATTGAAAAATATCAAGAATCTTATTATTCCGGAATTCTTCAATCCTGTAATTTTTTTCGGAAATTTTATTATTCGGGAATTTTATTACGGAAAAATTTTAAAGTTCGAGAATTTCACAGTGCTGGGAATTTATTTTTCGGGATTTTTTAAATTCGGGAATATTACGTACAAAATATTAGCAATGCCATTAATTCGAAACTTTCCAAATTGGGATTTTCATAAAATTTTTACAATTTTGGGAATTATGCGACGCCTGAAAAATCTCGAAAACGAAAATTCCCGGATTATAAAATATCCCAATAAGAAAATTCCCGAATTAAAACAATTGAAATTTTACTATTTACGCATTATTTATTAATTGCAGGATACAATAATCAAAACATTTATATAAAAAAAAATTTAATGTTTACAGTTTATAAAATTATTGTTTGAATCTAAAATGACAATAATTCTTAAATTTTTCCATTCAACTGAACATAAAGCCAAGAACGTAATCAAAACTCTGGACAAAATGACAGAAATACTATTATAAAAATGAATAAAAAATCAAATATAAAAATATAATAAAATATAATATAAAAATCGGTATACTGTATGTGTGCCAAAGTAAATTACACAAAAAATATTTATTTCATATCTATAAACATTTTATTTGCATAAGCCAACTTGGGAGAACTCTACATTTTTTTTATTTAAAAAAAATTAGGGGTTATTTTTAGGCAAAAAGAATCTCCATATCGAGCTGGGATAGTTTTACGTACTTTTACGTCAGCAAAGCTTCTTCCGTGTTGCATGAAGTCCAAGTTTAGCAAAAATCAGGTCATGGCTTCGAATTTGCACTCTAGGTGTCAGCTGTCGAAAATTGTTAATCGACTATTTTCTTTTAATAGGAATTTTTTTATTTAAAAAAAAAGTGAGATTTGAACAAAGAACTTTTTTTCTATGTAAATCAGATCATTTTCTACCACAAAGCTGACCAAAAATTCGATAAATAAATAGATTAAAAATATGTTTTTAAACATAATGATAACTAAGGAATCTAGGCTATCAGATTAGTACTTCTCGGTCAAGAAACTTTCTGTTTATTCCAAACACTTATTCAACTTAAAACAAAATAAATACAATTCTCTTTTAAAATTTGTTTATTATGCGTTCATTCACTGTAATTAACAAATAAAACAAATTACTTCAATTTTTCAACATAATTTCAGTTGGTAACTTTACCTCAAAAGGTAACTTCAAATCATGGTAATAGTTAACGTTTTCACTAGTTCTACTCGTTCTACAACAGATGTCGGCCACCCTCAATTCCAAAGTAGACCTTCGGGTAAAACACTTTTGCTGAGTCGGTAACTTACTACTAAGGACTGTCGGTAATTCAGGGATCTATTACTCTGTTATCTCAAAAATTATCAATAATTTTTTTTACCATTTTTTTATTATTTAAACCTGAAATGTCTTTTAGCAACTTACCCAATCTAGTTTTCAGATATATGAAAGGCTTTGCATCGATTATGACGTAAGGCAACCACTTACCTGAAATCAGAATAAAAGATACCTTTAATTATTATATTTTTTCAAAATTAAATTCTTGTTTATAACTAATTAGAAAATGTACAGTAAGATTTCTTTAGTTCTTTTTTAGAAAGGTCGATAGGAATCTCACGCAAGGTATTCTATAGTTTGTCATCGTCTAACTAAAGCAGGCATTATCTACTGCGATTTCATATCGACCCTCAATCTCGCCTTGAGTGCAAATAATTCAATCTAGTGAATTTATAAACAAATTTCATCGTTAAAGCTCAGGAATACCAGTAGAAAATTCATTTTCAAAGTACTCGCATTTAGTGCAAACGTTTATATTTGTTGCAGTAAATTGCACAATGTACCCTAATTTTAAAACCAAAATAAAACCTTTCCCGGTCCAACGCTTGAATTTATCTTTATTTTGGTAGAAAATAATTAATTTCTTAATTCAAACCTTAAATTTTTTCTAATCAAACCCTAAATTAGAAATTTCCCGATTCAAGCCTTGACTTTTTTTCTAAATTAACCTAATATAAGCTATTTCCCGATTCAGCCCTTGTGGTCGCTTCTAATTAAACAAAAAAGCCCTTTTCTGATTTAATGCTTCAATTGATTTCTAAGTAAAAACAAATATTGTCCCTTTTCCAATTCAAATGTCAAACTTATTTCTAATTAAAGACAAAATGAGTCCTTTTTTATCCAACTTCTGGATTTTCAAAGAAATAAAAAACTCATTTCCTTATCAAACCCTTAAATTAATTTTTAATTAAACGCTAAAGAAGCCACTTATCTAAGCCAATTATTTTATTTGTTAATTATGAATATAAAAAACAAAACTTTTTTCGATCCAACACTTGAATTTCTTGATAGTTAAACACAAATAAAGAACATTTTTGACTCAAGCATTAAGAACCGACAAAATAATTCCTTAATAAATTAACATAAAAAATGCGTTTCCTAATCCAATCCTTTAAATTGCTTGTAATTAAACTCAAAATAAAAATTTCACATCATTTAAATCTTGATATAGTTAATTAAAGACAAATAAACAATACTTTTCTCAATAAACTTTGGAATTTGTTAATAAATAGGCAAAACAAATTTTTTTCTCGACTTAATTCTTAAATTTGTTTCTAATAAGACACAAAATAAGTCCTTTTCGTATCTAAAAATTTAACTTATTTTTAATTAGACACAAAATCAGCGTTTTCCCGATTCAAACTTTCAATCTATTCCCAATTAAATATAAAATAAGCCATTTCCCGATTTAGCCTTAGTATGTATTTTAAATTAAACGAAAAATAAGCTCTTAATCAACACATCCAGATAATTTCTGGAAAATTAAAAAAAAATTCATACTTTCTAGATCCAGTCAATGAATTGATTTTTAATAAAAACAAAACAAAGCTACTTTCTGATCTAACTCTTGATCTTTTAAGTAAATAAAAATTTTCAGCCCCTTTTATTATCCTGTTGCAATCCAAGTTTTAAATTTATTAATAGCAAAACACAAAATAAGCTCATTGCGAGTGAAAATAGTCAATTTGTTTGAAGACAATTATGAAATCAGCTTCTTACTGAACAAACTCTCAAATTTGTTAACAAATAAACTGAAAATAACGCCTTCTACTATCCATTTCTTGGTTTTTTTATTGAAAAAACCATTAATTTTTGGTATATATAAACAAAAAATTATCTTTTTTATAATCCAACTCTTGAATTTGTTAATAAAAAAATCAAAATAACACCTTCCATGATTCAACTCTCCAATTGCTTCGTTAAAAAAAATCCTTAACGATCCAACCATTCATGTATTTATAATTAAATATAAATAAGTCCTTGGTCCGATCAAAATATTACTTTTTTCAATAAAAACATAAAAACGCCTTTTTATACTAGCGCTTGAATTTTTTAAAAGTCAAATGTAAAATATCATAATTTTAAATTTTAACCTAAAAAAATAAATTCGCAACAAAACAGTATCATAGTTTATACTTCAATTTAAAAATTTTAAATATATACAAAAAAACGAAAGAATTTCAAAACTTAAAAGACGAATTTTTAAAAATTAAAAATTTTTTACACAAGAATGAAAAATTTAATTTCAACACAAAAACGATGATTTCTCAGAACAAATTAATTTTCCACGAAACTGATGGATATTTAAACCACAAAAATGAAACTTGAACCCAAAAAAAATTATTTTTTTCAAAAAAGGAAAATTTTCAACTAAAAAAGATCAATCATAATAAAATGGGAAAAGTTACGTTTTTTTCAGAAACAATTGTTAAAAATGAAATTTAACTTTCTCCAAGCAGTTAAATTTTTAATTGAAAAAAATTTCAGTTGAAACTTCACAATCAAAATATGAATGCTTAAACTAGAAAATAGTTTCTACTGAAAACATTTAATTTTTAATCCAAGAAGACGAAATGTAACAAAAAAATAACTTTTTAAAAAAATTGATCAAATTTCTCTTAAAACGGAGAAATTTTTATTTAAAAAAAAATTGTAAACAGTTTGATTTTCTTCCAAAAATGATTCCAGTTGATTTTTGAAAATCAAGATATGAATTTTCTAACAACGAATAATTTTGTATGCAAAGAATTTAATTTTCAATCCAAAAATATAAGTTTTTGTAACAAAACCAAATGAATTTTGAAGAAACTAGTTGTATTCTTTGCAAAAAGGTTGCATTTCCATCCCTGAATGATGAATTTTCTCCGATGCAGATTATTTTTTAATAAAAAATGACAAATTTAAAAAAAAGAGTTAAATTTTCAACCGATCAGTTACATTTGTATTTAAGATGAATGAAAAAACTTCTGAAATAAATCAATTTAAACTAAAAACCTTCAAAATAATAGTTACATTTTCATCCAAAGCAGATTGTATTTTACTTACCAACAATAAAATGAGAATTGTAAACAATAAGTTCATTTTCTGCTAAATAGTCGAATTTTTACCCATCAAGTATGACCTTTTAACAAAATTGTAAAATTTTCAAACAAAAAGTTGCATTTTAGTCCGAGAAAAATGAGTTTTTGACTAAAACAGGTGAATTTTTAAGTAAAAAGTACAAACTTTCGAAAATATAATTTTCATCCAAAAAATATTTCATTTCATTTATTAGCAACTAAATATGAATTTAAAAAAAAAGGTTAATGTTCTACGAAAAGACTAAAATTTGTAACCCAAAAATACGAACTTTTAACCAAAGAGTTGAATTTTCAATAAAAAAGAAAGCCTTTTAGGGAAAATGTTTCTATTTAAACACAATATCCATATTTTGTCCTCGCCTGACCAAATCGAGAATTTTCTACTGGGTTTGGGTATCGACCATTAATATCACCTTGAGTGCAAATAATTAAATAATTAATATAATAATTATTATTACATAATTAATATTTAATAAATAATTATTCAATAATTTAATTAAAATAGATAATTTCTTGATAACTAAACACAAAATGAACCCTTACTCGATTTAACTCTTGAACCGTTCTCAAGCCGAAGAGAAAATAAGTCCTTTCTCGATATAACTCTTAAACCTATCTCAAGTCAAACAGAAAATAAGTCCTTTCGCAAACTAAGCCTTAAATTTATTTAAACTGAAGCTTAAAATAATCCTTTTTATGATATAACCCTTAAATTTATTTATAATTAAATGCAAAATAATATCTTAAAAAATAATATCTGCAAAATAAATAAATAATAATAATAAATAAATATCTCAAAATAATATTTGCAAAATAATATAATAGATAATTTTTTTATTAGTCAACATAAACAAAGATTTGCGGAAACAACAAGATAATTTCTTGCGAATTAAAAATAAATTCTTTTTTGATTTAGCACTGTATTTAATTTATGATAAATTTTATTTTATTTCTGATGAAACACACAAAATTCATTTTTTAATCCAACGAGATAATTTTCTGGTAATTAGACTACAAACAAACCATTTATTGATTAGAAAAATTGACTTAAATGTAATTAAACACAGAATAAGTCCTTTTCTCAATCAAACCTTAAATTTATTTATAACTAAACACACAAAAATTCCTTCTTTTTTCAACTATAATAGACAATCTTTTGCCTATTTAACAAAAAATAATCGCTTTTCCTATTTAACCCAACAATTTATTTTGAATTACACACAAAAACCCTTTCATGATACAACCATTGAATTAATGTTTTATAAAAAAAATTCGACTATAAAAGTTTTTATTGAATATTTTCTCTTAATATATCTAAAACCGAAACGAAAGGGGCTTCTGAAATCAAGGAAAATTTTCTTCAATTTTCCAGCCTCCAAAGTTTATCGAATTCTTACCAAGTTTCTCGAAATAACTCCGAATACTGAATTGTATCTTCGTAATTAAATTCAAATTTTTAATTCATAAGATTTTTTAATTATTTAAAGGAAAAACTGTTTTTCCACTATCCTTCATGTATTCCAAGCAATATATAGAATTTAAAAAATTCTGAAAATAATTAAATATACATTCTAAACTTTAATCAGTCAAAACTGACTTTTCAAATCAGTCAAAACTGACTTTTCAAATCAGTCAATTTGACTCACTGATAAAATCAGTAATGTTTAATTATCCAATCTGTTGAATTTTTATCTGAAAATACCAAGTTACGAACAAAAAAAATGAATTTTCAAACCAGAAGATTAATTTTTTACTAACAGAGAAAAGAAAAAACACAAAAGAATGAATTTTAAATTGGGCAATTCAATTCTAAACCAAGTACATGAATTTAAAAAATTAACTTTTTGCCAATAAGCTTAATTTTATACCGAAAAAGACATTGCTTCATCACAATAAATAAATTTGCCGCAAAAAGGTTCAATTTTCAAATAAAAAAACTGATTTTAAACGAAATAGGTAAATTTGCTATAAAACAGATTAATTTTCAAACACAGATCTTAAATTGTTAATGAAAATAATGACCAAATTGTTAAACTTTTGAAATTTTTAACACAATACATGGATTTACCAAAAAAAGTTCAGATTTCAACTAAAAAATATAAATGTTTAAACA
>NC_046663.1:9580131-9593466 GCF_010883055.1 Belonocnema kinseyi | reverse complement strand
TAAAATGGGGATTTTCAAACAAAAAACATGACTTTTTAACAAAATTGTTGAATTTTCTACCAAGAAAAAAAGAATTTTTCACTAAAAAAGATTAAATCTTATGAAATAATATGATAGCTAATGTTTTAATCTAACTAACTGTTAACTTAAATATAGTTGCATTTAGCCAAAAATAGAAGTTTTCAACTAAACAAATGAATTTTCAACAAAAAAAAAGAATTTTTTAAAAATTTTTCACCAAAAAAAATCGTTTTTAAATAAAAAAGATAATTTCTCATTAAAAAGTATTTTAGTTTATATTTCAACCATAAATATTCTTAATATAATTGAACAAACAGTTTCAAATAGTTGAATTTAAAAAAAAAAGATTAAAAAAATTCAAAAGTTAAGTTTGCTGTGAATGAAGTCAAGTTTCACTTAATAAAACAACGGATTTTTAACAAAATAGTAAAATTATTAAACATAGAAATAAGTTTTCAATTAAAATGATGAATAAGCATAAAAATGAATTTTTAACGAAATAGTTCCACTTTCATTTAAATAATTGAATTTTCAAGAGGAAAAGAATTAAAGAATTGTAAAAAAATGGATTAAACCCGTGAATTTCAACGTTTTAATCAGTCTTTAATGGTCAATTTCAATCATTTATTAAAATGTACAAGTTTAATGAAGATTTTACTTGAGAAATTTAATAAAATGAAAATAATTCTTATTCATTTTTGAAGTTTTAAGAAATACTTTTAAAATGTTTGAAACAATTTTAAATTTTCTTTTAAACTTCATTTTCAAATTAAAAATCATTTGAAATTTGTCTCGAAATGTTACGAAAATTGCTTTAATCCATTGAAACATTTCAACATTCTTTAAAAGCTTCTAAACTTTTTATTAAACATCATCAAAATACTACCCCTTGTTTGAAATTGTTCAAAAACTTTTTTAAATTTTTAATAATTTCTGACGTATTTTAAAACCATCTTAATGTTTTTTTAAAAATTATTCCAATTTTTTCTAAAAATGATGTTTTAAAAAAGCAATTATATTAACAACTAGGTAGTAAGAGTTTTCAATAAAAAAATGTTGACTTTTCAGCCGGAAAAAAAGAATTTTGAACAAGAAAGATTAAATTTTCAGGTGAAAGAAGTAATTTTCGGTACGAAAAAATCTATATCTAGTTAAATAAATGTAAGAAAGACCGATTTTTTACACAGAATAGTTAAATTCTCAAATAAGTCTTTAATTTTCAAGATTTTTTAAAAAACGGTTGAATTTCTAACCCGAAATGTTAAATTGTCGACAGAAAAAATATTTTAAGTCAATCGATGAATATTTAATCAAAAAAGATGATAATGTTGCATTTTCAAGAATTTTTTCAAAAATAGTTTAATTTTCAAAATGAAAATTATTTTTTTCGAAGGGAGGTGGATTTTCAACTAAAAAATTGTTATACCAAAGATAAATTTTTTATTCAAAAGAAGGAGTTTTTGAAAAAATATACTAATTTTAACCAAATAGGTAAACCTTGAAGCTATAAGGGGTAAATTTACAACCAAATGGGGGAATTTTCAAGAATTTCTCAAAAATAGTTGAATTTTTAACCTGAAAAGTTCAATTTTCGACGAAAAATATTTTCAGCTAAGAGAGGTGAATTTTCAACCAAGAAAGATAAATTTCTACCATAAAAGTTAAATTTGTTTAATCGAAATGGACGAATATTTAAAAAGATATATAAATTTTTTACGCAGTATTTTAATTTTGAAATAAAAATACAAGTTTGAAATCAGGATTAAAATATCTGTATTTTTTATTTAAAAAATGAATTTATGGCAAAAAACAAGCAATTACCCAGTTAAACGCAACAAAGAAAGCATTTTTTAAACAAAAAAGTTGAATAGTCAACCAAAGTAATGATTTTAACGGAAAAACATGAACTTTTTACCCTAGAAGTAAAATTGTTCTAAATTCGAATTCTAATTCTAAATTAAAAATAGTTCAACTTAACCTGAAAGAAAACTTTTCAGCCGAAATGATGCATTTTCTACCAGAAGAGACGAATTACTAATAAAATATAATAATTTTTTTAACAATTAGTTTTATTTTTAAATCAATGAAATAAATTTCCAACAGAAAATGAAAAAGTTAAAACTTCAGTCATAAAAATTAATTGGCACTGAACAAAACAACGAATTTTCAACAAAACAGTTAAATTTTCTACCATAAAATAAGCGTCCAAATAAAATGGTGAATTTTTAATAATAAAAATGAATTTTTAACAAAGAAGTTTAAATTTCAATCAAGCAGTGGGATTTTCAATTAAACAAAGGTAAATTTTTTTAAAGAAAAAATGTGTGTGGTAGTGGGGCTAAACGGCAGAGGTAAAACGTTACGTGCGCTGGGCATCATATAGAGTATAGTAATTGATCGAGGACTCGCATTAGTGAAAAGGAGCTTGTATGGAGGTGGAGTAGTGGGGATATACCCGAGTAAGAGAGTACAGTGAGCACAAAGAGAGATAAATAAGATATCTGTATTTTTTAGTGAAAAAATTAATTTGTAATAAAATCGAGAAATTACCCAGTTAAACGCAACAAAGGAAGATTTTTTTTTCAGACAAAATATTTGAACAGTCAACCAAAGTAATGATTTTTCAAGAAGAAACATGAACCTTTTAACCTAATATTAAAATTTTCAACCTACAAGGGAAAAATTTTCAACCAAAAGTATACATTTTGAACAGAAAATATTTTAGTTGATATTTCATCCATACAAAAATTTCAATTCTGAACACAAAATAGTTTAACTTAACCAAAAAGAACATATTTTAGCCGAAATGGTTCATTTTCTACCAAAAGAGACTAATTTCTAACAAAACATAATAAATTTTAAACAAATAGTTTCATTTTCAAATCGATGAAATAAATTTCCAACAAGAAATAAAAAAAGTTAAATTTTCAGTTATAAAAATTAATTGGCACTGAACAAAACAACGAATTTTCAACAAAACAGTTAAATTTTCTACCATAAAATAAGCGTCCAAATAAAATGGTGAATTTTTAATAATAAAAATGAGTTTTTAACAAGGAAGTTTAAATTTCAATCAAGCAGTGGGATTTTCAATTAAACAAAGGTAAATTTTTTAAAAGAAAAAATGTGTGTGGTAGTGGGGCTAAACGGCAGATCTAAAACATTTCGTGTGCTGGGCGTCACATAGAATAAAGTAATTGATCGAGGAGTCGCATTAGTGAAAATGAGCTTGTATGGTGGTGCAGTAGTGGGGATATAAGAGAGTGAAGAGAGCACAGAGAGTACAAAGAGCACCGTGAGTACGGATAGAGAAAGAAAGAGAGAGAGAGAGAGAGCACAGAATTTGGTTATCGCGGCAGTAGTGGGGATAACATAGATTAATTAGTGATTTCAAGTGAATATTTGATTCAGCAAGCTATAGTAATTTATCGATTTGTTATAACGATTGTTTTGTCAGTAGAAATGACTGGTTTTCAAATTGAAGCAAGCTTGGGTAATTTAATCGATGAAATTATGGCTGATTTAAATTTAGAATGTACTCTAATGCAATACCTAATTTATTTTGGACTCCTTTGAGGATAATATCGATCTGCAGAACGAGACGCAGAATCATAAATTATTAGATTGAACTTCTCTAGTTCTAGTTATTACAAAACAATGCACGTCTGAAATTATAACTAATCCGAGTACACCCGTAGAGAAGATGAAACAATAGTACGCTATCCATGCAAGCTCAACTTCCACTACAGTTTATTATACTCTCTCCGTAATTAATAGTCAAGAGCAGAAATATATTTCTTCCTTTTCTTGCAGCGGAACTCAATTAAAATGATAATTATTTACTAATGAACAGATGGACTAAAAATTAAAAATTGACCTGCTTTGGTTCTAGCACTACACAAGGTAAGAAAAAGAGTCTTAAGAAAGAAGGGGATAAATTATTAAATATAAGAATTAACATAAAAAGGAAAAAGCGGTAAAAGAAAATGCAATAATTACAGAAGTATTTATTTTAAAGATTATTATCATAGGTAATTATTATAACCATTGGTAATTTTTTTTGAGATATTATTAGGTACCGCAATTAGAATAATTTTAAAAATACTTATTCGCAGCCTGTTAAAAAATGGTGACAAAAAAGTACAAAAAACTAGAACAATTTTTACAGGAATTCACAAACAGATAAAATAAATTACAACTAGAATTACAGAAAAGGAAAACTTTTTTCTAACAGAAAAAAAATTTGAATTTTTTCATGCATATTGTTGTATTTTGTTGCAGTTTTTATTTTCTAAAAAATCACAAAATATTATAATGCTTAATAATTTACACATATAAAATAAAAGATTTTAATCCTTTTCAATTGGAATTTTTTAGTTGAAAGCGGTTAAAATACAATAAGTTAAATTTTTACTTTTATACATTGCACAGTTAAAAGATTTAAAAGAATAGAAATCCACATTATCGTTTCCAATTCTATGAATTGAAGAATAAATAAACAAAATGTATACATTTTTAAAATTAAATCATTTTAACCAATTTATAGCCTAAAAAGCTCCTAAATTTTATCTTCAAAGTATTGAAAAATCTACATTGTATTTTAACTGGCATGAAATCTTTTCACAACTCAAATTATTTTCAAATCTTTTAAAACTTCTCAATAAAAAATAATTTTAAATTTTCCCAGCAAACACATGGTTTCTTTTTTCTTTTCTTTGAACCTTTCAAGATCCTTAAAAAGTTTAAAAATCCAATTATGTAATGTTAAAAAATCTAAATTTGTTTTTTTATCTTCCGAACTCTTTTTCAGTTCTATATTAAGTTTAAATTTTCTCAAGACTTGTAAATATCTCTAAAGCTAACTCAATTTTTTCTAAGTTGATAGTTGTTTATATTTTATTTATGTTTTCATTATATAATTTATAATTGCTTTTTTTAATCAAAATATTTTTTAAATATTCAAAAAAATGTCATCCTTAATTTAAAAATTTAAAATTAATTGGTTACAAATGGATTATTTTAAATTAACATTATAAAATATTAACGATTCAAAGCTTTCTATTTCAACTAGTTCAGTCTAAAACTATTTAGGTTTCAATATTTAATTTTTTATGTTTATTTTAAACTTGAAAATTCGAATTCGTATTTGAGAATGTTCCAAATTAAAGAAATTCAAAAAATAAATCGTCAAAATTATACAATTTTAATTGTTAATTTTCATAATTCAAAACCTCGATTTTATACGATCTACAATTCAAAGTTCTGCAATGTTAAAAATTAACAATGAAAAATTTTTGAATTTATATATGAAAATAATTTTTTTTTATTATGTTGATTTTGGAAATCGACAGTTTTTTTAAACCAAGTAATTGAATTCTCAATAAAAAAAAGATAAATTTTTAAAAAGAAAACTCATTTAATCCGTAACTTTGAACATTTTAATCAGTCATCATTTGTTCATTTTAATCATTTATTAAAACGTAGAAATTTAATGAAGAATTTTTCTTAAGACATTAATGAAAAATTTTCGAAATTTCTTAAAATACTTCAAAATATTTGAAAATATTTTGAACTTTCTTTCAAAAATCATTTATCCAAATCAAAAAATTATTTGACATTTTCCCAGTAATCTCAAGAAAATTGCTTTCATCTCTTGAAACCTTTCAAAATTCTTAAAAAGCTTTTCGACTTTTTGTTCAAAATCATAAGTTACCACCCATCATTTTAAATTGTTTGAAATCTGTTTCAAAATTCAAATTATTCCCGAAATTAAAAAAAAGCTTCTAGATATTTTTAAAAACCAATTAAATTCTTCCTAAAAATGATGTTTTAATCGAGCAGTTAAATTTTCAACCACGTAGAAAACTGTTCAATAAAGAAAGATGAATTCTCAGAAAAAAATATTGAAGGTTAAACAGTCAAGTTTTCAATTCTAAATCGTCAAAATTAAACAAAATTTCATATTTAAAACATCAAACATACGGAATTTTGCATTGATAAACTTGAAAGTTGTTTAATTTTTTATTTTGGATTTACTAAATTAAAAACTACTTCATTTTAAAGATTTATAATGCAAAGTTCTACAGTTTTCAAAATTTATATATGAAAATTCTTCACCTTATTTGCGGTTTAAGATGTTCAAATCTTTATGATTTTGATGATTTTGGAAATCAAAAGTTAAGTTTTCAATGCTTCATCTTCCAAATTTTTAATGATAAAAAGGGATAAATATTATAGAATTTTCAATTTTCAAATTCGAAACTTGCGAATTTCTCAATTATAAATTTTCATAATTGAAAATTTTAAATTTCAAATCAAAATTGGAAATTCATTAATTTCAAATCAAAATTAGAAATTTATTAATTTCAAAAATGAATACTTAAGAAATCTTAAATTCTGATGATTTTAAAGATTAAAAGTTTATAGTTTTGAATTATAAATGTTCTAAATTGAAGAAATTTTAACTTAAAAATATCTAAATTATAGAATTTTTAATTGTACAACTCTAAACTTGCAAAATTCACAGTGGAAAATTAAAAAACAAATGATAAAGTGTGAATATCTGATAGCCTGTTATAATTGCTAGTTTAATATATACAATTTTTTTTATCGCTCTGATAATATTTAGTCGGAGAAAATATATTTTAAACTTACTTAATTGTTTTCTAAATTAATAATAGTTTAATTCTTATTCATTAATTTTTCTAAATAAAAAACATTTGAATTTTCCCAGCAAATTTAAGCATTTATTTTTTATTTTTCTTGAACTATTTAAAGATCCTTATAAAGCCTGAAAATTGTATTTTTAAACCTTCAAAACCATAAATTAATTCTTTTTTTCAAAATCTTTTCCAGTTTTAAATTATTTTTGAATTTTCTCATAACCCTTGAGCTAACTCATATTTTTTCAGATAATTTTTCAATTATTATTAATGTATCAGAATTAAATAACTTTAGTTACATCTTTTAAAAATTTGTTAATTAGAACAATTAATATCATAACGTTGAAAGCTTAAATTTTAAGGTCTGGAATATTAAGAATTAGAAGCTTTCCATTTCCAATATTTCAGTTTAAAATTGTTTAGTTTATAATAGTTATTCATTTTATGATTAATTTGCAGTCGAGAAGTCGAGTTTTCATTTTAAATGTTTAAAATTAAAGAAATTCCCAAAATAAATCGTTAAAATTACAGAATTTCAATTGTTCATTTTAAAAATTGAAAACCATACAATTTTAAGAGATCTTCAATTTTTAAGTCACAATTAAAACTCATAAATTTAAAAAACAAAAAAATACAAATTCTTAAATATAGATGATTTTGAAAATAAACATTTTTTCAAACCAAGTGGTTGAATTTTTAATAAAAAAAGATAAATTCCCAAAAATAGATCTAATTCGTGACTCTCAAAATAATAATCGGTCATTATTTAAAATTTGAGAAAGATTTTAAACGATTTTAAACTATACGTTATATATTTATGAATTTTCAGAAAAAGTAAAAAAGCTTTTCAAGCATGCTAAAAGGTTTGAAGAGCTTGAAGGGATTTTCTTGAAATTTATGAAAAAAATTCAAATAATTTTTTAATTGAAAAAATGAATTTTAAAAATTGAATTCAACATTATTTTCAAGAATTTCAATGTATTTTTTAAGTCTTAAAAAATTATTTAAAAATGTTTTTTCATGCTTTAAATTTTCTTGGAAAAATTCGAATAATTTTAAAAGATATTTGGAAGCATACATTTCAAAGTATAAAAAAAACACTTCTGAATAATTTTCGAAGCTTAAAAATTTTTTTTAATTTTTCCTAAAAATGGTGTTTTAACAAAACAGTTGAATTTTCATTCAGGTAGAAAAATTTGAAATAAAAAATATGAGTTCGAAGCAAAAAGTCAAGTTTTCAATTCTAAATCGTCAAAATTAAACAAAATGTCGAATCAAAAACATAAAATTACGGAAACTTGCATTGCTACACTTGAAATTTATTAAATGTTTAATGTGGATTTTGTAAATTGAAAACTCTTCTATTTTAAGGATTTATAACTTAAAGTACAATTTACAAGTACTACAATTTTCAAAATCTATATATAATATTTCTGCAGTGTTAAATATTAGCGTTTTAAAATTTTCGGTTGTTCACGATTTTCATGATTTTGGAAGTAAAAATTAAGTTTTCAATTCCAAATCTTTCAAATATATAAATTTATAATCTACAGAATTTTTAAATTATTTTTTGTGAAAAATTGATCGTTGTTAGTTAAAAATTTAAATTTTTTTTAAAAGTTGAACTATTCTCTCAAACATTAATTTTATTATTTGGGATAGCTATTCTTTTAAAAAATCGTTTTTATTGAAAATTATTTATTTTACTGAAAATTCAACTGTTTTCTTTTTGGTTGAAAATTCTTTTTATTTTACAAATCAACAATTTAGATAAAATTTATTTATTATATTTTTTAATTGTTTTTTTTTGAAAAAATTAATCCTTGTGGTAGAAAATTGAACTAGTCTGTTGAAAATTTAACTTTTTTTTTTTGAAAATTCGTTTTTTGTTTATTTATTAAACTTTTTTTTACTTCAACTATTTCATTTTAGGTTGAAAATTGATCATTTTTTATTTAAATTCAACAACTTGGTTAAAAATCAAATTTTTGGTTAAAAACTTATATTTTCTGGTTAAAAATTTAATTTTTTAATAAATAATTGGCCTTTTTGCTGTTATAATACAACAGTATGGTTGACGCTGGATTGGTTAAAAATACAACTTTTTAAATAAAAATTAATCCGTTTTCATCGAGGATTCAACCGTTTTGTTAAGAATTAGTTAGTTTGCAAACTAATTTTCTGGTTTAAATTTTTTAGTGAAAAATACCATTTTTTCAGTTTAACTATTTTCTTACATTTTTTCTTTTATTTGAGAACACTTTTTTTTCTATCACTGCCAATTTAATTTTTCAATTTTTGACTGAAATTAGTTCTTTTTCTATGAAAATTTAGTCTATTTGTGTTAAAAAAATTTCTTTTTAATTTGGAAATTATATTTTTATCATAGAAAATTGAACCATTTTTTTTAAATTATCTTTTTTGTGCAAAAATTAACTACTCGATTAAAAGTTATACCAAACGGTCGAAAATTTAGGTTATTATAAGACCATCCATCTTTTTCGTTGCAAATTTAACTACATTGTTAAAAATGAGTTTTTCTTAGATTTAAACTGAATTTGTTTAAGTTGTAAATTTAATGTTTTTTTTCTTTTACTACTGATAACTTTCAGTTAAAAATTCACCTATTTGGCTTAAAAATACGTCTTTCCTGGTTGAAAATTCTATAATTACCGTTTCAAAATAAACTGATTGGTTGAAAATTTATATTTTTTGGTTAAAAATTCAACCGTATTTAAAAATTTTTTGGATGAATATTCGTCTACTTTTGTTTTGAAATATCAACTATTCTATTTTCAGGTGGAAAAAGTTGCAATAAAAAAAGATGAATTCTTAACAAAAAAATATTTTAGTTTCAAAAGTCAAGTTCTCATTTCTAAATAGTCAAAATTAAACAAAATGTAGAATCAATAATATAAAAATTACGGAATTTTGCATTGTTCAGCTTGAAATTTGTTTAATGTTTAATTGTGGATTTAGTAAATTAAAAACTTTCCTATTTTAAAGATTTATAATTAGAACTACAATTATCAAAATTTGTATATGAGAATTCTTCAGTTTCAAAGATTCACCGTTTAAAATTTTCGCATCTTTATAATTCCCATGATTTTGGAAATCAAAAGTTAAGTTTTCAATCCTAAATCTTTCAAATTTATAAATTCCTAATTTACAGAATTTTTTTATAAAACTATTATATTTTCAACCATAAAATATGAGTTCTCAGCCAAAAAATTCATTTTCCACCAAGTAGTTGAATTTACATTAAAAATAATCCATTTTCAACCCAAACTAAATTAGTTGGAGTCGAAAAATAATATTTTCAATAATAAACAAAAAACGAATTTTTAAGAAAACAGTTAAATTTGCAAAATATCAGTTTAAATTTCTATCACAAAGACTAATCTTTTCCAAAAACAACGATTAAAAAACAAAATAAATAAATTTTGATCTAAATTGTCGAATTGTTAAATAAAAAGCATTTTCAACCAAAAATAAAACAGTTAAGGTTTCAGTTAAATAAATAATTTTTAATACAAACGATTTTTTAAAAGAATAATTATATACTCAACTGATAAAATTAATGTTTGGGAAAATAGTTCAACTTTTAAAAAATAGTTGAATTTTTAACTAATAATAATCAATTTCTAACCAAAAATAAATAATAATAAAGAATAAAAAATGCTGTAGATTATAAATTCATATATTTGAAAGATTTAGAATTGAAAACTTAACTTTTTACTTCAAAAATCCTGAAAATCGTGAACAACCGAAAATTTTAAAACGCAAATATTTAAAACTGAAGAATTCTCATATATAAATTTAAAAAATTGTTGTATTAAAAAATTTTAAATTTAACAATGCAAATTTCGGTAATTTGGATGTTTTTGATTTGACATTTTGTTTAATTCTCCCGATTTAGAATTGAAAATTGGACATTTGAAACTAAAATACTTTTTGTTGAGAACTCATATTTTTTATTGAAAATTTTTCTACCTAAATGAAAATTTAACTGTTTGGTTGAAACATCATTTTTAGGAGAAATTACGAAAAAATTTTAAACTTCGAAAATTATTCAGAAGTGTTTTTTTATACTTTAAAATGTACACTTCCAAATATCTTTAAAAATTATTAAAATTTTTTCAAAAAAATTTAAAGTATGCAAAAACATTTCTGAAAATTTTTTGAAGTTTTACAAAATTCCGACACATTTAAGATACTAAAGTAATTGAATTTTACGAAAATAGGTTGCTAAATATTAAATTCCGTAACTTTTATAGTAAATTTACTTAATTTTTATTCAAATTCAGAAGCGGTTTCTGAAAATTACGGATATTTTCCTAAAATTCCTAAATGGTAACAGAAATCACGCATCACAAGTAAAATAAATTTGAAATTTTTTAAATTTTAATTTGAAATTCGTTTATTTATATTTATTTGTTTGCAGTGGCTTTCTCCGCAATATTACCTTTTTAGTTATAAATTTTATTACTTGTTTGAAAAATCATAAATTTTGTTGAAAAAAAATCCTTTCTGGTTGAAGATTTGAATTTTGGTTTTAAAAATTCAACTAGTTTCATAGAAAATTAACTTATTTTTTAAGACTCATATTTCATTGCTAAAAAGTCAAACGGAATCTTTTTTGTTTAAGAATTCAACTATTTTCCGAAAATTCCTCTTTCTATTAAAAAAAATCATCTACTTTACTATAAATTGCATCTTTCTTCTAAAAAATGCAACGGTTTGGTTTAAAATTCAAGAATTTTGTATTAAAGTCTTTTTTCTTCTCTTCTAATAATTCAACTGTTTTATTGAAAATTCATATTTTTGGGTAGAAAATGCAACTATTTTCATAGACAATTTTTTCCTCATTTAAAACTCATATTTTTATGCCCAAAAGTGAGACCTAAATCTTTTTTGAATAAAAATTCAACTATTTTTTTTTATTATTTGTCTTCGATTTAAGAATCCATTTATTTGAGTATACGTAACACCTTTCTTGGATAAAAATGCAACTAATTTTATAAAAAATAATCATTGTTTTTCTTCAAAAAGTTGCCCTTTTTTATTAAAATTTCAACTGTTTCGTTGAAATATCGTATTTTTCGGTTGAAAATTAAAGTATAATTTTCGTGGAAGATTTACTTCTTGTTGTAATCTTATATTTTATTGTTAAAATGTCAAAATAAAGTTTTTTTTGGATGAAAATTCAATTTTTTTTTCATTTGCATTTTTGGTTTAAAAATTCATTCGTTTTAGTAGAAACTCCATGTTTCTTGGATAAAAATTCTACTGTTTGCTTGAAAGTTAATATTTTCTCTGTTTGAGGACACAACTTGTTTTTGTTGAAAATTTCGGTTGAACCACTTTTTTAAGAAATCATTTTTTTAGGCAGTATTCGTATTTTAGTTAAAAATAAATTTATTTATTCAAAGGTTTAGTTACTCTGCTACAAATTAATTTTTTTCTGAAAATTCATATTTTCTGTTTGAAAATTACATTTTTTGCGAAAAAATGATACACGAATATTATTTATAAAAAATAAAATAAAATTCTTTATAAATTTTGTGAGTAAAGTTCTCTAAACATGTCATCTATATAGACATTATTGTTTGCTACATTAATTTTAATATAAATTTTCAGCATATAGTTGTCTTAAAAATAAAAATTTAAGTAAGATTATATACGAATGAAGTTTATATGTAAATAAATATGTTATATAATATACTCAATATTTTAAATATAAAAAAAATTCTTATGATAAAATATTTTTTTATATTTATATTTTTAGGACAAATATAGACTTCATGTTTTGTATTAAAATAATGAACCAACAATTTTTTCTTTCACTCTACACTGTTAAAAATAATATTAAATTTGATATACCGATGTGTGTTAAAATTAATATATGAAGTATATGAAATCGCCAATAAGAGCGCGTATATTAAATTTCATATACATTCATGTTAATCACCTACAAGAAAAATCATATCCTTTCATTTTTACCAAATTTAAAATAAGTTTAGCCGTAATTTTCGATTCTAAATAATAAAACAGGATACATGCTTCCTGTTAACTAAAAATAAAATTGGATTATAAGTCGAAAAGTTCAATTAAGAAAATAAATAACAGACTTAACCAACAACTAATTGTATTCCCCTTAAATTTTGACCATTTAGAGCAAAATTTGGAAAAATTAAACCCGTACATTGCACTTTGCTATACTGACCTGTATATTAAATTTAATACACATGTATATTAAATTCACTACAACAATGTATGTTAAATTTCAGTAGCGGTAGTACATATTTTGTTCACACACATGTATATTAAACCTCATACAGATTTTTCTGACAGTGTTGGAATCCTCTGATACAGTAACTGAAAATTCCTAAACTGGAACATAATTTTCTGATACATGTGGCTGAAGTTACATGCAGTTACCGTTGATGAAATTTCTGTCACAGTTTCGGAAAATTAAGAAACGGTTTCTGCATAAAGCTTTAGTGACGCGTCTCTGAAAATTCCTACTGAAGTTTTTAACAGTGTAGCTAATAAGAGGTCAATATGTAATATTATGTTACGAATGTTAGATGGATATATAATAGATTCAATTTTTTGTAAAGCTCTGAGAATATGTCGGCTGAAAAATGTG
>NC_046663.1:9570389-9580031 GCF_010883055.1 Belonocnema kinseyi | reverse complement strand
AAGTGCTCTGCAGTGTAACGTACACAATATCAATTTATCGCCTGACATATGGCAGCATCAATAGGACACCCTTCATGTGTATATATGCATATAATGCATATGTAGAATAAGGTAAACATGGGTAAGTGTGGTCTGTCTAAATCAGTAAACCATGCATATATTTTACACATAGGACCACACACACACGCACACACACATATACAAACATGCATATATTGAAACCGCTAACGAATACAGACACACGTACTATATACGTTTTCACGGGTAATGAACTCTAAAACTCCTTTCTCACGTAGAAAATCCTAAGATGAGGTAAATTTTATTCTGTCCGGTTTAGAAATAAAATGTAAATAGAATTCTTGGTGCGAAATTTCTAAAAAGAATTTGTTTGAACCACTATTGTTTTAATACCACGGAAGTGATGGAGAAAAAAAAGAGACAAGGGATACAATTATGCAAAAAAATTAACTTTGGTAAACTATCAAATTAAAAATTAGTTGTATTTTTGAGGAAATTGGTGAATTTTGAAGGATTTTGTTGAAATAAGTTAAATTTTCAAGATAAAAAGTTGAATTTTTGAGAAAAAAAATTTTCAGCCAAGATAAAATTTTAATCTAAAAGGACGATTTTTCAACAAAATATATGAATTTTACACAAAACTGTTTAATTTTAAAATAATATGGTTACGTGTTTAACAAAAAATTAAATATTTGAATTAAAATATATGAATTTTTAGAAAAATATTCAAGTTTCCAAGCAAAAAAGTTGAATTTTTTTTAGAAAACTTGTGAACAAGAAAAGAAAAATTTTTACAAAGAAAGGTTACATTTTCAGCCCAAAAAAATAATTTTAAACTAGATAAATAAATCTAAAAAAAAATGTTTTAACATAATATTTCAGTGTTCAAACAAAAGAACTGATTTTCAACAAAAAAGAATCATTTTTTATTCAAATAGATCAATTTTAAGCAAATTAAAGAATTTTTTCATTAAATAGTTACATTTTTAACATAGCAATGATCAATTTTCAAACAAATTTTTGAATTTTCACGAATTTTTTCGAAAATAGTTGATTTTTTATATAGATGAAGGATACATTTTTCATCCAAAAGTATATATATATATATATATGAATGAGCAAATATATGAATTTTCAACTAATAAAGATAAATTTTCATTTGAAAATAAAATATTTGAATTTTCAACTTAAAAAATCAATTTAAATAATTATAACAAGAAATCAAGCCGTTATATTCAATGAGAAAGACGATTTTTTAATGAAATAGTTGAATCGTCAACCAAATATATAAATTTTTAACAAAACGGTTTGGTTTTGAAGTTAAAAAGTCTCATTTTTTATAAAAATTTTGACTTTTAGGTCAGAAAAGAAGAATTTTTGATAAAAAAATTAAATTTTAAGCTTGGAGAAGTAATTTTCAGTACAAAAAAAAGTATTTCATTTAGTTAAATAAATCTAATGAAGAAAATTTGTTTACGAAATAGTTGAATCTCCAACGAAAACGATAAATTTTGAACCTATAAAGGATACATTTTAAACCAAATTGATAATTTTCATGAACTTTTTTCAAAAATAGCTTGGATTTTCAACCCGAAAATTGTAATTTTCGACAAAATTTTTAACCAAGAAAGATAACTTTTTACCATAAAAAATAACTTTTTTATGGCAATAGTAGAATATTTAACAAGACATATAAATCGACTACCAATCAATTCTATTTTTAACTAATATTGACAATTTTTTTAAAAATAAAATAGCTGCATTTAAAACTTAAAAAATTAATATTCAATAAAAAAAGAATCAAACAGTTGAATTTGTAGATAAAAGATACATTTTTGACAATATAAATGAATCGTCAACCAAATGGATGAATTTTTGACGAAAAATTTGGGTTTTCAAGCCAAAAAGAAAAATTCTCCAGAAAACTGTGGATTTTTGAACAAGAAAATAAGGATTTTTAACGGCATTTAATTTTTAGTTCAAAAAACTTATTTTCTGCGATAAAAAAAAACGAATTTAATAAAAATATATATATTTTTTACTAAGTAGTTGAATTTTGAACCTATAAAGAATTCAACCAAATTGTTGAATTTTCCAGAATTTAAAAAAAAATTTTTAATACTCTACCCGAAAAATATAATTTTCGAAAAAAATATATGTATGTAAGTAAGATAAATTTTCAACCAAAAAAGATAACTTTTCTACCACAAAAAATAAATTTTTTAAATCAAAATCGACGAATATTTAACAAGATATATAAACTTTCCAACCAATAGTTGAATTTTGAGCTAATTAAGATGAGTTCTAAGTCAGAAATAAAATATTTAAATTTATAATTTGGAAAATTAATTTTTAACAACCAAAAAACAAGAAATTAACTAGTTAAACCCAACGAAGACGGACACATTTTTTGAAAAAATAGTTCAATAATCAACAAAAATAATGAATTTTCAAGAAACAATATTAACTTGTTACGCAAATAAATAAAATTTCAACCTATAAAGAAAAAATTTTCAACCAAAAATGGAATAGTTAACTTTTTAAATGAAACGATCAATTTTCTACAAGAAAATAGATTCTTTGAGAACAGTTTTCTTTTAAATGTAGTTTACTTTGAAACGAAAAATACAAATTTTCAAAAAAATTGTTAAATCTTTATTAAAATTAATTAGTTTTCAACCCAAGGAGATTTATTTTTCAGCAAAAAAAAATAATAATAATTTTTAACAAAACACATCAATTGTTAATTAAAAATATCAATTTTTATTGGAAAGTGGAGTGGGTTACGTTTTCAGTTAAGAAATTAAGGTATCATCTAAAAAAACTAATCTTTGTTAGAATATTTAACTTTTTCCCGAAATGATCATTTTTCAACCAGGAAGATTAATTTATTAACATAAAAATGGCATTATCAACCAAATTTAGCCAACCTAATTTTAACTAAATCAGATTAATTCAAAGTATATATAGTTGAAGTAGCAATAGTGAGTTTATCTTAAAAAACTTTCAAAAAGTGAGTTTAGAAAAGACTGAATAAAAGTAACCATGTGTCAGCCCTGATCATTATTGAAAGTTACTTAAAGTGCTTTTTACAGGAATTCCCTGAATTTTGAATAATTTTTTTCAAAACCTCTTACTTTTCCCTGATTTCCAGCTTTTTGTTGACCTGTGGCCATCCTGATTTAACATATATCAGGCTTAACCCAGTTATCTTATTATTCAATAAAATCTTTATTCTTTCCTATTATCCTTTTATGTTTAACTGAAGCTGAGGAACACCTGCGAATAGATATAAGGCAAGCCGCTTTCATTGAATTCAATTTACACTTAAGATTATGGAGAATTATATCCCAGATTTAAGAGCGCCCACAGTAAATCCCCGAGATATTATTTATTTAAAGTTGGATAATAACGTTAAAAACAATTGAAAACTACAATTATCCACCCCCAGATAATTACTATCATGAGGCGGATAAAAATCATCCGCCTTCAGATAATTCATAACGATAAGGATAAAAATTATCCGACCTCAGATAATTTTTTATCACGAGGTGGATAAAAATGATCCGATCTTAGATAGTTTTTATCACGAGGCGGATAAAAAATTATTTGTTCTTAAATCATTTTCATCACGGGGCGGAAAAAAATGGTCTGTCCTAAGGTAAGATTGATCGAGGTAAGGATAAAAATTATCCGACATCAGATAATTTTTATCACGAGGCGGATGAAAATGATCCGCCTTCAGATAATTTTTATGAAGATAAGGATGAAAATTATTCGACCTTAGATAATTCTTATTACGAGACGGATAAAAATTATCCGACCTCAGATAATTTATATCGCAGCACATCCCTGAGATAGGATTGACCTCAAATTGAATGAAAAAGCTGTAAACAATTGAAAACTACAATTATCCGTAATCAGATCATTTTTATCACGAGGCAGATAAAAAGTATCCGCCCTCAGATAATTTTTTTGAAGATAAGGATAAAAACTATCCGACCTCAGATAATTTTTATTGCGAGGTGGATTAAAATTATCCGATCTCAGATTATTTTTATCACAAGGCGGAACAACATTGTCTGTCCTCAGATAATTTTTATCAAGACAAGGATAAAAATTAATAAACAATTTAAAACTACAACTATCTGCACTTAGATAAATTCATGAAGAGGCGGATAACAAAAACGACGTAAGAATTTAATTTCCAATTATTTGCAGCATTTTCATCAAACTTAGAAAAAAAAATAGGACGGGGATTTACTCTGCAGTATAAGCATTGTAGACTTTTCAGTTTTTATAACACGTGACACTGTGCTGATTAGCAATTATTATCGATACCAAACTAATTCAGTAGTTGAATTTTCGAATGCAATAGTTGAATTTCTAAACAAAAAAGACGAATTTTTAGAAGACGGTAGAATTTTTCAAAATGAAGTTTATTTTCAGACTAGAGACATCAATTTTCAACCGAAAATGATAACTTTTTTACCATTTAAGGATGAACTTTCAATCCAAAAGGAAAAATTTTTCACAAAACAGTTGAGTTTTTTACAAAAAGATGACTTTTATAAAATAGCTTAATTTTTATGAAAATAAATAAACTGTTGACAAAATATTGGAATTTTTAAACAAAAAGCTGAATTCTTAGCTCAGAAGATTAATATTACACACACACACACACACACACACACGAGTTTTCAATAAAATACTAGAATTTTCAACAAAATAATTTAATTTTCGCCTATAAAGGGATGAGTTTTTAATCAAAAATGAAGTTGTTTAATTTTTATTTTAAAAAGATACTTTTCGACAAAAATAAAAACATATTTTCAGTTTGGTTAAGTTTAACGAAAAGAAACGAATTTTTAACTAAGAAGAAGAATTTTATTTGACACCGATATTTTAAATAAAATACATGAATTTTTAACAAAATAATGGAATTTTTTAACAAAGAAGATAAGTTTCGAATAAAAAATGGAATAGTTTAATTTTTTGTTTGAAAAAATTACTTGTCGACAATAATAAAAACATATTTTTATTCAGTAGAGTTAATTTAAAAAGGAAGTTTTAAACAACATAGTTGACTCTTCGACCAAAATGGCGAATTTTTAACAAAAGTCATTGAATAGAAATTGTAAATTTCACCCAAATAATTCCATTATTTAGTAAATTGTCATATTTTAAAATGAAAAAGCCGAATTCTCAACACTTGAATTTTCAGCTTCAAAATGCCAATTTAGAAAAAAAAAATTACGCTCATACAGTTTAATTTTTTAACGAAATAGTTCAATTATCAACGAAAAGAAAAAATGATTTTTTCACTAGAAAGTGTAATTTTTAAACAAAATTTGGTCAAAAATTCAACTTTATTGGATGAAATTTGAATTCCTTTGTGAAAAATTATTTTTTTGGTCGAAGATTGATCATTTCAGTTGAAAGCTCACCTCGTTCGTTAAAAATTAAACTATTTTATTAAAAATTTGTATTTTTGGTTAAACATTTATTGTTGAGAACAAAATTTAATTATTATATTTGTGATTGAAAAGTGACCAGCTGTTGTTTGAAATTGCATTCTTTGGTTTAAAAATTTATCTATACTATGAGAAAATATAACTATTTTGTTGAAAATTCATTTTTTGGTAAAGAATTCTTTTTTCTCAAAAACTCAACTTAAATTTTTTGTGAATATTTTTTGAACTTCTACTTTGATAACTAAGATATATTGTGAGTTTGGTTCTTGCTGAATCAATTTGGTAGCCAGAAGAATCCATGTTCTACAAAATTCAAGAAAATAATAAAGCAGATTTTCTTTAAAACGTCACCTTTATTATTATTATTCTAAATATTCTTGAAAAGTTTCGACTAATACGAAAAAGGAATTTTATCAGTATCAAGCGGGTTAAACTATTTTCGAGGCCAGAAGAATATTTTTTCCTGAAAATATAGTTTTTCAGTTTTTATCGTAAACTATGAAAAACATCGCAAAAGAATAAGTGTCATTTTCAATCAAGCTTCTTTAGACGTGCAAACTTTTATGTTAACATTTTTTAGTATCTCTCGTTTCCTTCTAGAAAAAGAAGAAAAAAATGAAAAAAAATATAGTAACATTTTTATACTGAAACCACAATGTGTACTAAAACAAACAATGTTAATGCAAAAGGCAATAAATGCAAGTCATTACGGATTGTCTAATATAAAGAAATTGAATTAAGTTTTCTTAAGTTCAAGGTTTTAATTTAAAATTAGCATTATAGAAATTTAAGTGTTAAATTCAGAATTGGTATTATTTCATCAAAAAGGATTGATAGCTCATTTCATGTGAGCGCACTTTTAAAAAATCATTCGAGTTTCTTCAAACTGACTATCGTGGAACTAAAGGATCTTATTGTAGGTTCAAAATTATATATTTTCTACTGAAACTTCTAAAATTTAAATTCCAAATATCTTTAAAAAATTGAAAATGTTACTATCTGGAAAACTGGAATAAAAATGTATATAAAAATCAAAAATTTTAAAATAACTAAAGCTATACATTTGATATCATACCATTCATAAACGAATTGACTAATGTCAAAAGAACCGAATTGGGTTTGTTGATGTTTAATGTTTTTAATTCAAAATGAGCATTATTTAAGGCATTCCATTTCACATGACTCCACTGCTGAAAACTCTTTCAAGTTTATTCAACCTGTAAATTGTGGTTCAAAACTATATAAGTTTTATTTAAACTTCCTGACTTTCAAATAAGAATTCCAAATATCTCTAAAATTGTCATAATTGTACAGTCTATAAAACTGAAACAACAGTGTATACCAAAACCAACAATTTATAATAACTTAGGCTATACATTGGATATCATAAATTTCATAAACGCATTTTCTAATGTCAAAGGCATCAAATTTGGTTTGTTTAATTTTAAGGTTTTCCTTTAAAATTATTATTATTCGAGGTATTACATTTTACGTGAGGGCAATGGTGTAAACTCTTTTGAGTTTCTTCAGACTGTAGATTGTTTTACTAATCTTCTAGGATCAAATATACACATTCTCAATTTAATTTTTTATGTCTTAAATTTAATTTTTTGCGTTTTAAATTTAACTTTTAAATATCCTGAGCCATATTAATATTGTACAATTTATGGGGCTGAAACAACAATTAATACTACAACAAACAATGTTAAATACTAAAGGAAGTTAATCTGCTATCGTACAATTCATTACGGATGGCTAATATCAAAGGAATTGAATTGAGTTTATTAAAGTTCAATAATTTGATTGTTAATTAGCATTGTTTGAAGCATTCCACTTCATATGAGAACACTTTAAATTTTCTTCCAACTGTAAATTGTGGAACTAAAGAATCCTATTCTAGGTTCGAAACGATATATTCTTTATTTAAAATTGTGAAATTCCAAACAGTTCACAAACAAGTTGTCCAATGTTAACGGCATCAAATTAAATGTACCAAATTTAAGAGTAGTAATTCAAAATTTATATTATTCGAGGCTTTCCTCTTCATATAAGCACACTGATAGAGGATCTTTTAAATATCTTTAGTCTGTAATTTGTGGAATTAAATGATGCTATTTCAGGTTGAAAACAATATATTCCTTATTTAAACTTCTTAAATATCATATTGAAATTCCAAATTTTCAAAAACATGTTAACATTCTGGATTCCAGAAAACTGAAACAAAAATGTATGCTAACTAACAATTTAGAATAACTAAGGCTACCTCTTTGATAGCATTCAATTGATAAACGTATTGTCTCATGTCAAAGGCATCAAATTGGGTTTGTTTTATTTTAAGGTATTTATTTAATATTGTTATCATGTGAGACATTACATTTCACATTAGGGCACTACTGAAAATGCTTTCAAGCTTCTTTAAACTGTAAATTAAGGAACCAGAGGATCTTATTCTAGAATTCAAAAGGATATGTTCTTTATACAAACATCTTAAGTTTCACATCAAAATTACAGATATCTTAAATCAGATCAAAATTGTACAGCCTAGAAAAATAAAATAAAAATGTGTACTGAAGTCAACAATTTAGAATAATTAAGTCTATAAATTTGATATCATTCAATTGATGAACGGATTCCCTAATGTCAAGGGCATCGAATTGGATTTGTTGAAGTCAAAGGTTTTAATTTAAATTTGTTATTATGTCAGGCATTTCATTTCATATTAGCCCAATGCTGAAAACTCTTTCTAATTTATTCAAATTGTAAATTGTGGAAATAGAGGTTTCTATTCTAGGGTTAAAAAAATATAAATAATTTGAAAACTTCTTATCTTTCAAAGTAAAATTCTAAATATCTATGAAAATGTCGCAATTATACAGTCTACAAAACTAAAACAAGAATGTGTGCTTAGGCTAATAATAATATAAAATAATATCTTTAATTCATTTATTCATTATTAACTTAAATTTCAAATTAAAATTCGAAATATTTTGAAAAAGGTCGAAATTGCATAGTCTAGAAAACTAACACAAAAATGTAAAATAAAACCAAAAATTTAGAATAATTATGGCTATAGATTTGATATCATACAATTCATAAACTGTTTAATATTAAAGGCTTTAAATTGAACTTATCGAATTTAATTGTAGTAATTCAAAATTTATAATATTCAAGACATTCCTTTTTATATAAGCTCACTGCTGAAGACTCTTTTGAATTACTTTAATCTGCAAATTGCAGTATCCGAGAACCCTATTCTAGGTTCAAAATCATATTGCTTTTATTTACATGTTTTATATTTTAAATTTAAATCCGAATGTTTCAAACTATATAGAATTGTACAAGCTAGATTACTTGAACAACAATCAATACTAAAATAGAAAAATGAAGGATATTTAAGGAAATAAATTTTATTTAGTGAGATTCTTTACATATTATTTAATATTAAATAAATCGAATTAGATTTATCAAATTTCAAGGTTTTAATTCGAAATTAGTATTATTTGAGGCAACCTATTTGATAGAAGCGCACTGCTAAAAATTTTTTTAAAGTTTCTTCAAACTCTAAATTGTGGAACTAAAGGATACTATTTTAGGTTCAAAATAATATAATCTTTTGTTTAAACTTCCTCAATATCATATTGAAATTCTTCAAATATTTAAAAATATGTTAGCATCCTAAAGAACAAGAAAACTGAAACAGAAATGTATACGAAAGCCAACGATGCAAAATAACTAAGGCTACATATTTGATATCATACAATTCATAAACGTATTGTCTAGTGTCAAAGGCATCAAATGGGGTTTGTTTAATTTTAATTTTTGAATTTGAAATTATTATTATTTGAGACATTCTTTTCCATATGAGTCAACTGTTGAAGACTCTTTAAAATTTTTTAATCCCTAAATTTAAGTACTGGAGCACCTTGTTCTAGATTTTACCTAACAACAATCGGAACTATAACAAACAATGTTAAATATCAAAAACTAAAATTCGATATTGTACAATTATTCATAGATTATTTAATATCTGAAGAATCGAATTGGCTTTATCAAATTTAAAGGTTTTAATTCGAAATTAGTATTATTTGAGGCAACCTATTTGATAGAAGCGCACTGCTAAAAATTTTTTTAAAGTTTCTTCAAACTGTAA
>NC_046663.1:9533465-9570289 GCF_010883055.1 Belonocnema kinseyi | reverse complement strand
ACATATTTGATATCATACAATTCATAAACTTATTGTCTAGTGTCAAAGGCATCAAATTGGGTTTGTTTAATTTTAATTTTTGATTTTGAAATTATTATTATTTGAGACATTCTTTTTCATATGCGCCACCTGCTAGAGACTCTTTAAAATTTTTTAATCCCTAAATTTAAGTACTGGAGCACCTTTTTCTAGATTTGATCTAACAACAATCGGAACTAAAACAAACACGGTTAAATATCAAAAACTAAAATTCGATATTGTACAATTATTCATAGATTATTTAATATCTGAAGAATTGAATTCGCTTTATCAAATTTAAAGGTTTTAATTCAAAATTAGTATTATTTTAGGCACCCCATTTCATATGAGCGCGCTACTTAGAAGTCTTGAATATTCCATTAAACTGTAAAATGTGGAACTGAGGATCCTATTTTAGGTTCCAGACGATATATTCTTCATTGTATTTTCTTTGATTTCATATCTAAATTTCAAATATGCCCGAACATGTAGAAATGGTAAAATTGAGAAAAATAAAATAACAAGGTATACTAAAACAATGCAGAATAATTAAGGCTATGATTTGATATCGTGAATTTCATTACAGGTTGGATTTATAAACTTTGGAGGTTCTAATTGCGTTCAACTCCCGGACAATAATCCATTTTCCTCTAATATAGTTTGTTTGTTCGTAAATAAAAGCATTGTTCTCTTGGTTGTTTTTTTTTAAACATAAAGGTTTTTTTACACAAACAGAATTAATTGGCTACAGATTTTGTTTCAAGTTTATCACAAATTGATAATTTTTGCTTTAAGAAGATCCTATCTGAAACAAATAAAAGTCCCCTCAAACTTCAATATAAGAGGAAATGCCATTTGTATCAAAATATATCCTTTTGATACCAGAGGACATTGCTCTGAGTGGTAGACCTTTTATTTTATTGTCAAAAAATTAATTTTAATTTTCGCAATGAAAATTTCATTTAGTATTTATACAGTTAATCCCCGAGATATTATTTATCTAAAGTTGGATAAAAATGTTGTTAACAATTCACAACTATAATTATACAAAGACGGATAATTTTTATTCGCCTCATGATAAAAATTATCTGCTTTCGGATAATTGTTTTCAATTGTTCACAACGTTTATATCCAACTTCAGCTAAATAATTTAATAAATAATTTTATCAGATAAATAATATTGTGGGGATCTTCTGTGTAATACTTGAATTTAAAGCCAAGGTTGAAAATTGTTTCAAAACTTTCGTGTCATTAAACGTCAATTATTATGTGGTAACGTTCATAAAGCCTGCTATTCGCCGGTGTTATATTAATACAGATTAATATACTTCGTCGCGTGGTAACAATGATTTGATGCCCACGCAATTCCCGGAGAATTATGTCGTTAGCATCTGAGAAATAGTGGCTGTTATTTCATGAGTGCCTTGTAATTTATCGATCAGTGCCAGACAAAAGTCATTGTCGTGAGTTCATAAAAAAAGCCTATTATTGAATATTAGGATTATTTTAAAAAATAAATTTTCTTTGACAAAAAGAAATATTAAGGTAACCGCTGCACAGTCGGGGAAAAATAAAGCGCGTGAACATATTTATTCTGAAAATATGATTTGAACATTTTTGAAAAAAGAGAAAGTCAAATAAAATTCTGCATCTAACTCTCGTAACCGATTTTGGATTTTTAAAATTTTATTATTAACAAACATAAAAAAATTTAAGTTTACAAGTACTCGGTTTTTTAAAAATAACTTTAATTAATTCAAAAAATGTAGGAAACATGAAGGAACTATTCGTAAATTTATTAAATGTATGGTAAACAAATAAATTAATTGAAATGGTTTCATGGGTATTGGCAATGCAAACTAAGTTTTAAATTTTAAATTTAAGAAATTTAAATGCGATTGAAATCATATTTAAAATCCAATTTAATGTAAATTATTCAAGTTAATGTGAAGAATTCCTGAAAATAAAACCAAGAATCTATCGACTAAATTTATAAAAAAATTGTAAACTTGTTCGTTACATTCTTCGTTTCATTTTCAGGAATTCTTAATTAACAAATATAATATTTGGCTATTGTTGGATCTATAAACTTGATTCTTTTTATCGCAATCAAATGGAAATAACTTACTTCCAAATTTTTAATGATATTTTTATGGCAATGCAAAATTTTTATTATTAACGACAATTTTTCAAACCAATTTTTATTATCTTGTGCTTTTACAAATAAAATTCAGATTTTTCACGGAATTAATCATCAATTATTTAACAACTAATTTTTCAATGTGAATCGACAACAATCGATAATAGTTTAAACAGCGAAATTAACAAATGTATTTTTTTGCTATTTTTGAAATATAAACTTTAGTTTTTTAACGTGCTTTTTTCTAATTCGTAATTTTAGTCGAAAATGCATTTCCTTTGTTTAAAATTGAAACATTTTTTTAAAATATTAACTATTACATGTATTGGTTTGAATTATTTTTTCGTGAAAAATTCAATAACTGGGTTAAGGTTAAACTATTTTGTAAAAAATGATTTTTTCAAAATATAATTTATTTTATTTGTCAATTTCACTACTCATCATATATTAACATTTTGGTTAAAAATGCAACAGTTTTTTTCTTTTAGAAAATTTGTCATTTTATCTTCAAGTTCAACAATTAAGTAGAAAATTTAATTCTTTGGTTAAAAATGAACTTTTTTGTTAGAAAAATTTATATTTTTGGTTTAAAAATCAAATACTTTGGTAAGGAAATTAACCTTTTGTTTAAAAGTTTTGACTCTTTATTTGAAAACTTAACTATTTTGTTGCAAATTTGTTTGTTTTTTTTTTGTCAAAAATCCTAATATTTATTCGTAAATTAAACTATTTGGTTGGAAATAAAGTTTTTCGATAAAAATTAAACTATTTTTTTTAAATAAACCATTTGTTTAAATATTCAACTGATTGGTCTTAAGTCCATATTTTTTTGTCAAATATTTACCTAGTTAATTAAAAAATCATTCCTTTTGTTTCAAAATAAGGCTGATTGGTTAAAAATTATTCTGTTTTGGTTAAATTAAACTTTTTTTATTAAAAATTTAAAACTTTTTTGATTGAAATACTACATAATAAATTTCGTATTAAAAATTTATTTGTTTTGGATGAAAGATTCATATTTTCAGGTTGAAAATGTAACCACTTTGTTAGGAAAATTAATTTTTTTAAATAAGTTTTTTAATAAAAAAATTAAGTAATTCCATTTTTTGTTTAAAAATTTTCCTTTGTATGATGGAAATTGATATATTTAGTAAAAAATTTATGTATTTTGTTAAAAGTTTTTCGATTTAGGTTAAAAATAAATTTTATTTACTGAAATCCCTGGTATGGATATTTGTTCATTAAAATTGCTTTTAAAATAACAAATTATTTATTAACATTGATTAATTCAACTAAAAAACTCTTTTTATCTATATTCATTACTATTTTTTCATAACAAATTAAATAAATTTTTTAGCATTTGCATGAAAGCATTTTTTCAAGACCGGTTTACTTGAAAAGTCAACAATTTTATTTTTGTTATTAAATAAACCAACAAACCAATTTTCAATTCAGCCACGTCAGTTCTATGCGAAATTTTATTAGTTTTTATTTTGAAAAAAAGTTAAAATTAATAATAGTTCTTGTTCAAAATTTTCCAGAGCCTACATTTTTTTCCGATTTTGAATTTCTTTTTAAATTAAAGTTCATTTAATTCTGAAGGATCTGACGCTCCGCACTTTCGTCTCCTCTATTTGTTTATTAATCATTTTTTCACTCAAAGTATGGAAAAACTGAAACTTTGTACATAAAAATTTTTTACGTTTAAATAAATGTTCAGGGAAACTTTATATTGTCTTAAATGAATATTAAGGGATTCATAGACTACAAATAAATTGCTTATTATTGCATTTATTTGTCATAAACTAATTTTATGAACAAATTGACAAATAGTCTTATTATCGGTAAAAAATATTTTGTGGTTGATAAAAGTATTTCATATTAATGTGGGAATGACATTGAATTACCAGACTCATTTAAAAGTTAATAATAAACATTGTTATAAACAATCCTTGAGCCAAAATATGACAATTTCAAATTTTTTCAAATTATAATTTCCTTCCATCGCTTGAACGATTTCAGGTTTTCCTTAAAATAATAAAAATTCAATAATATTTGATAAAATATAACAATTCATATTTTTATAAACAAATTAGATAAACAAGTTCAAAATTTTATTTAATTTTTGTCTCTACAGCTCAAATAACTCGTCAATTTTCTGGTTATAATCAGGTTAAAACATACACGGTACTTCCTTTCTCTAGCATAAAAGACATGCATATAAAATAGAGGCTCAGGAGCTGAAGCTGGAGGTCTTGCGCTTCAGACAAGACTGATAAAATATTGACCAGAAAGAAGCCCAACTAAAACGCCCAGAGTGACAAAATATTTTCGAGGCATATTGCAATTAAGATTTAAATAGTATACACGAGCAAACTCTAACAGGTCTCAAAGGACTAATTCATGCGAAACACCGCTGAACGCTGCATCAAACTTACATGAACGAAATACATAAAACTTTGATGCGTTTTACGAGTTTTCGAATTACAACCTCACTGCGAATTTTCATCTTTTGATTAAGCGAAATTGTTCCTATTGATCTAAAATGTAACCTTTTTTCGTTAATTTTTCAAAAAAAAAAAAGAAAAAAGGAGTTGTCGGTTTTTTAGTTACCTAAGCAATCTAAGGCTATGTGACGAGCAGATCACGTGACCAGATTCCTACCTTACCGCCACTTTTTTTATTTCCCAACTTATTTTCAAATGAAGCGCCACATCGAGTTGAAAATTTAGGATAATAAGTAAGAAGCGATAAGAAAAGTGGGGCTGGTCTTAAGTTTTAATAATAATGAAAAAAGCAACAAAAAAAATATTTACAATAAAATACTTTTTCCATAATTATTCAAATTTATGACCAGAACCCCCATTCTTAGTGCTTCTTGTTTAGTATGCTAAAATTTTCCACTCGATGTGGCGTTTAGTTTCCAAATAAATTAGGAAATAAAAAGAGTGTCGGCAAGGCAGGAATCTGGTCACGTGATCAACTCATCACATGACTTTAAGCGAAAAAAAATTTTTGTTACATGATAAAAATTTTGTTTTCTGTTTTGTCTATTTGATTTTGAGTCTTTATAAATATAAGTTTCCTATGGTACTTGAAGATTTAGGGTACAGTAATTACAAATTTTAAAGAAAAAGGGTTATCCTTAAATTATTAAGCACCAAGTGGACGCGTTTTTAAAATTTTTCAGCGTCTCTATTCAATGTAAAATCGGCCCTATAAAATACAGATAAGTAATTTCTGACGGAAAATCGTCCGATATTCCGATTTATGAAGTCAACATTTTCAAAAAATGCATATTAAAAAAGTTATGATTGTTTATTTAACAAAAAATGCGAAATTTCGCATACTTTTTTTTTTTAAGTGATACTTTTTTCTCGAAAGCGCTTGAGGATTCTTATGGTTAGGGACATTTTCGGGCCCTCCAAAACTATTATCTAAAATGTACAAGGTTATTTGAAATTCAATATGGCAGCATCTAAAATAGCGCTTCAAAGTAATTTTTTAAAATATTTCCAATATGGCCACCAAAAGAATCAAGAATTTGTCGCATTTTCATGAAAATTTGTATACGGATTTTTATGGGTAGCTGGTTACGAATCTACATTAGAATTTTCAATTTTAAAATGGCGGATGCAATATGGCCGCCAGCATGAATAAATCCGTCAAATTTTCATGAAAATTTGTATATATATTTTTTTTTGGTTCGGTGATTGCGGATCAGGTATCGGAATATCTAAATTCAAGATAGCAGATCCAAAATGGCTGACAACAAATTAAAAATTTGTCAAAGTTCCATGAAAATGTATGTACAGGTATTTTAAGGCCTTTATTCTAGTTAGAAAGTTTAAGAGCAAATAAAATAAATAGAAATTTGACAAATTTTTTATTTTTTATCGGCCATGTTGGATCTGCTATTTTAATTTATTAAATATGATACCAGATTCAGAATCAGCGACCCCAAAAACGCTTATATAAAAATTTTTATGAAAATTTAACTGATTTTTTATTTTTGGCGGCCATATTGGATCCGCCATTTTGAATTTGAAGATTATGAAGTCAGATTCGTAATTAGCAACTCAAAAAACTCCTGTATGCAAATTTTCATGACAATTCGACAAATTATTTATTTTTTTGCGGCCATATTGGATTCGTCAGCTTGAATTTAAAGAACTCTGATGCTGGATTTGTAATCAGCACCTCGAAAACCCCCTAGATATGAATTTTCATAAAGATTGAAATAAATACGTTTTTTCATAAGCAAATAACAAAAATATTTTAAAAAATTGACTTTGAAGTGCCATTTTGCATGGTGCCATATTGAATTTCGAAAAACCTTGTCTTAAATTTAAAAAATGTATCACTCGATGAAAAATCATGCGAAATTGCGCATTTTTTGTTGAATAAACAATTATAACATTTTTAACATGCATTTTTGTATCATAAATAAAAAAGATGAATTATGAAATATAAATGTGTTACATTATTGACATTTCTACTGAAAATTTTTTTCTTCAAATAAAAAACAGTTGAATTCTTTAAAAAATGACAACGTTTCAACAGATTAGTTGAATTCTAAAAAAAAAACATTAACTTTCAACAAAATTGTTAAATTTTAATCTGTTAAAAGTTTCCGAAAAGTTAAATTTGAGTTGAAATTAGATTTTGAGCATTTTACACTTCATGAGTAAATTAAAAAAATCTGTTTATTATAGAGCATGGTACCAAATCTTAAGAAAAATTACTCAGTTGAAAATTTTTTCCGCACTTTAGAAATTTTTTTATTATTAAAAAAATTGCCTTCTAATCTTTCAGATGGTTTTTCAAAATCTTTGGAAATCTTTGAAAATGTTTTAATGTCTTTTTAAATTTTCTAGAAAACTTCATATTTTTAAATCAAAAGCTAATTACAATTTTTTTTAGGAATTTTCAGAAAATTGTTGTATTCTTTATAAACCTTTTAGAATTCTTAAGAAACTTGTAATTTTTTTCAAGATGTTTGAAAATCTACGTTTTGTTTTAAATTTCCCGACTTTTTTCTAAAATTTCAATTACTTCCGAATCTTTGTAAAACTTCTCAAAATTCTGTAATATTGTTTAAATTATTCAAAATTTAAAATATTGCCTAAGCTGTATAATAAATAATTGAAAACAAATCTTATAGTGTTTGTAAAAATTGTTTAAAAATATTCCAGTTTTCTTTTCGACAATTTTGAAAATCTTTTTTAATTTTCAGTAATCTTTTTAAACCTTCTCTCATATCTTATTTGGTAAAATTATTTAAAATTTCACTAGAAATATAAAGAAAACTTCTTAATTCTCTAAATACCTTATCCAAATCTTATTTGTTATAAATAATTAAAAAAATAATAAATTCTAAATTTTTCCAGAAATCTTAAGAAAATTAATCAAATCTATTGAAACCTTTCAAAATTTTACACTTCATAAAAAAATCTTTAAAATGTTTTTATTTTAGAGGATTTTAGCAAATATACAAAAAAAATTAAGACAATTGAACATTTTTTCGGAACTTTCAGCAATTTGTTGACTAAAAAAATTGCCTTCTAATCTTTTAGCCGTTTTTTCCAAAAAAATTTTAATTCTTTGAAAATGTTTTAAAATCTGTTTAATTTTTTGAGCAAAATTAATATTTTAAAATCAAGAACTATTAAAAATTTTCTAGGAATTTTTAGAAAATTTTTCTATTCTTTAGAAACCTTTCAGGGTTTTTAAAGAAAATTTTAATTTTTTGTCGAAATGTTCGAAAATTTACGTTTTGTTTAAAATTTTCCGAAATCTTCCTAATATTTAAATTAATTCCATAACTGTGTAAAACTTTTCGAAATTCTGTATATCTTTAAAATGATATCAATTTTTTCTAAAATTATTGTTTAAATTATTTAATTTTTAAAATATTACGTATTCTTGTAATAAATCATTAAAAATAAATCTTATAGTCTTCTCATAATATTCCAGTTTTATTTTCTACAATTTGTATTTTTTTTAATTGCCAGTAATCTTTTTAAATATTATCTTATGCCTTATTTGGAAAAATTATGTTAAATTTTACTAGGAATTTAAAAAAATTTTATTCTCTAAAAACCTTATACGGATTTAATTTTTCTTTAAATAATTGAAGAAATAACAAATTCAAAATTTCTCCAGGAATCTTAGAAAAATTGATCTAAACTATTGAAACCTTTCAACATTTCAAAAACCTTCTATATATTTTTCGAAATTTTTAAAAATGTATATTTTATGTAAAAAATTTAAAATAATCTCAAAATTCAAATTAACTTCAAATCTTTTCAAACATTCTAAAGCTCATAAATATGTTTGAAAAATATTCGAATTTTTTCTAAAATAAAAAAAAATTCTCCCATATAGAAAAAATTCTCTTGAAATCTTCCAGATTTTGTTTTGAAGATTTTTAAAATGTTTTCAAATATTGTCTTAAAATTAGTTTTTTAAAAAGATAATATATTAATAATATTTTCAGGAATCTTGGGAAAAAATTGGCAGTGCTCAAACCTTTTAAAATATTAAAAATGTTTCAAATATATTTTAAAAACTATTTCTCAAATGTTTTAGAAACTTTTCTTTATCTTTTAAAATGATTAAGATTTTGCCAACATTGACGAAAAACCCTAATATATTTGAAAAAACTGCCTAAAATTATTCCACTTTGCTTTTCTTTAATTTTGGACATCTTTTGAAATATTTTGAAATATTTTGAAATATTTTGAAATATTTTGAAATATTGTAAAATATTTTCTTATATCTAACTAATCAAAATAATTAAAAAATGTTCATGGTTTTTTAACAAAATTCTTTTTTACTCTTGAAAAATTTTTAAAATCTACATTTTCTTGAAATTATTATTTTAAAATTCTCCAAAATATAAATTTTTTAAAATATCTTGTACATTCTGTTTTGATCATTTCGGAAATGTCTTCACATATCATCTTAAAGTTAATTTAAAACAATAATTATTAATTAAAAATTTGTCCAGGATTCTCAAAAATACAAATAAAGCTACTGTAATACTTTAATTGTTTCAAATTGTTCCAGATATTTAAAAATTTAAAATTATTTCTGAAATTTTTTCAAAATTTTTAAATCTCTTTTAAAATGACAGGCGTTTTTTCATAAATTTTGTTTAAGATCCTGTAAAATTTTGAAATTATCATTAAAATCTTCTATATTTCTTTTCGATAATTTTGAAAATCTTTTGAAATATTTCTTCAAATTTTTTTAAATTATTTAAGATTTTTTTAAGAACCTCGACAAAGTTTTTCTATTTTCTTGAAAGAATTTAGATATCTGAATTTTGTTTTAATTTATTAAAAATCTTTTCTAATGCAAAAATGGTAAAAATTTTGAAATCATAGGAAAGAGTTTCAAATTTTAGAAAACATTTGTGAACTCTCTTGAATTGTATTTTTTAAACTGAATATTTATTAAAAATTTTTGTAGAAGTCTTAGGAAAATAGCTTTAATCTTTGAAAAGCTTTCAAAGAGTTTAAAAAGCTTCTCTTTTGAAATCTTTCAAAATTAAAATTTTAGTTTAAGCTTTTTTTAGTTTTCTGAAAATTTGAATTATTTGACATCTTTTCAAAACTTCTAAATATATTTAAAAATATTTCAAAGTTTTTATATAGCACTGCTTATTAGCAATTATAATAATTATTATAAATCATAATAATTATTCGCAATTCTTTTTTGACATATTTTGAAATCTTCAGAACTGAAAATTAATCTTTTAAAATAAAATCTGGGTTTTCGTTAATTTTCGCAGGTATCTAATTGTCATTAGCAGTATTAAAAAAAATTTTATGTAAAAAAATGCCAGAAATTTTTGGCACAAAGGAAAAAATAGGGTTTTTCTTCGACTCTATCGGACCACTTTTTACTTCTTCAAGGTTTTTATTAGTTTTTTTCAAATTTTTTGTCTAGTTTTTTTATGTTGAAAAGTAATCAGGAGATTTCGAAAAAAACTGTTCAATAAATTTAAATTTTAACAGTTTACATTGAAATTTTGACAGTTTAAATTTAAATTTAAACTGTTAAATAAATGATAATTTAGAGATCCAGTTTATTAAAAATCTAAAATTCTATGTCTTGCGTTACCATGCCATCTAAATTATTCGAAATTCGAAAATTTCCGAAATTTTTAAAATAAGAAAAATTCGGTTGCATAGGATTTCAAGTTCGCTTTAAGATTGAGTGTTTTTATATATTCAATAATATTATGATATTCTTCAATTTCTAAAGTAGAGGAGAGAAAATTTGGTATTCTGTTAGTTTTTTTTGTTTTTTTTTTATTAATTTAAGAAGGATATAAACGTCCGAGATTTTCATTTGGAAAATTTTTCGTCGCAATATTTGATGTTTGTATCGCAATATTTCGTGATATTTGTCATTTCCTTCTTTATTATTTTCTTCGGAGGCAAGAAACGACTTTTTAAGGTAGAATGAAAAGTTTGAAAGTCGTATCACGTCCCGGAGAGATAAATTCGACTCATCTGGTTGCAACTGAAATCTAAATTATATTACAAAGAAATTTCTATATTATTTTATAGCTTGAGTGAATTTTAAAACTACGAGATAAAAGAATGGAACAAAATCCAGAAATAAAACTTTAAACCCTAGAAATTTATGACTTTTATCAATTTCGGAGTCAGAAAATGACTTTTTACATTAAAATATTAAATTTAAAACAATATTTAAATAGATTTCAAAAGATACGTAAAATTATCGAAAAAGAATCTGAAAGATTTCAAGGCAATTATTTTTAATTTTGCAGCATTTAAAATAATATTCTAGGGAAACTTCAAATCGATTTGAAAGATATTTAAATATTTTGAAAGAATTTTCAAAATAATTTATAGTTTGGAAAGAGCTCATGAAATTTAAGCCATAGAGCAGAATTGTGATGCTTTTGAAATGAAATGTCAACGATTTGTCACAATTTTTAAAGGTTTTGAGATGATACAAAATGTTTTTCATATTTTAATCGAAAAATTGTTTTTATTTGGAAAAAATAATTTGCAGATAATATTTAAAAATAATTTGAAACAAATTTTTATAAATAAATAATAATTGAAACATAATTTCATCAATAAATTATACTGATACGAAATAACTTAAAATATTTTGTACTTTTAAATAATTTATCTTTTGAATAAAAAATTTATAATTTTATTGATCGGGCATGACCCAGAGGAAATAAATATTATCAGTTTATTTTTTAAGTTATATAAATATAATTTTCCCAAAATTTCTGAGAAAATTGAAAAAGAGTATTGAAAATTTAAGATATTTTAAAACACAATCTAAAAAATTATTGTGCAATTTTTTTTTATTCGAAAAACTTTACAAGATATTAGCAAAAACTCTAATCCGATTATAAGACGTTTAGAATCCTTAGAAGTTTGCGTGTGAATAAAAATATTTTATGCATGAGAAATCTTTTCCAAATCAAAAATATTTTCATTTCCTTCAAAACTTCTAAAATTTCGGAATTTATTTTTTTAGAAATCTTTAAAAATCGATTTAAATTTTCTTTAGAATTTAATTTATCAAGAAAAACAATTATTTACAATTTTTCAAGAATCGTATGAAAGCTTTTCATTTTTTTTGAAACCATTCTAAATTTTCTTCAGATAGTTTTGAATCTCTTCAAATTTTTTATTTTTTCAAAAACCTTTCGAAACTTCTACACTCTTTAAATATCTTTAAAAATGATTCTTTTTTTTAATTTCTGTCAAATTGAAAATATTGCCTTAAAATATCTTTTTTAATGTTATAAAATATTCTTAAATATTCTCCAGTAATCAATTAAAAAAAAAAATTATTACATTTTTTCTGGCTATATTACAAACTTTTTTGTATTCCCTTAAAAGCTTTCAAACTTCTCGAAATTTAAATTATATTCTAAGCTTTTTAAAACTTCCCAATATCTGTTTAAAAATTTCTTGACATTGAAACTGTTTGAAATTTTGAGAATTTAAACAGATACATTTTTTAAAATTTGTTTTAGTCTGCACTATTATAATTTTAAATCGCCAAGTGAAAAAAAGTTTTAAATATTAAAAACCAGAAAACATTTTTAATAATTATATTTCTAAAATTCAAAAATTACTTTTTTTTATTTCTTTTGATTTAGAATATAGTTATAATTTTAAATATTTGAAATTTAAACCAGTTTAAATTTAAAACTTAATGTTTGATTTAGAAACTTTGAAATTTCAAGATTTTTAAGATTATTAGGCTACAAATTAGTACTCATAACGTTTTTTCAAATTTGTAAGCCAAAAAAGGTTGAATTTTCCAATTTTGAAAAACACTTAGCAAACAATATTTTAATTTTGAATCTCCCAATTTTAAAATTATTCAAATTCTACATGTTTTGCTTAAAAAATGACACTTATACTACTTTAATTACACTATTTAAAAAAAGTTGTCAAATATCATTAGACTAGAAAAACATTTCTAAATCTTATGTTTTTTAAATAAACAAAAAGGTTTTGTTTAATTTTAAATGATTTAAAATAAAAGTGTTCACTTTACAAAATTTTAATCTCGAAAACAGTTTAATCAACGAATTTGATATTATTCAACTTAAAAAGTTGTCCATTTCCAAATTTTAAAGATTGTCAGCAGATTTTTTAAATATCAATTACAAAAAGAATGTATTTGAAATTTTATTTTTCAAACAAAAAAATTGTTCACATCTTATAAATTGAAATATTGAAATATATTAAAATATAAAAATTGAATATTCTTAAATTCTGAAAATATAGAATTGAAAAATGTTTAATTTTTATATTTTATGAGTTTGGCGAAAATTAATTTTAAAGATTTAAAATTGAAAATTGTTCAGTATTAACAATTTGTAATTTAAAATTAGTTTTATTTTAAATTTAAAATTAAATATTTATTTATTTAAAATATTTATAACCCAATATAATGTAATTTTAAAAGTTCTTTTCAGAATATGTAGTTCGATTTTGAAGATTTCTATCAGAAAATTCCGCATATTTTTAGATTTGCTTTTGAGGACCCTTCGATATTTAATGCTTTCAATGAAAAATGATAACATTTTACATATTTTTTATTTTCAAGTAATTCAAACATCTGTCATTTTAAAGAATGAAAATGAAAGTTATGAGATTTAAAAAAAATTATATTATAAATATTTGAATATGGTAAATTGCCATAAATTACGCAATATTCAATTTTAAACATTTTTATCCATTTCCGGAAATTTATGAAATTTTTTGGTAATTTATTTTAAAATTACAGTTAATTTATTGTAACTTAAGATAGATTACCCCAAATTCAATAAAAAAATGTCTATAAATTTCCGGACATTTTAGGAAATTTCTTGACATTTTTGGTAATTTCATGAATTATGTATAGGAACTTTCCCTAAGTTTCCGTAAAATTCTATTTTCTGCGACCAAAACTCCCTTACAGTTTTTACGATGAGTGGGCTGATTATCGGAAAATACGAGTTCATAGATGTATAATTTTCATTAATCACCTTTAACGTCACTTTTCACCCCTCCCCTAGGGGATAAAAAAGTACTTTTCATTCCCTAGAGAATAAAAAGGACTTTTTTCTCCCTAGGGAGTAAAAAGTGACGTCAGAGGTGAATAATGAAAATTACACATCTATGAGCTCACATTTTACGAGCTGAAACGAAGATAAATTTGAAAGGTTAAATTATTACCTATTAAAATTAAGATAGAATTCTATTCTTGGTATTTTGCCAACTCAGCGCCTTAGGTTTTATTATAAAAAATTGAAAGTTGAAAACTTTTATCATTTTTCAGAATTTTTAACAGTTTGAAGAAAAAGAAATTTTGCAACCTTTATTGGAAAGTTTTTAAAGTCTAGAAAATAATTCCAATCTTAAGAATTTTAAAAACTTTTCAGGAAATATAAAACTTTTTGCAAGATTTCCAGAAAAATTTTGAATAATTTTTTATGTAAAAACAAAATGATTGGAGAATATTTTGAAGGATTTTATAACATAAAAAAAATATATATTTTAGGGCAATATTTTAAATTTTACATACATAAAAACTCTATCATTTAAAAAATATTTAAAGGTTAAAGAAGTTTCGAAAAGTTTTAAAAATAATGGGAAATTCAAAGAGATTTAAAAATATGTTAAAAGGAAATTTAGATTAGCAAATATTTAAAAATAAATAGAAGATTTAAACAAATTTTGAAAGTTCTGGAAAAAATGAGAAGCTTTCTGAAGATTCCTGCAAAAATTTGCAATAATTGTTTTATTTAAAAACTTAACTTTTAATGAAAACTTAAAGAGTTTTTAAAAGATTTCTAAAAAAGTCCATGCAATTTTTTTTTTTTAATTTTCAAAGATTTTCCCAAATTTAAGAAAATTTTATGTCGGCTGGCAATAGAATTAGAAATTTTTAAAGTTTTAAAGATATTGAAAATATTTTGGATTTTGAAAAGGTTTCTCAAAAATAAAATATTTTTCATTTTCTTCCAAATTTCTAAAATTCCTAAGCATTTTGTAATCGGACTAGAGTTTTTGCTAATATTTTGTCAAATTCTTTCATAACAAAAATTAAAATGTGTTAAATGATGTTTCAGCACATCACAAATCTTCAAAAATCTTTTTAAATTTTCTCCAAAATTCTAGGGAAATTGTAATTATATAAATTAAAACACAAACTGATAATACTTATTTCCTCTGTGCCTTGCACGATCCAAATAGTAGAAGTTAAAAGAAAAATAATTTTCAATCTAAAAGATTAATTTTCTGTTAAAGCAAATTTTTAAAATAAATAACAGAATTTTGTAGAAATTGTTGATTTAAGCTTTTGGCTTTAGAGTCAGGTGAATTGAAACTAATTAAGTTGTGTCAAACGTTTCGGCAGACAATAGTGGCCTTCATCATTGAGTTTTATTAAATCTGTGAAAAGTACACAATATCTTGTTGGTACGCAGTTTTACATTTGGAAGCATTTTTTTAATTAATATCTTAGTTGTGAACTAAAAAAAGATGAAAATGACTCCTTTTTTGTTATTTTTTAAATAATCTGTCTGATACGAAAATTATTTTTATGAATTGTAAGAGACTCTATACAGATTTTAATTTTTTTCAACTAAATTAATTTTTAATCCAAGAACAATATTACAAAATGTATTTAGAATACGATAGAATTCACTCAAAATCAAGCAGGTTCTATGACATCTATTTCAAAAATAATAAAAAACAGATTCATTTTTACCCATAAAATTGATTGTCTACAAAAAACTATCAGTTTTCAACCAACAATGATATAATTAACAATTTCCTTAAAGACCTTAACTTTCAACAAAAAAAACATGAAGAAAATAGAGGAATCGTCAATAAACAAGATAAGATTTTAACAAAGAAAATTAATTTTGTACCAAAGAGACGAATTTTCAAATAAAAAAATTAATTTTCAATTATAAAAATAATTTTTCATCCTAAAATTGTACATTTAAATCTTTAATAAAACAGCTGACTCCTCAGTCAAAAAGATCAAATTTCAAACAAATAGTGGAATTTAAAATAAGAAAGATAATTTTTAAATTAAAAATATAAATATATACAACCAGAAATAGGATTATTCCTGTTTAGTTAAAAAATTTAATATATAATAACAAACAATTAAATTTTCAACAAATTAGTTGAAATTTATTAAAATAGATAAATTTGATAATACACAGTTGAACTTTTAAACAAACGGATGCATTTGCAACCAAGAACATTAATTTTATATAAAAAAGACGATGTTTGAAACAAATAATTGAATTTTCCACACAAAAATATCAATTTTTAATCCGAAATTTCAATGTTTCACCGAAAGTGGTATTGTTAAAGTTTCATTTAAAGAATTTAGTTTTTAACAGAAAAAAGGAATGTGCAACTAATAGTTTTGTTCTTAATCACAAAGATAAATTTTCAACCATGAAGACTAATTTCCTACCAAAAACACTGAAATTTTATCGAAATATTTTTTTTCAAACAAAAGGTTCAATTTTCAAGTGAAAAAGATCAATTTTTACTTTCAAATATCTATTCTCTGGCATAAATGGTATAATCCAATTTCATCTCACATAATTTAATTTTTAACTAACTATGAATGAATCTTCAAAAAAAATGTACCTTCAATGAAATGATGAATTTTCAACTGCGGAGATTAATTTCCTACTTGAAAAAGACGGTTTAAAAAATTAAATTTTCAACAAAAAAGGATTTTTTAATATCATTTTTCTATCAAAAATGGTGTAATCGAATTTTCTTTTAAATAAATTAATTTTTCGCAGAGAAAGGAATTTTTAACAAAATAATAGAATCCTTGAAAAAAAGATGAAATTTCAATTAGGAATTTTATTTTTCTACCAAGAATGACGAATTTTCAACAAAATTCTGAATTTCCAAATACTGTATGAAAACAGATGAATTTGTTTCCAAACAGTTCAATCATTAACGAAAAAAGATCGAATTTAAACCAAAAGGATTAATTTTCTAGCAAAAGAGAAAAATAAAAAAAATTGAATTATTAAGTAAAAAAAGTCAATTTTCAATTTAAAATATCAATTTTCAACAAAAATAGTAGAATCGAAATTTCTTTTAAAGAAATTGGTTTCTGACAATCTGAAAAGGATTTTTTTAAAATAACTGAATCCTTAATTAAAAATATTAATTTTAACCAAGAATATTTAAGAAAATAGTTGAATTTTCAATCAAAAAGGTTAATTTCAAACAGAAACAGATGAAGCTTCAATTATGAACTTAATATTCAACGAAAAAATGAGATAATTCAGTTATCATTTAAACAAATTATTTCCAATTTAAAGAAGTGTGATTACAAGAAAATATCTGAGTTACCTACCAAAACAGATTCTAATTTAAAATATCAATAAATTTTTAGCCAAAAATGGAAAGTTAAATTTAATAATCTTCTACTAAAAATGTCGTAGTTGAATTTTCTGTAAGAAAAATGTTGTTTTTAGATTAAATTTTAAGAGAACTTTTTTTTCGTTGTAAAATAAATTCTATGTTCAAAAGATTAATTTTTAACCAATAAGATTAATGTTTTACAAAAAAGAAAAATTTTCAATCAATTACTTGATTTTTAAACTATAAGGGAACAGTTTTTTGAAATGTTTTGTTGAAAATATTGAACAATTTAGTTGAATTTTTTTTCTGTCTTGATTGAAAATTGTTTGCATTCGACTACTTGGTCAAATTTCAAACTAATTGAGTGAAAATGGATATTTTCTGTGCTAAAGATTCATCACTTTAGTTGAAAATTTAATTCTTTTGTTCAAAATTCTTTCTTTCTTTGGTTGAAAATTAATCTTTTTTGTTGAACATTTCTCTAATTGTTTTGAGTTCGAACGACCTTTTAAAGATTAATTTTATTGGTGGAAGATTCATTATGTTAGTTAAAAATTTATCACGGGTTAAAAACTTGAAAATTTTCTTGAAATGCAGTTTTTGGTTCAATTCAGCTATTGTTGTTTTGAAATAATCACATTATTCAGTTTTTGGTTGAAAATTTATCTACTTATTTAAAAGTTTAACTATTTTGTTTAAATGTTAGGTGTTGGGATGAAAATCTAACTGTTTGGTTGAAAATTCTTTAATTTTTTTAAACTGAAAATTAAATTTTTTCATTTTCAGTGTAAACGGCTTTGTTGAAAATTTGGCTTTTTAATTTTCGATAGGAAATGTGACATTTGATATTTCAACGAATGCAGATGCTGCCAAGAGATGCATTGTAAAAATAAGGATACGAATTTTCAATCATAAAGATTAATTTTCCATAAGAGATTCGAATTTAAACCAAAAGTAAAAAAGTTACTTTTTCACACAAAACATTAATTTATTTCCAGAAAAAAAGAATTAAGAAAAAAAGTACATTTTTTAACTAAAGAGATGAGTTTTTCACTGAAACTATTAATTTTTCATCTAGGAAAACGAATTTTCAACAAATAAAGAATTGTCAGTTAGGAAATCAAAAAATGTGTCAGTGATTTAAAAGTATAAAATATTCTAAATGGTTTCGAGTCAATATTAATTACTCATGAAATTATTTTTTAATTATTACTTATAAATAAAAATTTGTGTTTGTTTTGGGATCTTTCAAATATGATGTTAAAATTAAAATTCGAAATAAACAAAATTTTCGATGAATATGTCAAAAACATTTTGTATTATTTTAAAACCTTTCAAAGTTGTTACGAATCATCAACATTTTATTTTTAAAACTTCAAAAATCTGTACCTTTCTTTATATTTTCTGAAGTCTTTTCAAATTTTAAATTATTTTGGAAATTTTTTCAAAATACTTAAATATTTATTAAATCGATTGGAATTCTCCCTGACATGTTTTTCAAAATCAACATTTATTTCAAGATATTCAAAAATCTGCACTTTGTTTTAAAATTTGTGAAGTCTTTTCAAATTCTAAATTATTTTTAAAATTCTTTCAAAATACTTAAATATATTTTAAAATGATTTGAATTTTTCATTAAATATTTTTTTCACAATTTCATGTATCTTTTTAAGTCCATTGAAATATTGTTTTTAAATTAATATTTCAAAACAAAATGTTATATACTATAAAGCAACACAAGACATAATGGCAACTTAAGATAAATTACGCAAAACTAAATAAAAAAAATTTCTATACATTATCGGAAATTTTTGGTAATTTACGGTAATTTCATTAATTATATATAGTAACTTTCCAGAAATTTCGGAAAAATTCTATTTTCTGCAACAAAAATTTTCTTCCAGTTTTGTTACGGTGAGTGGGTTGGTCATCGTAAAATGCGAGCTCATAGATGTATAATTTTCATTATTCACCTCTGACGTAACTTTTCACTTCCTTTGGAAAAACAGTACTTTCCACTCTGTAGAAAGAAAATGTAATTTTTACTCCCTAGATCGAAAAGTAATTTTACTGCCTAGAGAGTAAAATATTATTACTATCTAGGGACTAAAAGTACTTTTTACTACCTAGGGAGTAAACGTACTTTTTACTACCTAGGAAGTGAACGTACTTTTTACAACCGAGGGAGTAAAAAGTAGAGCTTTCGTCGCGCTAATAATTCGCCGAAAAGGGCTGAAATAATGCATTTGTCATAAAAATATTTTTCGAGATCAAGAGGAAGCTCTTTCCTTGGGGTGATTGCTAAAGAGAATAATAAGCGACCTAGGACGGAGCAGTGTTGTGAAACAAATGTATTATTTAAGCAAGCAATACGGTGGTTTTAGATTAATCGAAAAATCAATACCCTACCCCCCCATGCCGCCTCGTAAAATGTTATTCCTCACTGAGTGATTCAGGCTCACCCTCAAATAGATGTGGTTTCATCCTATAATAATGATAATAATAATATAAATAATAATAACATAGATGGGTGAGGGGTTCGAGAGCTCCCTAAAAGGAAAAGAAGAAAATAAAGAGCAACTTTTTTTTGTGACACAAATTGCCTCATAAAAAATTTGGTATGTATTGACGGGATGTAGAAAGTAGCACACATAGGGTGATATCGCAGTGAAGCCAATAGCAATAAATCCGACTTTGACGTCTCCCATTTCTGATCTACCACAACCTTGACCACCCAACACGCAAAGTGAGGCATCGACTTTCCTGGCACAACTTCCGGGATAAAAAAAAGTGTGAAAAGGGCAATAAAGTGTTTTTCGGGAAGTTTGCGTGTGTGGGATAAGTGCAAAGTGGATGGAAAGGGGGCTAAGATTTTATTCCATTGCCTCGGTCTGATGGAATGACCAGGCCTTGGAGCATGTCAGCGAAAAATTTCTTGGGGAGGCAACGTGGAGGAAGAAAGTTCGGTCTTACAACAACTTGTTGGACGTGGATTCTTCTTTAAGAACTCCACCTGATGCTACGCCACTGTCGCATCGATCCCCCAAACTCTCGAAACCCTCTTCACCATGGCAACGAACCTCATGAACCTCACTTTTCCGATCAGAGCTATAGCTTCCTTGCCTTGTGGTGATCAGAGATGAGTGACATCGCCTAATCAGCATAACGAGAAAATTACACTGACAACATGACAGAGCTTTGCTTAGTAGAGTATTTCTGACAAATAAAGATTCCGCAGTTACCTTCTTAAAGCTGAATCTAAATTTTTTCTTGAAAAAAAGATCTTTCTTTTTTTCGCTCCACTGGGAATCGAACCACAGAACTTTTGATTTCCGGTCAAGTGCTTTTCCATTAAGCTATTTGAGATATCAGAATAAGAACTTGAATTCAAGAAAATAACTCTAATTTTTAGGTAGGTGTTAATAGTACAAGTAATTGTTTAAAATATATCTTTTATATCCTCAGCGAATGGTTCTTTACCGACAGTAGATAACCCTCTAATACAGTGGAGTCAGAAAATCAAAAATATCGATCAAGTTAAGAATCTTCAATAACAGAAAAGTCTTAACGTCTTAATCATACTAGATAGAAAATAATTTTTAGAAATTGTATATTAAATTTTTTCTTGAAAAAAAAGATCTTTCTTTTTTTCGCTCCACTGGGAATCGAACCACAGAACCTTTGATTTCCGGTCAAGTGCTTTTCCATTAAGCTATTTGAGAGATCAGAATAAGAACTTGAGTTCAAGAAAATAAATCTAATTTTTTGGAAGGTGTTAATAGTAAAAGTAGTTATTAAAAATAAATCTGTTATATCATCAGCGAATGGTTTTTTACCGACCGTGGATAATCCTTCACAACAGCGGAGTCAGAAAATCAAGAATATCGATCAAGTTAAGAATTTTCAATAACAGAAAATACTTAACGTTTTAATCAGATTAGATCGAAAAATTTTTTTACAAATTTAAAATTAATTTTTTTCCTGGGAAAAAGATCTTTTGCTCCATTGGGAATTTAATCATAAAAATTCTGATTTCCGGTCAGCGGCTTTTCCATTAAGCTACTAGACAGATCGGAATGACAACTTTAATTCAAGAAGATAACTATAATTTTTAGCTAGGTGTTAATGGTTTAAGTAATTATTTTAAATTATTTCCAAAATGAGCGAACTCGGCAGAGGTCTATCTCGATTTCTGGGTTCCATGTGTTTTGACTTTCACTTGTCTAGATAAAATCACATTTGAAAATAGGAACTGTATCTTCTAATTTAAAGATATGAATGGGGAGTTTTATTTATTTTTGGTAGATTGTCTGAGACTCAAATTTTAAAATACTTAATATTAGAAGGATTAATTTAATACCAAACGTGACGAATTAAAAAAGAAAGGAAATCAAATAAACAAGTTGAAACATCAACTGAAAGAAGTGTTAAACAAATAGATTCAAATACTAACAACAGGGACGAATTTTTAATAAAATTCAAGAGATTCCAAGAAAAAAGTTGAAGATTCGACTAAAAAATAAATTTTTAAAAAGAAAAATTAATTTACTACCAAAAAATAAGAATTTTAAATAAAATTTAAGAGTTTCTAGACATAATTTTAAAGTTTCATCTAAAAAATTGTATTTTTAAACACAAATATTAATGTACTACAAAAAATAATGAATTTTTAACAAAGCTCAAGACTTCTGAAACAAAAACTTTATTTTTCGATCAGAAAAAAATTCAACAAAAAGATAAATTTACTATGAAAAATGACGAATTCTAAATAAAGAAAGTTGAGTTTTCAACTAAAAAAGAAGCTTAAAAAAAAAATTAATTTACTACCAAAAAAGAAGAATTTTTATTAAAATTCAAAAGAACCCAACAAAAAAATGAAGATTCAAAACATAAAGTTAAAATATTAATTAAAAACATACATTTTTAAACAGAAAAATTAATTTACTAACAGAAAATACTAGTTTTTAATAATAATTAAGGGTTCACAATCAAAAAGTTGAAATTTCAACTAAAAAAAACTAGTTTTTAAACAGAAGGAATAATTGAATGCCAAAAATTACGAATTAAAAAAAAAGAATTGAAATTAAAAAGTTGAATTATTAACTGAAGAAGAATTTTTGAACAAAAAGATTAAAATAATGCTAAAAGAGACGAATTTTTAATAAAATTCAAGATATCCCAAAAAATAAGTTATAGATTCGAATGAAAAAATAAAATTTTAAACTTTTAAAAAATATAGGATTTTTAGCAAAATTCAAGACTTCTGAAACAAAAAATTGATTTTTTTATTGAAAAAAAAGAATTTTTTAACAAAAAGATGAATATAATATAGAAAATAACAAATTCTAAATAATGAAAGTTGAATTTTAAACTAAAAAAAAGTTTCAAACAAAAAGATAAATGTACTACCAAAAAAAAAAGAATTTTTAATAAAATTTAAGAGTTCCCAAACATAAAATTAAAGTTTCAACTAAAGAAATAAATGTTAAAACATAAAGATTAATTTACTAACAGAAAAGACTAAATTTTTATAACATTTAAGAGTTCACAATCAAAAAGTTTAACTTTCAACTAAAAAAATTAATTCTTACATCAAAGGATTAATTTACTACCAAAAGTTAAGAATTTTCAACCAAATTTGAAAAATTCTAAATAAAAAAGTTGAATTTTTAACTAAAAATGAAGTTTAAAAAAAAGGATTAATATACAGCAAAAATACGAATTAGAATGAAATTTTAGATTTTCAGACCGAAAATTTGAAGTTTCAACTAAAAACAGAAATTTTCCAACAAAAAGAATCATGTTCCACCGAAAAAATGAATTTTTAACAAAGTTGAAGAAGTCTCAAACAAAAATTTTTATTTTCAACTAAAAACATGAATTTTTAAAACATGAAGATGAATGTCTCACCGAAGAAACGAATTTTTCACAATCTTGAAGAAGTTTCAACTAAAAATTTGAATTTTCAACTAAAAACATAAATTTTCAAACGAGAAGGTACATTTTTTACCTCAAATTACAAACTTTCCAAAACTTCAAGAATTCTAAATAAAAAAGAGTTGAATTTTCAACTAAAAAAAAAGTTTTAAACAAAAAGATTAATATGCTTTTTAAAAAGACGAATTTTAATAAAATTCAAGAGTTCCAGACCAAAAAGTTGAAGTTTAAACTAAAAAAGTAAATTTTTAAAAAGAAATATTAATTTGCTAACAAAAAGATTAATTTTTCACAAAAAAACGAATTTTTAACAAAGTTGAAGAAGTCTTAACTAAAAAGTTGAATTTTCAACTAAAAACATAAATTTTCAAACAAGAAGATACATTTTTTTTGACTGAAAATGACGAATTTTTAATCCAAACCAAGAATTCTTAATTAAACAGGTGAATTTTCAACAAAAAACATAAATTTTTAAACAAAAAGATTCATTTTCTATCAAAACTGACGGATTTACAATAAAATTCCAGAAATCTTCATCAAAATGTTGAATTTTTAACTGAAAAAATAAGTTTTCAAACAAAAATATTAATTTCCTACCGAAAATGAGGAACTTTTAACAAAATTTGAGAATTCTGATTAAAAAAAATTGAATTTTCAACTAAAAAAGAAGTTTTGAACAAAAAGAATAATATACTACCAAAAAAGATGAATGTTAATAAAATTCAAGAGTTCCCGACCAGAAAGTTGAATTTTCAACTAAATATTTTTTAAATGGTATTTGTAAACTGGACACTCTTTCGATACAGATGTTTTATTTTTACAATAACCTTGATTTGTTGAAAATGTAAACAATTTATTTAAACAAATGAAAACAAATATAACGTCTCTATCTAATTTTTTTATCTTAGAATATTTATTAAACAAATCTATCATTGAGGCAGCTGTCGGCGAAAAATTTTTCTTTTTATGTCAGCCTTTTCAATTGGAACTTCATGAAAATTTCAGAAAAATTCATGATTAATATATTCAATGACACCCAAATAATGCATATGTTTATTAAATTTGTTTAAAACATCATCGAATTTATCAACTAAGTATGATTGATAATAAAAATTTAATTGAGTTCCTAATTATAAAGACTGACATTGAAAAAAAAATTTCATCGACAGAAGCCCGAATAATGCATTTGTTTCTTAAATTTTTTTTTAATATAAAATTTATCAACGAATTACGAATTTTGCTGAAATTAACATGAAGTTTCTAATCAAAAAGTTTGACATGAAAGAAAAAAAAAAATTTTCCGTCCGCAGATGATCGAATAATGCATTTGCTTGTTAAATTTGTTTCAAAAAATCATAAAATTTATCAACTCATTCTGAATGTTGCTAAATTTATTATGAAGATCCCAATTAAAATTGTAAAATAAAAAAAATTTCCGTCGAGAAATGCCTGATTAATGCATTTTTTAAATTAAATTTGTTTAAAAAATCATAAAATTGATAAAAAAATTCTGAATTTTGCTACAGTCATGAAGTTCCTAATTTAAAAAGTTGAAATAAAAAAACTAATTTTCTTGTGGACTAATGCCTAATTAATTAATGTTTTAATTAAATTTGCTTAAATAAATTATAAAATTCATCAACTTATTATGAATGTTGCTGAAATTGTCATTAAGTTCCCAACTGAAAAGACTGGCATTAACAAAAACCGAATTTTTCTGCCGACAAACGCCCAAATAATGAATTTGTTTATTAAATTTGTTTTAAAAAATCATGAGATTATTCAGAAAATCATAAATTTTTGTGAAAATATCATAAAGTTCCTAATTTAAGAAAATTGACATAGAAAGAAGCGGATTTTTCTTTCGAACAATGCCTGATTACTACAATTGTTCATTAAATTTGTTTATAATATAAACAATTATAATCTTCAAAGAAAATTTTTCAAATATAATATTGTGTTCATTCAAATTTCTTGCAATATAACTTTAAAAAACGTATAATTATGGGAAATCGTAGAAAATATTTTTTCAACAAATAATTTGAATACAAAATATTTTTTTTGTTTATTGCATAAAATTGAAACATCTTTAACTAATGTTAATCTATGCAACTTATTTGATTTCAACAATTTTCCTGTTATTAAGTCCAGAACGACATCAGATATTACTTACGATAATAAGTACTTATTAATATTGGAAAAAATATAACAATTTAAATTTTTATAAACAAATTCAAGATTTTTTTCCTTTCATATAGAAAAAAAATTACACTGGAAATGTTTTAAGCTGTTGGATGAATGACTGCTAGTCACAAAAATATTTGAGAAATTAACAATAACCATTGTTATAAATAATTATCGTGATCAAATATTCGAATTTGAGGTTTTATCAAATTTTAATTATCTTTAATCGCTAGAATGGCTACGGACTTTCCTCAAAAAATGTATCTTTGATAATATATAGTAAAATACAACTAAAATGCTTATAAACAACTTAGTTAAACAAATTCCTAGTATTGACAAATTCACTGGGAAAAAGTCGGGTTTTCGATCGCAATAGATTGAGAATGAATCATAACACTACGTGCTAAGATTCACTCAATACAAAATCTTTTGACAATAATCCACTGACTTGGCCATCAAACAGAATATAAATTTGATAAAATCTTAAGTTTAAATATTTTGTCACAAGAATTGTTAATAACAGTGCTTATTGTTAACTTTTCTAATATTTTTTGTGACTGACAGTCATTCGTCCAATAGTTTAAAATATTTCCAGTGCAAAAAAAAAATTTCGATGCGAAAGGGCCAAGGTTTTGATTTTGGCCATCTAATTTTTTTACAAACAATTAAAATGTTATATTTTATCAAATATTATCAAATAGTCATTATTTTACAGAATACCTGAATTCGTTCTTACGACTGAATGAAATTGTAATTTGTAAAAATCTTAAATTCTAATATTTTGTCACAATAATTGTTTATAACAATGATTATTATGAACTTTGAAATTATTTTTGTAATTCAATCTCATTTCTGCATTTCTGTGAAGCACTTCTAGCACAACAAAATTTTTGACCGATAATAAGACTATTTGTTAACTTGTTCACGAAATTTGCTTATAAAAATGAAATAGAACAATAAACAAATTATTTGTATTCTATGAGTCCCTAAACATTAATTTAGGACCACACAAAGTTTTCCTGATCAGTTATTAAAGCGTAAAAAATTTTTATGTACAAAATTTTAGTTTGTTTATACTTTGAGTGAAAAAATTATTAACAAACAAATAGAGGAGATAACAGTTCGGAGCTTTAAGCATGTAATGCTTTATGAAATGAATATTGATATTCGTTGATTAAAAATAAAAAATAAGATAGAGAACTTGTATTTATTTTCATTTGTTTAAATTAATTGTTTATATTTTCAACAAATCACGGTTATTGTAGAAATAAAAAATCTGTATCTAAAGAGTGCCCAGTTTACAATTAGTAATTAAATAATTAGCAAAATACATCTAGCGATTCGATAGTAAATAATTAATCACCAAATTCATCATGCATGGTTTTAGGGGAGAATGACGTTCTGACAAAATTAAATTATGAACCATCGCATTCTTCCCAACCCAAACCTTAGCAATTAACTTTAGAGTTCCTATAGGTATCTTGTCTTTTGTCGATGATCATAGATGATTGACAACAGGTAATCAGCATAAGGATGAGATTAGAGTGACAAAATTACATAAAACTTTGCTTAACAAAAAATTCTGACCAATAAACATATCCCGGTTCCAAATTTCTGGAATCCCTGCATGTTACTTTCGCTTATCTAGAGGAAATCACATTAAAAAATAGAAAAAGATTTTTTTATTCACAGATGTGAAGGTCTGTTCAAAGGTTTGTTTTTTTATTTTATTTTGAAACTAAAGGAAATTGTCATACCATAGCATTCTATTGTGGGGGCGAAATAATAAATCATCATGTATGGTTTTGGGGGAGAATTACTTTATGAGAAAATTAAATTATGAACCATTGCATGCATCCCATCCCAACGAGTTGCAAATAACTTAAGGGTTCCTATAGGGTCCTTTTCTTATGATGATAATCATGCATGATTGACAACACCTAATTAGCATAAGGATGATATTACAATGAAAAAATTACATAAATCTTTGCTGAGCGAAAAAAAAGTCTGAAGAATAAACATTCCGATTTTCCTGATTTGTAGGATCTCTGCGTGTTTCTTTTGCTTATCTAGATCAAATCACATTTAAAAATAGGAACTGAACTTCTAAATTAAAGATGTGAATGGAGAATTCCATTTATTTTGGTTACATCGCCTGAGACAAATCACAGTAAATCCTAAAGTATCGAAAGTGTTGCAGCTCAATTTCATTGTTATAAAAAACTGCGTCAACACACAGATCTTTTTTATTTTGTTTTTAAACTCAAAGGTATTGTAATACTACAGGATTCACAACCTAAACCGTTGCAAACAACTTAAGGATTCTTATAAGTTTCTTTTCTTATGGCAATGATGATAGATGACTGACAACAACTAATCAGCATAGGGATACAATTATACTGACAAACTGACAAGAATCATTGCTTAGCAGAAATCAAATTTGAAAATAGCAACTGATCGTCAAATTTAAAGATGTGAATAGGGGTTTTAATTTATTTTGAGTGAATTTTCTGACACAAATCGCAGGAAATCTTGAGGTATTAAAAGTGCAAGAGCTTTATAATTAATAGAAAAATCGGTATCAATATAAAGAACCAACAGGATCTTACAATGTTTGATCATCCTTTTAAATATCAAAATGGTACCTTCGTTTCTAGTGTGTCGGTTTTTTAAATTTTATTCTGAAACTAAACGAAATTGTAATAATACAGGATCCTATTGGATGTTCAAAATAATAAATCATCATGCATGGTTTTAGGGAAGAATTACTTTATGAAAAAAATTAAATTATGAACAATTCCATACTTATTAACCCAACCCAGTTCTATTAAGTTCAGGGTTTCTATAGGTTTCTTTTCTTATGGCGATAATCATTGATGATTCACAACACCTAATTAGAACAAGAATTTCTTAGATATCTGCGTGTGACTCACTTATCTAAAAGAAATCATATCCGGAAATAAGAACTGTATCTTCTAATTTAAAGATATGAATAAGGTATTTGATTTCGTTTGAGTGCACTGCCAAAAATAAATGTTTATTGATTTTCCATTCAAACTGGAGTAAGTTTTGCTTTAGGACCCTATTGCGGCTGTAGAACAATAAATCATTGTGCATGGTTACCGAGATGTGAAGGGTGGATGTTGATACTCTACAGAAGGAATTCTCATACATAACTCGCTTAAATTGAAGACATGAGAGTGACAAGTGGATAACGACCAATTTTGCGCAATTCTGTTCTTAAAGATGTCTTCCTTAAAGTAGGTCCTCCAGAGTGAGAAATTAACAAAAAATACCTGAATTTGGTCAGCAGTTGTATGTTTTTAAAGAGAAAATTAAATTTTTGGAAGCAACCCTAAAATTCCAAAAAGTCGTAACTTCAGGGAAATAACTTTTTCTTCTCAAAATAGTAAAATAGGTCTCATCTTATTTCCTTTAAAAAGCAATATATTTCAGAGACAAATGGTTCTTTGACTTGAAGTTGACAAATGGAATATGTATAGAGGATGATTCATAAAAAACAGATCGGGATTTTTTTAGGAAAATATCCTTCGATCTGCATCAATCGAATTTAATGTTCTAGAAAACTGGAGAACATTTTAAAATTCTGGGAAAACTTGAGAATTATAGAAAATAATAGATATGCATTTTTAATTAAAGGCATGAATCATCAACCAATAAAAAAGTTAAATTTATAACAAAAGAGTTTAACTTTACATTAAGTCGTTTAATTTGCAACTGACAAATAATTAATTTAAAAAATTATTATTTTTCTAACAAAAAAGACGAAATTCAAAGATATGCATAAATTTTCAAAAAAAATATTTAAAAAGTAATTTGAAAAAGTTACATTTTTAAACCAAACAGTTGGAACATTAACGAAAAAATAAGAATTGAATTTGCAGGTAAAAAAAAGAATTGCCAACCGAGTAGTGGAATTGTTAACAAAAAATATTAATTTTCAACTAAGAAAATTAATTTTTTACCAAGCATACAAATGTTTAATCAAAATATTAATCAAAATAAAAAAGTTACTCAATAAAAATTTGTATCCAACAAAGTAGATCCACTTTAACAATAACGTATGAATTCTTAATACAAAATTTAATAGTTTATATTTTAACCAAAAAATATAAATTCTTAATTTCAAAATTTAATAGAGTATATTTCAAGCAAAAAATATAAATCCTCAACGAGAAATTTATTAGCTTACATTTCAACCTAAATTTTTTTGAAAATGAATAACAGTTAAAATCAGCAAAGAATAGGAATTTTCAAATAAAAGTTCATTTTTAAACTAAATAGATGAATTTTCAAGCAAGCTAATTAATTTTTTCTAGAAAGAGGTATTACTACTAAAAAAATCGATTGTTCGCCAAAAATGGAATAGTTAATTTTTCGAATAAAAAAAAAGTTTGAACGAAAAAATTGTCACTTTGAAAGAAAAATGTAAGTATGTAAAAATTTAGATATTTTTACAAAATAAGATTTAAATTTTAAATCGGAAATAAGTAGAATATAACAAAGAAATCTTTTTTTTTTAAACAGTTGAAATTTCAACCGAGAAGGGCAATTTTCTTCAAACTAGTTGAATGATCAACCCGAAAAGATAAATTACAAATAACGGTTTGATTGAAATCTCTTAATTTTGATTAAATTAATAAAAATAATTTTTTTTCTTATCACCTGAAAATTTAACTATTTTAATTCAAAAATTTATTAGTTAAGTTAAAAAATTCTATTCTGTGATTGAAAGTTTAACTACAATTGCTTCAGGATTAATATTTTTCGGTTAAAAATGGTATTATTCAGTTGAATATTTAATAACTTTATTTAAGATTTAAGAATGTTGAGAAAAAAAATCTCTTTGGACAAGTTTATTTTCAGAAGACAATTATTATCCGATTTTCACTTTTTTTAAAATAAAAGCTAAATTCGCATCGAACCGTCATGGCTGATTCTTAACTTTTGTTTATTTAATAACAAAAATGAAAACAAAAATTCTTTTGACATTTGGAGTATACCGGTTTTTGAAAAATGCTTTGATGAAATTAAAAACACAAAGAAAACTGAAAGCAACTATCCAAAAAAGATGTGCAATAGCTATGCAAATGTTTAAAAAATCATCGAAGTTGTTATAAACAAATAAAGTAATGAAGATGGTTTGGGAATTGGTGACGATTCGTCACTTGATTCGCACTAAATTTGAACAATTTATGGACCAAAAAAGTTTTTTAGTTGAGCTGATGAAAGTTAATAAATAATCTGTTATTTCAAAGTCATTTTTATAAACAAATATCTATATTAGGTATTTTTTATGACATAAACAAAGTTTTTCCTATAGAATCAATCAAATTTCACTTGAAAATAAAACCTAAGTATAATATTTGGCCACCATATGAAAATTAATTATTTTTTTAAACTAGCTTAATTAACAAATGCACTATTTGGATATTTTTGAAGGTACAAACTTGATTTTTTCGATGCAATTGACTTTAAATAACTAACTTAAAAATTATTAAGACAATTTTGATGACAGTAAACAATTTATTATTGTAAGTGACAATTGTTTAAACAAATTAATATCATTTTATATTCAACTAAAAATATTAATTTTCTCTACAAAAATTGAATTTTTAAACAAAAAATATGAATATTCAGCAAAAAATTAATTGCTTACGAAACTGAAGTATTTGTAACCAACAAAAATGAAATTTGAAACCCAGAAAATTATTTTTTAATTAAAAAGGAGAATCTTATAAATCAAACAGATCAATCTTAATAATAGGCTTTTCCACTAAGCAATTAAAATTTCAATTAAAGAGATGAATAACTGATTAAACTAAATCCTTAAAAAAATAGTTGAACACTCAAGCAAAGAAGAATAATTTTTAACCAAAAAGTGGCAAATTCATTACAAAAATTAAGTTTCTAGTAAAACAGATAATTTTGTAAATAAAAAAGATCGATTTTGAAAAAAAAATAGTTGAGTTTTCTATTTGAAAAGATTTCAGTCGACTTGTCACTATCATGATATAAATTTTTAAACAAGAAATAAGTTTCGACGGAACAAATTCAATTTTTAATCCACAAAGATGACTTTTTAAGCAAAAAGAATGACTTTAAAAAATATAACATTTCTCCTAAGCAGAACAATTTTTATTCGAAAAAATTGTAAATAGTTGATTTTTTATTAAAAAAAGATTTCATTCGATTTTTCGAAGTCAAAATATGATTTTTTTTACAAATAAGAAGTTATTGAGAAAAAAAATTAAAATTCTGATCCAAGAAGACGAATTTTTTTTAATAAAAAGAATGAATTTTAAACAAAATACTTTAATTATCTAACCAAATAGTTGCATTTTTATCCATGTAAGATCAAATTTCTGTTAAAATAAATGAATTTTTAGTTAAAGAGAAAAGCATAATGTTTCATCCAGAAAGCATTTCAGTTCTCTTTTTAATCACAAAATATTAAACTCAAACAGAAAGTAAATTTTTGGAACAAAATTTAAAATTTCAAACAAAACAGTTGAATTTTTTTCCAGGAAGTATGACTTTACAACGAAATTGTTGAATTTTCAACCAAACGGTTGCATTTTATCCAAGAAAGATGTCATTTCTGCTAAAACTGAAAAATTAAAAAATTAGAATACAAACTTTCGAAAGCGAGTTAAATTTTCAAAGGACAAGTTTTTTTTTCATTTGAGAAAGATAACATTTCTTCTAAAACAGATCAATTTTGGAAAAAACCTTTAGAAAATAGTTAAATTTTTTTTCAAAAAAGACTTCAGTTCACTTTTGAACACCGAAAGATGTATTGTAAACAATAAGTTAATTTTTTATTAAATGGTCGAATTTTTAACAAAAAATTATGAATTCTCAAGAACTTTGATAAATCTGTAACTAACAGTTTCATTTTTTTCCAAGAAAAATGCAATATATCTAATAAAAAAGATAAACTCTTAAACCGAAAGAAAAATTTGTATTAAAAATCATTTTTATAAAAAAAAAAAAAATCAGTTGACTTTTCAGCAAAAAAATATCAATTTTAAATAAAAAGTTAATGTTATACTAAAAAAGTTAAATTTTGAACCCAAAAAGACCAATTTTTACAAAACAGTTGAATTTGCAACCAGAAAGCATATCTATTGAAGAAAATTGCTAAATTTTCAATCAAATAATAAAATTTATAATGAAAAATTTAATAAAATTTTCAGTTTATTAGCCATTTTTGATGGAATCAAAGCATTTTCTTGACCGGTGTACTTCAAAAGTCAAAATTGTTTTCTTTCATTTCTCTTATTAAATAAACAAGAAAATAAAGAACAATTTAAAAATCTACAAAGAAAGTATAATGCGAAACTTGACTAGCTTTTATTTAGAAAAAGTTAAAATCTAGTAATAAATGTTTTCTGAAAATCAGTTTGTACACAGACGTATTATTTGCCCTACTGTGCAGCCTCTGGCGATTCCTAAGCTACATGAGGCATGGGCATCGCCCATCTTTTAATGCTAAGATTACCTCCAGCGTTTTTCCCTTAATGATCGCTTACTCCTTGTTTTTTTCTGTCATAAATTTAGTTTAGGATGCAAGTTCAAGATTTTAAACATACACACTTGACTTGATGCAGTATGTACTTTATTTATACTGAGATTTCCACCTTTTAGGTGCCCTTTCATCCGCAAATGAGGCTTCCCTCGTCGATGGAACGTAAATTGAAGGGTGTGATTATCGATTAATCAAGTACCTTGTTTATATCTACGTCCGATGAACCCGTCAGAAGAGATTTTCGCATTATCATGCAACATGAGAAGAAGTGGGTTCTGCCCGAGGGCGCAGACCCAAGGGTGGAAAAAATTATCAGATTAGATTTCGACCTATCAGGTAATTTTAGGCATTCTTTTCCTAGTAATTACTTCTCTATAAAACATTTTCAGCAGCTTCAGAAATTTAAGTTTCACGTAAATATATGAATAAATGTAAATTAAATTTAAATTAAATTAAAATTTGCATCGCAGGTCAAACTTCATTTTCAAAATTGCTTGGTTTTCCTTCATTATTTTTTTTATTTTATAATTAATTCATTTATTTAAAAAAGGACTTTTTTACCACAAAATACAATTTTTAACTAAATATCTGAATTTTCAACGATATAGTTAAATTTTCAACAAATTACTTGAATTTTTAAACTAAAATAATTAATTCTTTACAGAAAAGTGTAATAGTTGATATTTTAACAAACCAAAATGACATTTTGTTTAAAAAGTTACTTTTCAAACCAAAAAGATACATTTTCAACAAATAAAGAGTTTTCAGTCATGACCGAAAAAATTTTCACCTAAATTGTTGAACCTTGAAGACAAAAATAATTTCCGACCCAAAAATTGAATTTTCAACAAAAAATTATGAACTTACAGCATAGAAAATAAATTTTCACAAAAAATTAAATTTTCAGCTAAAGAGGTAAAACTTAACTCAAAAGACAAACTTTAAAAAGATTGTTAAACTTTGACAAACGCAGTTAAATTTTTAATTACAAAAGAAAATTCAATTTTTTTAATTTAAGTAGTTTTCTTCTGCAATTATACTAATTTCATATGAAAAAGTGTTAAGATATTAAAAACAAAAAAAAATATCTTCTACAATTTATTTTTCAAATAAAAACAATAGATTTTATTTTATTTTGACTGATTTGAAATGTTGTCGTTTATTATCGCATATTTATTTATTTGGATTACTGTATCAACAACTTCTATTTCGTACATTTTTATTTTAAAAAAAAATTAATTCTTCTAGGACCAAAAAGACGAATTTTCCACAAACAAAGATTTTTTAGTCCTGAAAAAAGAACTATTCACCTAAATTGTTTAACCTTTAGACCAAAACACGATTTTTTTTGCACAAAAATTACATTTTTAACCAAAAAAGATATATTTTTAACAAAAATAAGCACCTGCCAAGAAATATAATTAAATTTTCAACCAAAGAGATAAGCCTTAATTAAAAAAATTAGCTTTCAAAAAAATAGTTCAACGTTTACCCACACAGTTAAATTTTCAATTATAAAATATCAGTTTTTTACAAAATAGTTAAATTCTCAACCAAACCGATGAATTTTCAACTAAAAATATCAATCTTCAACGTAAAAATCATTGTTTAAAAAGTGGTTCAACCAAAATTTGTGTACAAAGTAGTTCAATCTTCAAGCTTATAAGATTATTTTTCAAGCAAACAGTTGCATTTTCATCTAAGAAATATGAAATTTCTGCTAACATAGATGAATTTTTAAATGAAAAAGACGAATTTTCCACGACAGAAATTGACTTTTTATTTCTTTGCTTGAAAGTTCAAATAATTTCCTACACGTTCTTCTTTTTTAATTCAATTGAATTTTTTTCGATAAAAAATCAAATAACTTTTTATTTAAATATATCAGCTTTTACATTTTAAAAAAAAGTTATCTCGTTTGGTTAAAAATTTATTTATATTGATAAAATTTTCTCCATTAATTATTTTATCTTTTTTTCTATGTAACTAAAATACTTTTCAGTAGAAATAACAAAATTTAGATTTATCGTTGATAATTAATTTTTGTTTCTAGAAAAGTAAACTACTTGGTTAAGAATTAAGATACTTGCAAAGTTTTTTTTTATTTCATTAAATACTTATCTCTTTTTGCTGAAAATTTATCATTTTAGTTGGAAATGGATCTTTTTGTTTAAAAATTTAACTATTTTGATAAAAATTCAAGCCTTTTATGGAAACTTTTTTTTCACTTATTTTAACTTTTTTTCTTTAAGGTTAAAATCTTGTTTGCTTGAAATATAAACTTTCACATTTTTCATTAACAATGCATTCTTCTTTGATTGATTTCAAACAATTCGATTGAAAAGATACATTTTAATTAAAATTGTTTTTTATAACCCATATTTTTGAGTTTAAAAATCTTCGGTTTGTCTTGAAAATCTAGGCATTCAGATCAAATTTTTTTCCGGACTGAAAAATCTTTCTTGGTTGCAAATTCTTCATTTTGGTTTAAAAATTAATTTCTGTTGATTAAAACTTTAACTATTTTATCGACAATTCGCTTTTTTTTTAAATTAACTTTTTCAACTGAAAATGGAGGTGTTTTAGCTTTGGTTAAATTTTGATTTTAGTGGTGAATGCATCTATGTGGTTGAAAGTGTATCCTTTTTAGTTAAAAATTTTAATAATTTGATTGAAACTTCATGACTTTTGTAGAAAAACTTCCTTTTTTTGGCAAAAAATTCATCTTTTTTTAAAATTCAAATATTGAGGGTTTAAAATTCATCTCAACGGTTGAAAATTTAATTATTTTGTTGACAGTTCGTTTTTTCTCGAAAATTAAATTTATTTACTGAAACACAAACTATTATTATTTTAATTTCATCTATTTTTATTGAAAATGCCACTATGTAGATTGAACTTCTCCTTTTTATATACAGATTTAACTTTAAAATTAAAAATTCCTTTAGTTTTAAAATAAAATCTACTTTTTTGTATAAAATTTAAATCTGGTTCGGAAATCAACCAGAATTCAACCAGAACCCAGGTATTTTGTTAACAGTTATTTTTTATTTATTTCAACTATTTTTGAATGTAAAAATATTTTTCAGTTGAAATATCGTGGTTAAAAATTAAACTCCTTTGTACAAAATTAATTTTTGTTGTTGAAAATTCATCTCTTCGGTTACTTTGGTAAAATTCATTCTTTTTTTTGTTTATTCTAACTCTTTTTTCAAAATGAAAATATCGTTTAGTTCATATATCCTATTTTACATTTTTTTGGAGAATTCATCTGTTTTTTTTATTAAAAATTCAACCACTTGGTTGAAAATTGATCTCTATGCAAACAATTAATTTTTTCTGTTGAAAATTCATCTCTTCTATTAAAAATTTAACAATGAGGGAATTTTTAAACATTTATTATTTTTTATTTATTTTAACTCTTCTTTAAAAACAAAAATATTGTTTAGTTGATATATTCAATTTAAAATTTTTTGTTAAGAATTTATCTTTTTTTCATTAAAAATTCAACTTTCTGCACAAAATTAATTTTTTTTGATGAAAATTCATCGTTTCGGTTAAAATTTAACAATTAGGATAGAAATTGATATTTTTCCTTTCGAAACTCATCATTTTAGTTGAAAATTGATGGCGTAATAAAAGCACAGTCCCAAATTCAAAACTCTTTTGAACTGTAAGATAATTTGAAAATTTAGAAAATAAATTATTATCTAAATAAAACATTTTTTAGTTTTCAGTAGGCGTGATATTTTATTTATTTACTTTCCCAAATTTACTTTAGTTTAATAAAAAAAATTGAATTACGTAAATTACTGTAAGACTATTATAAAATTCTCCATCAAAATAGATTCGTGTTTCCAAAGCAGCTTCAGCAACCTCATTAATCGATCACCGTAAGCACAATAGCCGGAGTGTCTTGAATATTACATGTTCGTTATCCCAGACCAATAGTTTATTAAAATTTAATCGCTTTCAAATTCAATGGAGCTATTGTACAGAAGCGGCACTTCAGAATTTGGAAATTTCATTGTAGAGTGTATATAAATTACGCAATAGCTCACGGGTTGGGGGGGGG
>NC_046663.1:9531148-9533455 GCF_010883055.1 Belonocnema kinseyi | reverse complement strand
AAAATGTTGTAATTTTTGGAAATTCAAAAATTAAGCAAATAAATCGCAATAATTGTACAGAAATTTAATATGAATTTTACTTCACAGGCCAAAGAAAACACGGCGAGGGAAAAACTAACATCGCCAACAACAATAAAATAATCCCTTTTTACAGACTTTTCCGGTTTGTCAGATTATTCAGCTAAAATGATTCATTTTCTATCAATAAAAACGAAAGTTTAACAAGATATATAAAATTTTTAACAAATACTTAAATTTGGAAACAAATAAGATATGTTTTTAACAAAGTATGAAAAATTGAAATTTTCAGTGAATAAAATTAATTTTCACATAATAAAACAACTAATTTTCAAAAAAAATGGGTAAATTTATAACAATAGAAATAAGTTTTCAACTAAATTGATAAATGATAAACCATAAAAACTAGCTTAAAAAATAGTCTGACTTAAGCCCAGTAATTCAATTTTCATTAAAAAAAGATGAATTGAAAAAATGATTTTCAAATCAAAATGTAGGGATTTAAAAAAGAATTTCCCTTGATGAATAATTTTACTATTTTATTATAGGTAATTGATTAGTCACTTCTGTTTTCAGAAGGACAGTCACTTCGAGAGTTTTAAAGCTGAAAACTTTTCAACTTTAAATATTGAAAATAGAACTATTCCGAAAAAAAGTTCTAAATTGCATGTCTTCAAAGTATAAATCTTACAAATTAAATGATTTTTAATTTTCAAAATTTGAATCATTAAGTTTCCTTTAAGAAAATGTTATTATTGAAAACCATAAAAATCCTTACTAAAACTTCAAAGCATTATTTCAAATTTTTTAAAATACTACTCATTATTTTATATTGTTTAAATTTTACAAAATCAAAAATTATTTCTGAAGTTTTCTAAAAACGTCTAAATGGCTTTTAAAATAATTTGAATTTTTCTTGAAACTAAAAGAAACAAAATTTAGAAAATTTTCTTAATAATTACCGAAGTTTAAAGAAATACTTGAAATTGTTAAAAAATGATTTCGAATTTTCTTTCAAATTTTTTATTTTTCAAATTGAAAAATCATTTGAAATTTGCCGAGAAATCTTCAGAATTTTATTAACCTTTTAAAAAGTTTAAACAATCTTAAAAAGCTTCTAAGCTTTTTGTTGATAATCATCAAAATGTTTTTTTCGTTTAAATTATTTTAAATTGTTTAAATTCCTTTTTAAAATGTAAATTATTTCTGCAATTTGACAAAAATTTCTAAAACATTTTTAAAATGATTAGAATTTTTTCCTAAAAATGATGTTTGAACAAAGCAGTTGAAAACGAATTTTCAGCAAAGCAGATAAATGTCCAACCATAAAAATAAGCCTTCAACTTAAAAGATGAATGTTTAAACATAAAAATTAATTTTGAATTAAATATTTTAAATTTCAACCAAGCAGTAGTGGGGATATCGAAGGGAAGTCATTAGAGCAATTCCGAATTTGTAATTTTTTTGCGTTCTATTTCTATTTATATTTCTTTTTTATTTGCACCGGCTTTTTCCTAAAGATCGTTTTTTAGTTATAAATTTTATGATTTGTTTATAAAATTCAATACTTTTGTTCAAAAGTCATCCTTTTTCTTTGGAAATTCTTCTGTCTTGTTGAAGATTCGTCTTTTTGGGATGAAAATCCAACTTTTTCGTAGAAAATTTACTTATTGGATTAAAATATTACTGTTTGGTGAAAAATTAAATATTTGGTTAAAACTCATCCTTTTTTATTTAAAATTCATCGTTTTTGTTGAAAATTCAAGTATCTCGTAAAAAATCTAATTTTTGTTTAAAATTAATATTTCATTGTTGAAATGTAAACTGAAATTATTTTTGGATAAAAATCCGTTGATTCAAAAATAAATTAGTTAAATCTTTTTTTAAGAAAATTATTTAACACCGAAAAAACACGATTTTTTAATAAAATACCTAAATCTACAACGAAAAAGCAAAATTTTAGATAAATCAGATGAATTCAGAACCAAAAATATAATAGTATACTTTTCAATTAAAAAGTATGAACTCTTTGCTAAAAAAAAAGGTGCAATTTTCTTACAGAGTTCTTTTAATTCAGTTGAACTTAAGTAAATAATTAAGAACTAGGGAAGTGAATTCAAAACAAGGAAAAGAATTTCTTTAAAAACATATTTATTATCATTTACATTGTTCATCCTTGATCTCAAATTCTGCGATATTTTCTCCTCTGCTTCATCACAAGTCATCACAAAATTTGTTATACCCCTCCCCACCCCCATTCACCTAAGCAGTGTTCCTTAGTAGTTGTAG
>NC_046663.1:9518723-9531048 GCF_010883055.1 Belonocnema kinseyi | reverse complement strand
GAAGAAGGAGAAGAAGAAGAAGAAAAAAAAGAAGAGGAAGAAAAAGAAGTAAATTCAACAGGAATTAGAAAAAAGTGAGAAAAGGGAAAAGAGATGAAGAAGAATATAGGAAAAAATAGAATAATTATGATGAGCTAAGTGATTAAAAATAGAGAAGAAAAATAAAAGGTTTAAAGAAGAGGCAGGGAAGGCTAGGACGCAAGAAGAGGTTTAGAAGGTAGTCAATAGAGAAAGAAAAATAAAGGAAACAAAAAAGAGTAAACCATAACATCAAGGTGGTAAAATGGATAAAATATTTTGCGAATTTGCTAGGGCGGAGGTGGGTGGGGTAGAGAAGGAAATTGAGAAAGAAGGACAAGATTTAAGGGAAAGAGACGAAGAAGATAGCATAATTAGAAAATAAATAGTCAAGGTTTAAGGAACAATGATAAGATAATGATAATGATAATTATTAGATGATTGGCAATAAGATTGTTATAGATAAGGTTCAAAATGAAGACTCAAAATATAGGGTGAGGGGGGGAATAAAGGAGTGGGAATGAATAAACTGGAATTATATTGCAGGCGATAGGTGGCTGTAGTTATAGAACAAAGAAGTAGTGGTGCTCGTAGTAAAACAGACAAAAAGGAGTAGGATAAAGATTATAGGGGAGAGTGACGATAATGCCAATTGCGTATAAGTTATGTGTAACTATTACATCGAATGGGAATGGATAAGCTGCAATCTATTGCAGGATATAGATGGTCTGAGTTATGAAAAAAGAAGTATTTTTACCCGTAGTGAAAAGAGGCAAAGAGGAGTAGGTTAAAGATCATAAGGGAGAGTGACGCTAATGCCAAATTTTCTATAAGTTAAATGTATCTAGTAAATCAAAGGAATTTAAAAAGTAATTGATTAAAGATAGACAGTGTCACTAAATCAGACTGGCTTTAGTAAAGAAGTAAGGAAAGGGAGAAGAGTTAACGAAAAAGTGTTTAAAGTAGGTAAAAGAAGACAAAGGAAGTCGGCTAGAAATGACGAGATAGGAAGAAAAACGTTACTTAGGACTAATGATAGGTATAGGGGACTGGAGTTAACTATAATAAATTGAAGAGAAGAGACAGGAAACGAAAAATAATTAAAAAAATGGAAAATGATTAAATAATCAAAATATATTAAATTGTAGAATACGATAATGAAAGGAGTACCAAAATATTTAGAAAAGAGTTTTGGAGGGATGATGGCCCAGAATAGTAAGATTTTAATGGGAAAAAGATGTAAGAGAAGGGATCTATCGATAAGATATATTGGAACGGTGTAGAAGAGAAATGGAAGATAAAGGAAGTTATCAAGAGAATGTGGTAAAGATTTTAGGGGAGGATGGATTGTGTGAGAAGTGGATGATAGAATTAAAAGAAGCTAGAGAAAGCTTTTAAAAAGAATCAAAGAGTAAATGTGAAAAAATTGTAAGGTTAGGATAAAATATAAGTGGTAATATAAAATATGCAAGTGGTAATTTTGTAAAAAACGGAGGGCATGGGAGCCTTCAGGGGACATATCTTGAAAAAAGATGACTAATTAACTTCAGTCTTTGAAGAAGAAAGTAATTTTCTTCAATATATATAAAAATAAAGCCATGTACGTCTTTCCAAGTAAATATCTTCCGCGTTCTTTGATTTGTACATATAAAGTGAACATTTAAGGGAGCTCTTTTATCTCTTCCCGACCATGAAACTCGAAAGCCACAGAGAGTATTGCAAATAGATTCGAATTCCAACATAGACTAACTCAATACTATCTATCACAGATTGCCTCCGCTTCGTGATCATAAAAACCTTAACCGTTTGAACGTGATATTAACTATTTATTCCTTTGTGCCTTGTCCCATTGTTCTGATTCTTTGTGAACTATAGCTTTACATAAAAAAAGTGAGCAAAATAAATTCAAAGGACACTGGAAATTTTTGACGAAAAATAAAAAATTTCTTTACTTAAAATTTGAAAAATTAATTTTTTACATTTTGATAGTAAATAATTTTGAAAAAGTTTCATTATCCTATATGATGGGAAGCAATCATTTTCCACCTTTGAGAATCTTAATTGTGTCTGTTAAGAAAATTTGTTTTCAGGGCACAAAATAGATAAGATATGCACAAAGAAAAAAACGAATTTGCAACAAAATATTTAAATTTTTAACTAAAATAGTTCAAATTTCATCCAAAGAGATAAGTTTCAACGAAAAAAGTTTAATTTTCATCCACAAAAATGCATTTTTAATATACTGCATAGATTTTTAGAGAAATAGTTATATTAACAACAAAATGGTATAGTTTTTAACAAAAAAATTTCTAATCTTCAACGTCATATATTTGAAAACTCTTGATTTTAGTTAAAAATGGTTTGGTTCAAAATTTAACTTATTTGTTAAAAATTCTTTTTTTTTTTGTTAAAAACTTAACTATTATATATCAAATTTAAGTGTTTGAAAAAAAGTTGATCTACTATCTTAAAAATGCATTTTTTAAAGATGAATCTTTTAAGAAAGGAGTTCAACTTTCAACGATGTAGTTTAATTTTCAACAATTAAAGGTATCTTTACAACTTAAAATGGAAAAATTAAATGCTTTGTTAAGAAATTAATTGTAATTCCAGAAAAAAAAGAAAAGAATTTTCCACAATATTTCTAAATTTTGAACCATTATAATAATTTTTCATCCAGACAGTGAAATTTTTAACCCAATAAGACAGATTTACAACACAAGCAATTAATTTTGAGACAAAAAAAGAAATTTTAACAAAAATATTAATTTTTCTACGAAAAAGATCAATATTCTATCAAAATAGTTGAAATTTCAACCAAAAACATAAATTTTCAAGCAAAATGATGAATTTACCACCGAAAAAAGAAAAATGGTTAACATCGTACCAAATATTTTTGTTCAAAACAAAAAGATAAATTTTTAAGAAAGAATTTAAATTTTTTTTTAATGAAATAAAATTTAAACAAAATTCATAAATTTTTAAATAAGAGATACAAAATTTTACTAAAAATGAAAGAATTCCATTTTCCGTTAAAAAAATTCATTTTCAGTCAAAAGAACTAATTTTCAAGAAAGTAGTCACACTGTTAACAATTTGGTTTGATTAGCAACTAAAAAGAATACTTTCCTACGTCAAATGGAATACTTAAATTTTCAATGAAAAAATTAATTTTTAACTCAACGAAAAAATAAAATAATAAAAATTCAACTAAAATGAGGAATTTTTAAACACTAAAAATGATTTTTTTCAACCAAATAACAGAAATTTTAACTAAAATATCTTTTAACAAAAAACTTAATAAGTTACACTTTTGATTAAAAAATTGTATTCTTACTGAAAAAATCTAATAAAATTGTTAAATTCTCAGTTATTAAAATTAATTTTTAACTAACAAAAGAAAATAGAGAAGCTATACTTTCAGTTAAGAAAATTAATTTTCAAAAACAAAAGTAACAAATATGAAAATTACTCGGAATTGCCTAGATTACAAGTGGATTACAATGATTATTTGTATTTCTCCGATTTACCTGGATTACAAGTGAATTATTAGGATTATTTGAATTATTCCGATTCCACTGGATTACAAGTGGATTACCATTATTACATGGATTACTCCGATTTATATGGATTACAAGTGGATTATTGGGATTGTTTGTATAACTCCGATTCATCTGGATAACAATTGGAATTACAGGATTGGACGGATTACTCTGATTAATATGGATTACAAGTGGATTATCAGGATTATTTGTATCACTCCTATACATTTGGATTACAAGTGGATTACCAGGATTATTTGCATTACTCCGATTTATATGGATTATAAGTGGATTGCCAAGATTAATGGGATTACTCCGATTTATCTGGATTACAAATGGATTACCAGAACTATTCGGATTACTCCAATTTATCTGGATTACAAATGGATTACGGGGATTATTTGTATTAATCTTATTTATCTGAATTACACGTGGATTACGAGGATTATTTGGATTAATCTTATTTATCTGGATTACAAGTGGATTATTAGGATTTTTTGGATTACTCCGATCACAGCAGCGTACTAGAATAGTTTGTCCTTTGTACTTGAGCAAGTTCTTAGTAGGCTATGAAACTCTTTTTTAGGGTTTCGTAATTCCGGGTAGAAATACTGATGGGTGAGGAAGTAGGGGAAATGAGGTTGAGGAATTAAGGAGAAACAAGGGGAGAAAAAGTAGGGGAAGTAAGGATAAATAAGGGGAGAAAAAGTAAGGGAAGTAAGGAGAAATAAGAGTTTAGATAGTAGAATAAGTGAGGGGTGAGAAAGTAGGTTAGGTAGGGAAAATTAGGGGAGATGGGGGGTGATAAAGGCAGGGAAAGTAGGGGAATTGATTTTAAGTAAGTAGAGCTAGGGGAAATAATTATCAATTTTGGTGACAGGGGGTGGAGAAGTAAGGGGAAATAAGGGAGGAGAAAGTGTGAGAAGTTAGATGAAATAGGGGGTGAGGTAGTGGAGGAAGTGAAAGAAGGGGAAGTAGGGAAAATTATAAGAAATGTGGGGTCAGTAGCGACTGTAAGGGAAATTAGTGATTAGAAGTACGGGAATTAGGATTGAGTGAGGTGAAATAGAGAAAATAATTATAAAACGGGTTGAGAAGGGATGGAGAAGTGATGATAGGATGAGAGAAGTAGGGAAAGGTTAATGTAGGGGGAGTAGGAAACAAAAACCTTTTCTTCAATTTTCAACCATGTAGTTTAATTTTCAACCGAAGAGATACATTTTAAAACAAACATATTACTTTTCTATTGAACAGAAATTTTTTTAACATACTACACGAATGTTTAGAAAAATAATGGGATTTTTAACAAAAGAATTCAGTTAAAAAATGTTTAGTTTATTAACTTATTTTAGAAAAATTCCGACCATTCAGTAAAAGTAATTAGCAGCCAAAAAAAAAAATGATTTTTTTTACCCAATTACTTGAGTTTTCAACCAAAAACTATATATTTTTAATTTAAAAAAAATTAATTTTCAAAAAAAAAAATCTTCAACAAAATATGATTGGTCATCCTGTTTGAATTATTTTAAATTATCCAATGAATTTATTTGAGCATTTCTAAGACGAAAATTTGGCACAAGGAAATCACGAAATTAACGGAATTCAAGGAATTCCCAAAATTTACAAAATTCATAAACTTTAAAAAATTCATGGAATCCATGAAATTCATGGAATTCATGCAAATGAAGGAATTCACGAAATATATGGAATTCACAGAATTCATCAAATTTACAGAAGTCACGGAATTCGAAGAATTAATAAAATTCAAAGAACTCACGAAATTGAGGGAATCCACGATATTCGTGAAATTAAAGGGCTTGAAGAAATTCACGAAAATCATGGAAATGGCGAAATTAATGGAATTAAAGATGTTTGTGAAAATTTATAATATTTATGTAAATCACGGAATAAATTGGAATTTAAGAAATTTGTGGAATTCGATAAATTCCATAAATTCACGGAATGCACGAATTTCATGGAGTTGAAGGAAATCACAACATTGATAGAATGCATGTAATTTATGAAACTCAAGAAATTTATAGAATGCACGAAATTTGTGGAATTCACTGAAATCATGGAGTTCAAATCACTAAAATCACGGAATTCACTAAATTTGCTGACTTTACGAAATTTATCGAACTTATGCAATTGACGAAGCTCAGGAAACTCATGGAATATATGGAAATCACGGAATTCATAGAATTTTCTTAATGAACAGCATACGCTAAATTTATGTACTTCACGGAATTCATGAAATTCATGGAATTCGCGAAGTTTATGGATTTCATGGTATTCGAGGAATTCATGGAATTCATGAATTTCGTGGAAAAAAAGGAATTTTCGGAATTTACGAAATACACTTAATTTATGGAATTTAAGGAATGAAGGAATTCGCAGGATTCGTCGAGATTTAAGGAATTTACGAAATTTAGGGAATTTGAAGAATTCAAGAAATTAGCGGAATTCGTGCAATTTATGGAATTCGTGGAATTTACAGAATTCATGGAATTAAAGAGATTGGTGAAATTTATAATATTTATGAAAATCACGGAATTGATGGAATTTACGAAATTGATGGAATTCAAGGAATTCGAGAAATTCGCGGAGTTCATGAATTTCATGGAGTTGAAGGAATTCATAGCATTTACAGAATTCACGTAATTGATGAAACTAAAGGAATTTATAGAACTCACGATATTTATGGAAGTCATGGAATTTATGGAATTCACTGAAATCACGAAATTCACTCGATTTAGTGAAGTCATAAAATTCATCGAATTTATGCAATTCACGAATTTCACGAAATTCATGGAATATATGAAATTCACGAAATTCATAGAATTTTTAGAATGAACAGCAGACGTTGAATTTATGGTATTCGCGGAATTCATGGAATTCGCGTAATTCATGTACTTTGCGGAATAATTTAATTCATGGAATTCACGGAAATCACGGAATTCAAAAAATTTTTAGAATGCGAGAAAATTTAAGGAATACACGAAATTTAAGAAATTTCAAGAATTCAAGGAATTAGCGAAATTTACGGAATTCGTGTAATTCACAGAATTCATAAAATCGAAGGAATTTAAGGAATTTAAGGAATTCAAGGAATTCACGAAATTCTAGGAGTTCATGAAATTCACGGAATTCTAGGAATTCAAGAAATTCAAGGGATTCAAGAAATTCTTGGAATTCACGGAATTGATCGAATTCAAGGAACTCGTAGGAGTTCGTGAATTCCATACATTCCGTGAATTCCTTAATTTTCCTAAAAATTTATTAATTCCTTAAATTCCATGAATTCCTTGAATTCTATGAAGACGCGCTCTATGAACTAAACATTAACAAAAGTTTTGGCTCCATCAGCATATTTTTTATTGTAGCGTTATTTTACATTTCGGAAATAAACTTCTAATACATGCAGTGGTAGTTTCCAATATAAAATTTTAACAGCGTAGGATTACAGATGGATTGCGTGGATTACCTGACTTAAGCCGGAATCAAACTGTATTACATTTGATTACCAGAGGATTACTTTGGATTACTTCGGATGCCTAGTATTACACCGGATTACGAGTTCGCGTAACCGAGCAGTTCAATGGATCACCAGAATATTTCAAAAAGAAGCGAGGGAAAATAGGATAAATAAGGGGAAGTGAGGGGAAATTAGGAGAAGTGGCGTGTAATTAGGAGAGTTGAAGTAGTGAAAGAAAATGAAAATAAGAGAAGGAACAGTATAGGAAGTAGAGTAAAATAATAGAAGATAAAGTAGGGGTGAAAGGGAAATGAGAGACAGGAAAGTAAGAAAAGCTCTAGTGAATGAAGGTTCGGGAAGAAGCGAAGCTAGGCGAACCATGAGAGCCACAGGAGGGAAAGTCCAAGGAAATGAGGGGCAGGCCTTAGAGAAGTAAGAGTTAATGAGAGGGAGGGCGATAAGGGAGAGAATGGAAATCGGGGTAAGAGGAAGTATAGGGATTAATGGAAAATGAGAGAAGGAAATGTAGGGAAAGCTGGGGTAAATGAGAGAAGAGGGAGTTGCCGATGTTAGGCGAATGTATGAATAGGAAGTAGGAGAAGTCATTGGGAATTATTGGCGGGGGTCAGAGAAGCGAGTTTTAATGAGGGAGAAGAATTAGAGCGTGTAAGATCGAGTGGGAGAAGAAGTGAATGCACTAACTTTAAGGGAATTATGAGAATCGAGGAGAGAAAAACTAGTGAATGAGGGGAGTGAAAATATAGAAAGTCGGGGGAATTAAAAGGAGGAAGTTAGTAAAGCGAGAGGAAAATAGTGGCGGGGATTGTAGGATGATTGTAAATGATGGGGAAGGAGTAAGTAAAGTAAGGTCAAATAAGGGGAAAGTAGGTGAAGTACATGGGAGGGATTTATAAGAAACGAGGAGAAAAATAGAAATTAGACGAGATAAGAGAAGGTGTAGAGAAAATAAGGGAAGAGAAAAGTCGCGGGATAGAGTAGGAAATAGGAAAGCGCGAGTAAAGTAAGGTTTTTCAGGGAAGTGAAGGGAGGGTTAGTAGAGAAATTCTAGTGGAGAGAGAAGGAAAAGTGATAGCTGGGAAAGGGAAGTAGGGGAAAGGGTGTCTTAGCAGGGGATGTAAAGATAGGATAGTCTGTGGAGGGGAAGTACACGAGAATAGAGAAAAGTGGAGGGAGGGGCGGTAGGCCATGGAAATTTTCAGACTTAACTTAAGTTTTGCTGTTAAGATTCTGAAAAGGGAAAAACTTTTAAGGTCCCAATGGGGTCAATGATCGCAAAGAGCTTAAAAGCTCGGAAGGCCGATGCATATTTCACCTCAACAACGTCATCAGGCGGCAGTGACGTCAAACCTACATCCAAGGGGTATGTACCTTGGAGGAGCTTGTCTCGCTAATGATAATGCTATGATGCGTATAAATAATAAACACTTTCAGGCTCTGTGATACGAACCAGAATATATTGTCGAAAATGTACGTATACTTAAAAATAAATCTGAAGTAAAATGTGCGATAAGGAGCTACCAATCGGTGTTCTACTTTTCGCGTTTTATGTCAAATGAGAACGCCGAAAGTACAGTTGTACTCTCAAGAGTACTTTTTTTAAAGATCATACCAAATGTGTATGTTGGTGTGTGTGTTTGTTTGTATGTGTGGTATCGTATTAAACAAGATGCAAATTTCCGCTGATTCAGATTTAGAAAGTACCTTGATGAATATTTATTTTAAGATTGAAATGAAATACATTAAAATAAATTAGAACGATGTAAAAGTTGCAATTTTTGGCGAAAAATGATTATTATTTCCGGGGGAGGGGAAACTTTGATTATTGAAATTTTCTGACTTTTCGCTCATTTTTCCTGAACAATTTTAAATTTTTTCCTTCAAACAAAACAGTTACATTTTTAACTATAAAGTTGAATTTTCTACATAAAAATAGAATTTTTCCCCTAACAGTTTTATTTTCAACCAAATAGTTAAATTTTTAAGTCAAACAAACGAATTTTTTTAAAATCCTTTTTCAAATTAATTTGGTGAATTTTTAACAAAATAGTTGAATTTTCAGTCGAAAAATGTAAAACTTTTACAAATGATAAATGTAAATACAAAAAAAAAAGAATTTTCACTCAAGAAGATTAATTTTTTATCAAAAATCTCAAAGTTAAGTTGCCAGTAAGCAAAAATTAACATCTAATAAGAAAAACAAATATAAAAAGAATAGTCCAATTTTCAGTAAAAAAATGCATTTAAAAAAAAAACATATATTTGCAACAAATAGATCTATATTTTTTAGTCAAGGAAGAAAAAAAAGTTGCTTCAGATTGTTGAACTTTCTTGCTAAAAGATCAATTGTCTGTAAAACACTTGAATTTTCGACCCAAATAAATGAATAATGTTAAATTTTTAATTTTCAAAACTAGTACAGTTTAAAAAAAAGTTAAATTCGTATAAAAAATTAAATTTCAATACAATTTTTGAATTTATAGCCAAACAGTTATTATTTCAACCAAATGAATCAATTGTTGAAATTTTTTGCCAAAAAATATATTTTTTGTAAAACATTTGAATTTTGGACTGAAAAGTATGAATAGTGTAAAATTTTAAATTTTCAAAACAAGTTAAATTTAAAAAAAACAATGCTCAATTAAAACTTATCAATTTTCAACAAAATAGTTAAACTTTTAATCGAAGAAAAGAAGTTTTGACTGAAATGATAAAGCTTTAACTAAATAGTTTAATTTTTTGTAAATAAAATTTTATTTTATCAAAATTTTCGAACTTCTGAGCAAATAGTTGTACATTCAACTAAAAATATTAAATTGCTCCCTAAAGAGATGAATTTAAAACCAAACAGGCGAATTTTTAAAAAATAAATATTTTTTAATCAAGAAAAAAAAATTCATCTAAATTGCTGAAATTCTAAGTCTAATTAAAAATTTTCTGCAGTGTAGTTCGATTTTGAAAAAAAAATCTAATTTAATTTAAATTTCCATGTAGAAAAACTTAATTTTTAATCAAATAAAAATAATATTCAACCCAGAAGATTTAGCTTTTACCTAAAAAGACAAATTGTTAACAAAATATCGAAATTTTTTACCAAAAAAGGTAAATTTTCATTTAAATGGTTGAATTTTTAACCAAAAAAGATGAATTTTCAACAACACAGTTGAATTTTTAACCAAAAAGCGAAAAGTTACGTTTTCAATTAAGAAAATTAATCTTTTATACAAAAGAAAGGAATTATCAACCAAACAGAAGTTTAATACAAAGAATTGAATTTTCAACTAAAATTATAAATTTTCTAAAAAAATATTTTTTTTTAACAAAGTGGTTTAAATGATTTAATCCTAAATCAATTATTTTAATTTTTGAGCAAAAAGATGAATTTTCGAGGAATGCAGTTTCATTTTAAACAAAAAAATACGAATTTTCAGATGAAAAAAACAAATTCTCAAACGGTTGAATATCCTACAGATTTTAATAGTTTTAATTTGGGTAAAAGTAGTTTCGTTTTTGGCAAGAAATATTAATTTTTAAAAAGTTAATTTGTAAATGGTTCAATTTTATACCAACTTGTAGAATTTTCAATTTAAAAAGACGAATTTTCTACAAAACAACAGCTGAAGTTTTTATTCAAAAATGTGAATTTTGAGAAAGTGAATTTTGTACCAAAATAATTGAATTTTTAAATCAAAGAGAAAAAATTTCAACAAAAAGTTGAATTTTTAACTATAAAGAATAATTTTTTAACAAAAATGATGAATCTTTATATGAAAAAAAATAATTTTTAACAAAATAGTTGAATCATTAACCAAATAAATGAATTTTTAACATAAAGTTTTTTGAAAAAAAAATGAATTCTCAAATAACTGAAGTTAACTAAAAAATACAGAATCTTAACGAAATAGTTGAATGATAAATTAAAATGATGAATTTTTTGCAAAAATGAATTATTTTTTTCAAACAAACAAACAAAAAAAAAGAATTTTTAACATAACAGTTAAATTTTCAGCAACTAACTTAATTTTAAGTACAAACTATCATTTTCGACCGAAGTAGTTTAATTTTTAACAAAAAATAAAAATGTTTAAGAACAACAAAAAACGAATTTTTTAACATGTAAATTTAATTACAAAGAAGAGTTTTTAACAAAACAGTTGAATCCTCAAGCTAATACATGAATTTAAAAAAAACATTATTTTTTAAAAGTGAATTAATTTTTAATAAATTTTAAGGTATTGATTATTACCATCCGGACATTGCGATAATAATTTTAGGTTCTGACATAAAAATAAAAAGTTCTTTTTTTAATCACTATTAAAAGTCATATAAAAATTTTGAGTTACATTTTCCGGAATTGGTTAATTTTTTTTTAACTTTAATTTTTGAAAAAATTGATTTGATTTTCAAAAAAAGTATTTCTATTTTTGACCAAAGTAGTTTAATTCTCAACCAACAATGAGAATTATAAGCAAGAAAGTTAATCTCAACACAAACAGCTGAATGCTCAACCAAAGGATAAACTTCGAAAAACTATTTTTAACATTTTGTTGATTTTTTAAATGAAAAGAAATAATTTTTAATTGAAAATATAAGAAATTTAAATGAGAATAAAATCAAATTTAAAATTTTATTTAACGTCCAATGATTCAGTTAATGTGCAAAATTCCTGAACATAAAATCAAGAATCTAAGGACCAAATTTGGAGAATCACCATTATATGTTTCCATTGAAATTTGGAAAAAGGGACTAATTCTCCTAAAAAAAGAAAATAAATTCCCTTTTTGGTCAAAAGAGACCAAAAAAAGTTCAAAAAAATATGAAAAGGGATTCAATTGGTTTTCTTCTCTTATTTCTTTCCTCTTTTTCATTTTTTTCATAAAGGGGATTTTGAAATTTTCTTTTTTCATCAAATTCTTTACTTTTTCCAAATTGCGATGGAAACATTTTATGGTGGTTTTCTGAAGGTCGTTAGATTTTGGGTTTTATTTTCAGCAATTCTGCTCCATAATTTCAAATTTTAATCTTAAATTAATTATCCCGGAAAGTGATAAAATGTTTAAGATCTTAAATTTTTTTCAAGCCTTAGATATTTTTGGTAATATTCATCGAAACAGTAAATTCTGAATGCACAAATGTAACCGTAATTCTATGGAGATTTACTGATTTAATGGAAAACATAAAATAGCTGACTCTGATAATCCACCTGAAGTTGTTACAAGCTCTGATTCGCGTATTCTGCATTTCCCCTAAATCTGACCTGTTTAATTCTACG
>NC_046663.1:9492238-9518623 GCF_010883055.1 Belonocnema kinseyi | reverse complement strand
CTACAAATAACACTGGAGATATAGATTTAGCGACAATTTCCAATTCATAGTTGAAAAGTGTCAATACAGAACTAGCTAATCAAGAAGATAGAAATTAACAAAAAAATTCGAAAAAAAATTCTTTAAAAACCAAATCACTACTTATATGTAAAGAGAATACACTGAGAAAAATGTGTGTTTGAATCAAACAAATTTTTTTTGAACCAAACAAATTATTTCTTTAATATGGGGTCAAACAAATGTTTGTTTGATTCATATAAATGTTTTGGTTTGTTTAAATGAATATCTTGTTTAAAATAAGTAAAGTTAATGTTTACATTGAATATATATTTTTTTAATTAATTAAAGATTTTTTTCAAGTGACGTAAATCTTTTTCTTTCACTTAACCTCAAAATTGAGCATTCTTTATAAAAATAATTTATGATCTCGATAACATGTTTATTGTTAATCATAAATATCATTGTATATGTAAAAGCAGAAGCACTTATTTAACCCGAATGCTTAATACTGGTTAATTTTTAACTGTGTGTTTCTCATTTCTGAATAAAACAATAATAAATTAGAATAATGAGAAATGAACCAGAGTTAGACATTTGAATTTAATGTATATATAAGTGTTCCTCCTTTAAGTACACAGTGATAATTATAATATAAAAGAACATGATTAATTTCATAAATCATCATTATAAAGAAAGGAGGTTAGTGTTGAAAAAGAATTACATCCGAAATCTTCAATAATATCCATGGTAAAAGCCCTAAGCTTCAAGTAGTTTCTAAAGTAGAGATTTTGCGTTAATTTTTCAATTAATATATATTTTCATAGTAAATCAGAACCTTTAAAATAATAAAACACTGAAAAAATACAAATGCCATCAAATAAATCACATGATGAATTAATTTAGATTCTAGGTTAGTCCCTTAGGAACCGCCGGCAGCGCTTTAGCATGCCTAGCGGGACTTTGTAGTACTACTTTGTACTGTATTCTTTGTTTGAATGAAATAAATATTTAACAATATTATAAAAGTCGATTTTTTATTTCAATTAAACAAATTGTACTAAAGAAACTATTTGTTTCAATCCATATGACAAATAGTTTCCATTTCTTCAAATTCAATAAACCTTTTTTTACTTAAAAAAGAAAATTATTTGATTAGTATCCATAAATATAATTAAAATAATTTCAAATTCATGATTGAAAAGTGGCAAATAAAAACTAGGAAATCAAAAAATTAAATATTAAAAAAAAATTTTTCTCGCGCGGCTCGCGAGTTTGAGCCCGCCTAGGGCGCGCGACTGTTGGTTCTCGAGCTTCGCGCTCGATTATGTATTTAACTCGCGCTTCGCGCTCGGTCTTTATATTTTCGCACATTCTTACGCAAACATTTTAAAATTAAGACACAAAACATCTACCACTGTAATTTTGTGATTGTGAATTCTCTTTCGTTAAAAAAGCTTAGGTCGAGAGTTTGAACGCACCTACTCACAGTGGTCTGGAATAGGAATTTACTGTTCATAATCGGCCACAGGTCGTATTTCTTAACTGATTTAAAAGTTTTTTTTTTCAGAAATGCTCAAAAATTAAATTTTAAGAAAATTGTGGTTTGCTTTTTTTAACATTTTTTTCACAGAGCAACAATATATAAACAAATATAGTGACAAAATTGACCATTTTAGTTTTTTGAATTTTTATCTCAAGAAAAAATACAGATAGAAACTCACTAACAGCCGAAATTATTGCACATGCATTCAAAGAAAATTATTCATTTTAATAGTATTTCACTTAATTATTATAAACCATTTATATAAACAAATTCTTATTACTGTTTTTTTATCATAGAAAAAATCGTTTATTTCGTGCTAGTCGCTAATATTTTTCATGAGAGTCATAATTTGTAACAAGAAAATTAGCATGAGTTAACAACTATTGTTTTTATAAACATTTCTATAAACAAATTCTTTATAAATGAGATTTTCTCATACGTGAATGGATTTTTCTGAACAAAAGTGATTCACAATTGTCTTTAAAGCCATTTATATACTTTAAGTTTTATCAAACATAAAAACTATAGATTGTTTATAACAATTTAGTTAAACAAGTCTCCTAATCGGCCGTTTCCACGTCGAAAAAAATGTTTTTTCCTTCAATAATTATTAGAGTGCCATTTCTTGCGGAGAATAACCAACGAAATTAAATAAAGAATAATTTATATGCTTGTTATAAACAATTATTAAACCAAATTATGATTTATTTGTTTTACATGCAAAAAGGACGGTTTTCCACTGAAATTATCCGATAATGAACTAACAGTGATTCTAAAATTGGATATGGGACATTAAATAATAATTTGCGTAATTGTTAATAACAATTTTAAAACAATGCGTGACAATCTGCGGTTGATCGTAGAAAAAAGTTATTTTTTCTTCAATCATTTTTGCCTTAATCTTATTTGTGTTATTGAATTAATGAAAAGATTGATACTTATAATAATAATGAGATTATTATAAAAAACTTAAAATAAATAAATTACGATACATAACACGAATCATTTTTAGATTCGAATTGTTCTATTAGTTCATCGAGTTCTTGATCAAGTTCACTGTTAGTTTATTGTCGGATAATTTCAGTGGAAAACCGTCCTTTTTGCATGTAAAAAAATTAATCATAGTTTTTTTTTTTAAATTTTATATAACAATCATATAAATTATTCTTTATTTAATTTCGTTGGTTAGTCACCGCAATAAATGTCACTCTAATAATTATTGAAGAAAAAACCATTTTTTTCTATGAGGAAACGGCCGATTAGGAGACTTTTTTTACTAAATTGTTATAAACAATCTATATTGTTTATTTTTGATAAAGCTTAAAGTATATAAATGGCTTTAAAGACAATTGTGAATCACTTTTGTTCAGAAAAATCAATTCAGCTATGAGAAAACCTGGTTTATGAAGAATTTGTTTATAGAAATTGTTTATAATAATTAAGTTAAATATTATTAAAATTAATTATGTTCTTTAAATGCATGTGCAATATTTCCGGCTGATGGTGAGTTTCTGTCTGTATCTTTTCTTGAGATAAAAATTCAGAAAGCTAAAATGGTCAATTTTATCACTATATTTGTTTATATATTGTTACTCTGTGAAAAAAAATTTAAAAAAAGCAAACCACAATTCTCTTAAAAATTAATTGCTGAGCATTTTTTTAAAAAACTTTTAAATCGGTTAAGAAATACGACCTGTGGACGATTATGAACAGTAAATTCCTATTTCAGACCACTGTACGGATGTGCGCTCAAACTCTCGAGCTAAGCTTTTTTAACGAAAGAGAATTCACAATCACAAAATTACAGTGGTAGATGTTTTGAGTCTTAATTTTAAAATGTTTACGTAAGAGCAGACAGACAACTGTAATTTTGTGATTTTGAATTCTCTTTTGTTAAAGCTCTTTTGGCTTTAACGAACACACTCTCATTCGTACTCGATTTTGTCTAACCTGTTAACTTTTCTACATTATACACAACACTTTTATATCAATTACAATACATATTTTATGTAACTCTGCCTGGGATTATTTATTAAAAAATTGCAAAATAAAAAGCAAATTGTAATTATCATGATTATTTTTGTACTTTTTTCTTATTTTGCTTTAAAGTGTATTCTAAGCTGCTCTGAAACATGTATCATTTGAATAAATGTATATCATTACAATTCATAATATGCATAAAAATTGAATCATACTAATTCTTATTTCCTTGCTTTTATAATTTTTTTATTTTTAATGTTGTTTTTTACGATGCTATATATGGTCCTATATAGGAGCCTATGTCCTCTTTCGTATTTTCTGTGCTTTTTCCAAAAAGTTAATTTTTTAATTTTCAATCTTATATTTTACGATTAAAAGAAAATCGACTCGTCCTATCGAAAAATAATTAATAATAAATGACCTTATTTTCTGCAAATAATACTACAGATGGAGATTTAAAAACAATTTTCAATTTATAATTAAATAGCGTTAATACAGAACTAGATAATCAGAAAAAATATATTTAAAAAAATGCGAAAAAATATTCTGTACAAAGCAAATTTCTATTTATCGATAAAACAAATATCCTTTCCCGAGATAAAGTGTTTGCTGAATTGACGCCAAAAATTTGTTATAAAAAAAGTTATCAAGTTTTGAGGAAATGGATGTGGAAATTGGCAAATTCAGTGTGACCCTGATCTAAAACAGGACCAAACTTGATTGCGGATTGTGATAAAAAATTCAATTTTTAGTTTTAAAATAAAATAAGACTATGCTTCCTAGATTCTTAGTCTCTAAATGTGGGCAAATACAGTTTCATATAAAAAAGTTGTACAATTCCGAAAAAATTAACCGATAATTTTTTAATTAATTTTTTATTGGTTTGGAAAAAAGCTTTGCATTATGATTCGAAACGGAATTTTCTGTTTTTAGCAAAAATGATTTATATGCAGTTTAATTTCAAATTGAATTAGATTTTTTCATTTAAATTAAAATTTGTGTTTCATCGACTTCAAAAGTTTTTTTATTATATCCAAACGCGATATTTTAACAGACCGAATTTTAATTTGCAATGAAAGAAACTTAAAATCATCATGAAAATTCGATCAACAAAAGAAATTAGTTTGATCATAAAAAAATACGAATTTTTCACCGAAAAATTAATTTTCCAACATATAGTTTAATTTTCTATGAACTTGTGAAATTTCCAATCTGAAAGTGTAATTTTTTAACGAAAAAGTTAATTTACAATCAGATGGTAGAATTTTCAACTAAAATGATGAATCATCTAAAGAAAAAATGAATTTTTAACAGACTATTTTAATTCTCAAGCAAAGAGATGAATTTTCAACAAACAATATTTATTTTCTACACAAATAGACAAATTTTCGACAAAAAGAAAACAAATCTCAAACAGTTTAATTCAATTTCAAAAAATAATAACTAAAAAGATGGTTAAATCTTTAATCAAAATGATAATTTCTCAACCAACAAGACTAATTTAAAAAATTCCAACACTGTAGTTAACTTTTCAAGTAAATATTTTAATTATTGTAATACAATTGTATTTACAATTGTAATTTTATTATTATTATTATTATTGAATAATTTACAATTAATTTATAATTGTAATTACAATTATTTATATTTCTAATATTTAACTATTATTTTAATTAATTATTTCATTATTGTAAAACTTTAATTTCTGAACAAAGTAGGTTAATTTTTTTCTAAAAATATAAATTTTTAACAAAAAAATTTATTCCCAAACAAATAGTTTAAATTTCTGGTAATATGTTAATTTTTTTTAGTCAAAAAAGATCAATTTTCTACAAAACAGAAGTTAATTTTATAATCCAAGAATATGAATTTTTAATAAAAAACTTACTTTAGGGCCAAATAGTTTTTAAAAATAAAAAAGTGAGTTCTTAAAGAAACATGTAATATTTCAACAAAGACAGATTTTACTTTTAAATAAAAAAAAAGAAACAATTTTTTCATCAAAATCTTTAAATCCTTAAATAAAAGAGATTTACTGTTTAATCAAGCAGAAAGGATTAATTTTTAACTGAAAATAAAATTTTCACAGAAGCAGAATAATCCTTAAGCAATAAAAAAATTAAATTTTAGCTAAATAGTTCAATTTTCCACCAAAGAGGCGAATCTTAAAAAAATGAATTCATCCGAAAATACTTCAACATTGTTCCAAAGAGTTGAATCTTCAATGAAAAAGTGTATTTTTTCATTAGGAAGATTAGTTCTCTACAAAAAGATTATTTATAAAAAAAAGAAATAAATAACGAAAAAAGGTTCTTTAAAAAAATGGAGCAGTTGAATATTCAATTTAAAAAAATTATTTTTTAGCAAAAAATTGAACAAATAAAAGAATTAATTTTGAACTGAAAATAAAAGTTATATTTTCAGTAAAGCAGAATAATCCTAAAGCAAAGAAAAATTAGCAGTTAAGCTATATTTTGAACCAAATGGATGAATCTTGAAAAAAATTAATTCACACGAAAATACTTCTAAATTCTACCAAACAGTTGAATCTTCATTCAAAAAATTTATTTTTTAATTAGGAAGATTAATTTGCTACCAAAATAATATTCATTAATAAAAAAAATGATAATAAAAAGAACTAAAAAAAATGTTTCAACTAAAAAGGAAGTAGTTACATTTGTATTAAAAAATTAATTATTTAAGTAAAAATAAAACGAATTTTTAACAAAAGAATTTTTAATGAAATACTTGAACATATGAATTTTCAACCAAATAGTTGAATTATAAACTAAATAAATGTTTCACAAAAAATAAAATATTAAAATTTTCATTTGAAAAACCTCATTTTTGACCAAAAATAAAACTAATTTTCAACAAAATACTTAAATTTTCAACCTAAGAGATGAATTATAAATCATAACTATAAGTATGAACTTTTATAAAAAAAAAACTTAATACACAGTAGTTGGAGTTTCTTGTTAGGTTCTATCAATTCAGTTCAAATTCAACAAAAAAAGAAACGGCAAGTTTGTTTAAAAACAAGGGAAAAGATAAAAGTTATTTAAATAAGAGAAAAGAGTTCACGCACGGCCCGTAATCAATCAATTTAATCTTCTGCATAAGTTAATCTTTAATGTGTACCAATATTTTAAAATAAAAAATCTTTAATTATTTATTGTACGATTGACGTTTATATAAAATCACATTTATATTTCGTATTTTAAAATAGGATGATGGTCCGCTTTAATACCACATGAAAGTTTAAAGGGAGTGGGGATAATTGAAATGTCACAAATTATCACAATAGGGAGAGGTAAATAAAAAATGATGAGGTAATGGAGGGGGATAATGTTATGAGGTTTGATGAGAGGTGATGAGGTGATGAGAAATTATTAAGTGATGAGGTGATCAGGCGTGTTAAGGTGATAAGGTGATGAGCTGATGAGAGGTGATGAGAGATTAGGAAGTGAGAAGCTGATGATTTATAAGAGATTATGAAATGATAAGATGATCAGGAGTGATAAGAGGTAATGAGAGTTGGTAAGGTAATGAGAGGTGATGAGTTATTAGGAAAATATGAAGTAATGAGTTGATGAGGTGACAAGAGATCCTGAGTGATGAGGTTATCAGGGGTGAAAAGAGGTGATGAGATATGCTGATGTGATAAAATTTGATGAGTTAATGAGAGATAATGATCTGATGAGGTGATCAGGCGGGATAAGAGGAGCTGAGAGGTTGTGAGGTGATGAAAGGTGGTGAGGTGATAAGAGATTATAAAGTGATGTCAAGGGCGATAAGAGGCGATGAGAAATGGTGAAATGGTAAGACGTAATTATGTGCTGAGAGATTATGAAGTGATGAAATGATAGGGGTAATAAGAGGTGATAAGAGGGGATGAGGAGATGAGGAGCTGAGGGAATATGATGTGATGAGCTGATTCCGGGTGATGACAGGTGATAAGAGTTGGTAAGATGATGAGAGGTGATGAGTACTTAGGAAATTACGAAGAAATGATTTGATGAGGTGATTAGAGATGCTGACGTGCCGAGGTGATGATAGATTATAAAGTGATGTCAAGAGCGATAAGAGGCGATGAGATATGGTGATGTGATGAGACCTAATTATATGATGAGAGATTATGAAGTGATGAGGTAATCAGGAATGCTAAGAGGTGATAAGAGGGGGTGAGGTAATGAGAGATTATGGAGTGATGAGCTGATAATGGGTGATGAGAGATGATGAGAGTCGATGAGGTGATGAGGGATTATGAAGCGATGAGGTGAAGAGTCTTGATGAGCGGTGGTGAGGTGATGAATGTCGATAAGGTGATTATAGATTTTAAATTGATGAGGTCATAAGATGTGATAAGGCGTTGAGAGATGATTAGGTGATTTATTAATTAATTTTCCAAAAAAAGATAATAACAAATTTTTGATTTAGTGAAGAGTGGATCATTATTAAAGCGATATTAAAAATCCTATTACCCACGTTTACAAAAATATCAGTGAGAGAGATATTGTCCAAGAGGCTCAAGTAGATACGACTCGGACTCGTAAATCGGAAACAATATCCCATATTGTAAGCTTCGTGTCAACCACGACTCTTAAAAGTGTGTAAATACGTCTCACCGAGTAATAAAATTTTTTTACGAATCGCTACTATCGCTTTCCGAAGATAGTTTATTGAAGGATAAGATATCATGTTTGAACTGAAAATTAAACTGTTACATTACTACTTGGAAACTTGTAACCTTCAGTTGAAAATTCAAAAATTTGGTAGAAAATTTTGAAAGCTGAACTACTTTTTGACAGTTCAGTTTAGGAATTAAAAATCAATCTGCGTGTATGGAAATTTAGTTATTTCGTTGGAAATTCGTTTCTCTTTTTCTTTTTTTTTGAAAACAAAAGCTTTCAACTGCAAATTTATCTATTTAATTTTTGGTTAAAAATGTATCATTATTAGTTAAAGATTAAAAAATTTTGCTTTAAATTCATGCATTTTTTCTAATTCGTATTTTTTTTAAGGATATTAAACTTCTGGATTTGAGAATTTACTGCTTGGTTTAAAAATGAAACTCTTGGCAAAAAATTCCTTTTCTAAGTAGAATATTTAACCATTATTTTACAGATTTATTTTTAATTGGTTGAAAATTAATTTCTTCAAAATAAAATTAAACTATTTCCTTATTGGTTAGAAATTGATAATTCTTAGTCAAAAATTAAACTATTTGTTTAAAAGCTTAAAAGGTATACTATTTTTTAAAAACATCATTTCCTGCTTTTGCTTAAAAATTAGTCGATTTTCGTTAGAATTTTATTATTTGGTTTAAAATGAACATTTTTGTTGAAAATTCAAATTTTTGGGTTTATTATTTAACTTTTTCATGTAACATTCTTATTTTTGTAAAAGACTTTTAATTGCTGTGTTAAAAATTTAATTATTTGGTTGAAAAGTAACTCTCGGAAACAAAATTTCCTTTTTTGTTCAAAATTCTTATTTTAAGTTTGAAAATTTTTTAATTTAGTGTTAAAAATATTTAATATAAATAAAATAAAAACTCCCCTAAAATTGAGCTATTTGGTTAAAAATAAGGTTCTGGGTTAAAAAATTACTTTTTGGTTTAAAACTAATATTTTTGGCTCGAAAATTGAACTTTTTTCTAAAGAATTTGTTCTTTTTGCTTTCAAATTCAAACTCTTGTTTAAAATTTTTCTTTTTAATTCATATTTTGGTTGGAAATTCAATTATTCTCATAGAAAATTCAAGTCTTTGGTTAAAATTAAAACTATTTATTTTAAACTTTTCCTATTTAATAAAAAATAAACTTTTTTGAGAATTCTAATTTTGTTAATGAAAATTCAGTTTTTTTAAACTGAACTTCTTTGTTCAAAATTTTTCCCTTTTCCTTCAAAGTTCGACGATTCGGCTGAAATATATTTTTTTTTAATTTGATTCTTTTTTTTGCAAATTCACTATTAAAAAATGTCATATTTTTTGTTTTAAATTCAACAGTTTTGTTTAAAAATTTCCTGTTTCGGCAAAATTGATTTGAATTATGATTAAAATTTAAATTAAACTATTTCATTAAAAAGTTAAGTTTTTGTTTAAAAATTAAATTATGCGGTTACAAAATGAACTATTTTTATTGAAAATTCGACAATTTCGTTACAAGGTAAATTTTTCTGCAACATTTAATAATATGTTTAGAATTTTAGCTATTTTCTTGAAAATCTTATTATTTTGTTAATTATCAAGGTTTTTTGTTTTCAAATTCAACCATATGGTTGCAAATTTCACTATATTCTTGCGAATTTAATTATTTTTTTGAAAGATTCATCATTCAACTATGGGGCTACAAATTAGTATGTTTTCTTCAAAATTCGAATTTCGTTAAAAATTTCCTATTTTTGGCAAATTTGATTTAAATCTTGATTAAAATTTAAATTCAACAATTTCGTTAAAAAAAGAAATTTAACAAAAATTTAATTATCTGGTTACAAAATGAACTATTTTTATTGAAATTTCAACTATTTTTTTTTCGATTTCGATTATTTTGTTAACAATTCAGATTTTTTTGTGTTCAGCTTCAACCATGTGATTTCAAATTCAACTGATTTCTTGCTAATTGGTGTATTTAATCGCAAATTAAACTATCTCGATAAAAACTACACTTTTTCTTCAATTGAAGAATGTGGTTACAAGTTGAACTGTTATCTTAAAAATTTGATTATTTTGTTGAAGATTCAATTATTTTGTTTAAAAATCCAAGTTTTCGTTTTTACATTTAACAATTTTATTACAAATTTAGCTATTTTATTAAAATTTGATTTACATTCAAATTCAACCATTTTGTTAAAAAGTAAAGTTTTTATTTTAAAATTAATTCTGATGGTTACAAATTCAACTATTTTTTTGGAAACCCTTGACTATTTTGTTGAAATTTCACTTATTTAGTTAGAAAGTCAAGGTTTTGTTTTTTAAATTAATCATCGGCTTAGAAAGTTAACTATTTTCATGCAAATTTAATTATTTATTGAAAATTACACTGTTACGATAAAAATTGAAGCTTTTTATTTTTAAATTAAATACTGTCCTTAAAAATTGAGCTATTTTCGTTGCTTGAAATTCAACGATTTGTTTCGAGCTTTAAAAAATTCGGTACAAAGTTATCTATTGTTGGAAAAGTTTTATTTAAATTTAAATTCAAATATTTAGTTAAAAAGTCAGGTTTTTTCATTTTTAAATTGAATTTTGTGATTAAAAATTAAACTGTTTTCTTAGAAACTTGATTATTTTTTTGAAAATTCAACTATTTTTTTAAAAAGTCAAGTTAAAAAAAAACACAGTATTTTGTTTTAAAATTCAACCATTGTTTCACTAATGCAACTATTTTCTTCCAAATTCGATAATTTGCAGATAATTCAACTGTTTTGTTAAAAAGTCAACTTACTTGTTTTAAAATTTTGATATTGGATTTAAAATCATTCTGGTTTGCTTGAGAATTCAGTTATTTGGTTGTAAACGCAACAGATTAGTCTAAAATTAATTGTTTAGTTTTCTTTAAAATTCATATTCTTGGGTTTCAAAGTTAACTTTTTTCTTAAATATTCGACTTTTCAGCTTGAAAATTAATGTAATTTTAGGTTTGTTGCATTTCAGATTTTTTTGATTCGCTTATATTGAAGGATCATTTATTTAATTATTTATTTTTGGAGCAATTTTAAATAATATTTAGCGAAGAAAAAAAAGGAATCTTCAACGTCTATAAAGTAGAGATCGCCTGACTAAGGTTGGTCACAAAAATTTTTTGGGGTGTTCACCATGGCCAAAAAAATTATATATCGCTTTTACAATTTTTGCACAAAGCCAAACACAACCTACAAAGTACTACAACTGAAGTGTTAATATCATATTTAATCAATTTATTAATAATATTTCTTTAAAACAATAAGCATATTGATCTATAAAAACGTTCATTGCTTTTTATTTAATCTTTTGAATTCTAAACTCGATATCTGGATCTGTGAGGGCGTAGTGAGCACAAAAAATTGAAAATATTTTTCACATTTATTTGTTACTCGAAATATTTTTTCAAAATTTCTACTCAAACAAAATGTACAGACACAACTTATTGTCTCATTTCCTATATTCAAAACTTTAATAGCGATATATCACATTGCCTATGGACATGGTGAACACAAAAAAAAATTTTATAACCGAGGACTGGTAATAATAATACTTTTGCACATTTATTTTTTACTCGGATAATTTTTTTCAAAATTATTAACTCAAGCTAAATATACAAACGGAATTTTTTGTCTCATTTCCTTCGTCTTCGCATTTTTGATGCCACCCAAGGGATTTAATCTTTGTGTGGCGATTCGTGACGAAGAATAGATTGGTTAGGAAAAGTTTTCCAAATAGCGTGAATAAAATGATCCGGAAAAGTTTTCACATACTTTAATTTATTTAAATTCAAAAAGTCAATTTGTGTACATTTTCGATTAAGAAGAATAAAAAATAATTTATATTTTACATCACACCTTTGAAATGAGTTATATGTAAATAGTGACTAAACTTATTTCTTCAATGATATTGATCTGAAGAGATGTGGGATGGTTCAGAATATATAAAACATGGACGGTGAGAAAGTTCAATCTCCTATATACTACCTCCCATTTCTCTCTTGGCTTGGTTTACACCAAAAGGATAGAAAAGTATCGACAATTTTCCGCTTATATTAAATCCCCTTTGTTTATTTTTAGCACCGGTCAGCACACCAAAGTGAGTGAAAATTTGAAGATTATTGTAGAAATTTTTAAAGGTGGAATTTCCCTTTCGCCAATGACTAGACATATATTGAAACTACTGATAAATAAATCTAAAAGACAACAGAAAACAAGGAAACATAAAATTTCAACAGAATTTAAAGCCTACAATTTAAGCTCTCAAAGTTTGAAGAATAGAGCGTATTTTCAAAAAATAGGGAAATTCATTCTTCAAAATAAAGTTAGTTTATATGAACCATAATAAATTTAATTTAAAACTATTACAATTTCAAGACGAAATCCATTTTATTTTCAACAAAATATTTCAATTTTGAACCGAAAAAGATTAATTTTTGAACAAAAAGTGGAATTTTCAACGTGAGCAGACGAATTGTTAAACAAAAACGAATTAAGTTTCAACTCAAAAAGCAGTATTTTTAAATAAATAGTAAAATCTTAGGAAAAGATTTTTTTAAAAAGCATTAGTTAAATTTTCCACGGAATAATTAAATTTTTAAGATAATAGTTAAATCTTCAACCACATTTAAACTTTAAAACAAAATGCACAAATTTTTAACAGAATGGTCCAATAGTTAAATTCTCAGTAAAAATAATTAATTTGCAATAACAAAAAAAATCAATTAAAAAAAAGCTATTAATCTTCAAACAATTAAATTAATTTTGAACAAAGCTGTCTAACTGCAAAGAAAATAATTGAACTTTTAACCAGAAACGGATTAGTTAAATAATTAGGTAAAAAAATTACGTTTGAATTAAAAAACAAAATTTTTTAACATAATCGTTAAACATGCCGCCAAACATAAGTCTTTAACTAATTAAATAACTTTTTAACAGTGTATTTTGAATTCCAAACAAACTGTTGAACTTTTAATTAAAAACAATCAATTTTCAACGAATAATAGAATAGTTGAATTTTTAATAAGAAAAACTTACTTAACTCAAGAAAAATAAAAATCAATTTTCAACAAAACATATCAATATTCACAGAATTAAATTAATTTTTTTAAAATCCGTCCCACTGTCAACAAAATAATTGCATTTTTAACCAAATACAAGAACTCTCAATGTAATATTAAAAAGTTGAATTTTCAACTAAAAACTATCAATTTTTATCCATAAACAGATTAGTTAAACTTTCAACGAGAAAATTAATTTTCAACTAAAAACCAGGGATTTTTTGATAAAAAAGTTGAATTTATTACCAAAAAATAATTCGTCAACTAATAAAATTAATTGTTAACACTATAGTTTGAATTTCAACCAAGAAGTTGAAATTTTCAATCAAGACGATAAATTTTCTACACAAAAAAAAGAGTTTACAACATAATAAATAAAATTTTTACCAAATTGTTGAACTTTTAAACTAAAAACGATCAATTCTTAACCAATAATGGAATAAATTAATTTTCGGGTCGAAAAATTAATTTCCAGGGAAGAAATGGAATCGTTAAGTTAAATTTTTTACCAGATAGTTGAATTTTACACTAAAACCTATACATTTTTAACTAAAAATTAAATTTTTTATCTAAGTGTCATTTTCAATTTTTTAATTTTTTAATTTTTTAAAAATTTAGATTTGAACTTATTTTAAAATTATTATTATATAATGTCACTATAGCTATTTAAAATACGGAAATTACTTGCTTCAAATAAACTTTAGTTTTATTGATTCGATTTTTCAGTATTTTTCTGTGTAAACTGTAAATCTTTTTTCGTCCTTAACTGCATTTCCTTAAGTCGACTAAATTCAAGTGGGTCAGATATTGCGAAAGAGCTTTTTTTAGTATTAAATCTCTCAGAATTAATTCAGTGATGGGTATAATTCATTTAAGTAGGTAAAGCTAACGAGTTCTTCGCCGAGCCGTACCATGCACATCCTCTACTACTGAAGAATATGGCTTTCGTTTAAGTAGATCAAGAGGTGTTTGATCAAACACTTGTTAACCGGCCCTGATCTACTCGATTGGATTATATAACGAGATTTTTCATCCGGTTTACCAACTTCTATCAGCTTAACGTAAATACCTGATAAACATGAACATAAACATAAATCTTAAAAAAAAAAAGATTTTATAACAACTTTTAAACTTTTAAGTACTTTTTCTTAATAACTTTTGAACTTAAAGGTATACTAGCATTATTAATCGCGTGACATGCGCGTGTAGTTTTTCGATTTCGAGAGAAAAATAACATTTAATGAGAATTGAAAAATTGAAATAGTTTCTTTTTTCTTTATTTATTTTTAAAGCTATATAAACATAATTTGTCTAAAATTCTTTAAACATTCGAAAAGATTTTCGAAGATTACAGTTATGGCAAATAAAAATTTTAACAACAAAGTTAATTTTTAACTAAGTAGTTTAATTTAAAAGCAAAAAAGCTAAACTGATTTTTTTTTAAATTAACACATACACTTAAATTTCTGCAAGAAAAAATTTTTTAGCAAAACATTCAGATTTCAAAAGATGAATATTCATTGAAAATAATTAATCTTCATCCACAAAATTTAATTTTTAACAAAGTAATTCAATTTTTAACTAAGTAATAGTTTAATTTACAAACATGCAGGATTCATTTTAGATAAAAAAATGCAAAGTTTCAGATTATAAATAAAAGAAGATCTTTCTTTGTAATTAAAAAGAGCTAAATTCACCCGAAAAAGTCGAATTTAAGACAAATTCGAGTCCTCAATCAAAATAGATTTATAAACTTTTCATAAAAGAAAGAGAATTTCCCAAAAAATATTTACATTTTCAACCTAAGAGATGATTTTTTTAAGTAGATGAATCTTTTACAAAATAATAAATTCTTAACATAGGATTTCAACATATTACCAAATAGTTGAATTTTCAATTAAAAAATAGAATTTTGAACGCAAAATGTAATAAATCATTTATATTTTCAACAAAGTAGTTACATTTTGTACTAACAAACATATACATTTTCTACCAAATTAGACTTGTTATATTTTTTGCTGAAATAATTGATCGCAAAAAGGAAAAGGAAATACAACAAAATATTTTAACTTTTAACCAAAGTGTTAGATGTTTAGCAAATAAAATAATTTTTTTAAAAAGTAGTTCACTTTTTAATCAAGTAATAAATTTTTTGATCAAGAACATTCAACTGAGATTGGTCATTTTTTGACAACAAATGAAATAGTTCCAATTTCATTTAAAACCATTAGTTTCTAAAAAAGAATTTTTAACCAAATAGTTCAAATTTCAAACTTCAAATTTAAATTTCCCAAAAAATATTTACATTTTCAACCCAAGAGATGGATTTTTTTGAAGTAGATGAATCTTTTACGAAATTATTAACATAGGACTTCAGCATATTACCAAATAGTAGAATTTTCAATTAAAAAAGTAGAATTTTGAACGTAAAATGTAACCAACCAAAACAGATTTCTATTGCAAATCAAAAACTGGTCAATTTATCTACAGAAAAAGAAATCGTCCAATTTTCAAAGATAAAGGTGAATATTTAACGAGAAAAAATAATTCTTTGCCAAAAAAAGAGAAACTTTTTACGAAATTGTTATATTTTTAATCAATGAGATGAGTTTCTACCTAATTTGATTATTCTTTAACCAAAAAAAAATAAATAAAATGATGAATTTAAAAAAGGCAGTAGAACTTTACACTATTTAAAAAGACAAAAGTTAATTTTCAACAAAAGTAGTTACATTTTGAACTACAAACTTTTACATTTTCTACCGAATGAGACTTGTTCTATTTTTTGCTGAAATAATTGATCACAAAAAAAGGAAATGCAACAAGATATTTCAACTTTTCACTAAAGTAATAGATCTTTAGCAAATAAAATAAATTTTTTAAAAAGTTGTTCACTTTTTATTCAAGTAATAAATTTTTAATCAAGAACATACATTTTTGAGGAACAAAGACAAATGTAGAACATTCAACTAACTTTGATAATTTTTTAACAACAGATGAAATAGTTTCAATTACATTTAAAACGATTAGTTAAAAAAATTAATTTTTAACCAAATAGTTCAAATTTCGAATTTCAAATTTAAATTTCCCAAAAAATATTTACAGTTTCAACCCAAGAGATGGATTTTTTTTCAAGTAGATGAATCTTTTACAAAATAATAAATTCTTAAAATAGGGTTTCAACATATTACCAAATAGTTGAATTTTCAATTAAAAAAGTAGAATTTTCAACGTAAAATGTAACTAACCAGAAAAGATTTGTATTGCAAATCAAAAACAGGTCAATTTATCTACAGAAAAATAAATCGTCCAATTTAAAAAAAAAAGGTGAATATGTAGCTAGAAAAAATAATTTTTTTTCCAAAAAAAGGAACTTTTAACAAAATCGTTATATTTTTAATTAATGAGATGAGTTTTTACCTAAATTGATTATTCTTTAACCAAAAAAATTAATTAAAAAAAAAACTAGTTGAACTTTACACTATTTAGTTGATTTATTAAGCAAAAATAAATTATCAACAGAAAATGTAATAGTTTATTAAAATTATATTACTAAAAAATATTTTAATTTTTAAACCAAAAAATATCCATTTTCAACCAAAAAAAAATGCATTTGTTTCCAAAGAGATGACAGTTCTACAAAAACATATATATTTCTAAACATCTTATAAATTTATTATAATTGTTCCTAAAATTTTTAAAATCTATCAAAATCAAAAAACTACCCTTCAAAACGGTTCTCTTAATACAATTTTAGATATCCTTTGAAACTTTTATACATTTTTGTAAATTTATTTTTAAATTAATTTATCAAAATGAAAAATCATTCACCATTTTCTCTCTAGTCTTGAGAGATTTCGAAAAATCTTTCCTAATATAAAAAGGTGTCTTTCGATCTTCCAGATTGTTTTTAGGTATGTTTAGAAATGTTTAAAAATATTGTGAATTATTTTTAAATTTTCTCTACAAATTTTTTTTTAAATACGAAGTCATGAAAAAAAACTCCAGGCATCTTATGATTTTTTTATATATTGAAGTTTTTGTTCTCAACATTTGAAAATCTACATTCTTCTTTAATTTTTTTGACAATTTTTCAAGTTTAAAATTAGTTTTGAAACTTCTAACAACTTATAAATAGCTCTTAAGCTTACTTGAATTTTTTCTAAAGTTTTCTATTCTCGCAAAATTGTAAAATTTTGCTTATAAATCGCTTAACTTTTTTTTGGAAATTTTAGGCAATCATTAAATTCGTTGTTAAGTAATTTACAATGTTCTTTTAAAATTTATCTTACAAAATAAAAAGTCGTTTCAAATTCTATTGCGGAAAATTGAGACAAATTTGTTACATACTCAAAGCTATAGAGAATGCTTAAAAAGCTTTTTTCACGACTTTCCTGAAATCTACACATTGTTTTAAGTTTTTATTAATATTTTTAAAATTTCAAGTATTTAAAAAATTTTTTTAAAATTCTTTTAAATTCTGTGAAGTAAGAATGAATTTTCTGGCAAGCAGAAAATTTTTATACCAAATTGGTCGAATTTTAAATAAATAGAGGAATTTTTATCTAAGCAGTTACCTTTTTAACCAAAATGGATTAATATTAGAAAAAAAGGACATTTTCAACAAAATAGTACAATTTTAAAAGAAACAGACAAATTTTTTAAAAGATTAATTTTACACTAATAAGATGACGCTTCAACATAATAAGATTTTTAACAACGAAGTTGAATTTTCAACTAAAAAATATTAATTTAAAACCAAAAAACAGAATTAAGTTTCAACCAAACAGTTACATTTTCTTATTATTAGTTCATGTTGAATGAATTAATTTAAGCAAGTAGTTTTATTTAAAAAAGAAAAAACAGAATTTTCAGCAAAAAAGATTAGTTGTATGGAATTTAAAACTAATAACAACCAAATTTTGGTTGAAAATTTCACTATTTCTTCGCAGTTTAAGTTTTTTGTTAAAGAATCTTCTTTTTGGGTAGAAAATTTAGTTTTTTGTAAAAACTCGTCATTTCGATTTATAAATGCATGAATTTATTAAAAAATTAAACTACTGTGGTAATAAACTAAACATTGTGTTTAAAAATGGAATCATTTGTCTGAAAAATACAATTTTCCCTCAGAAATGAAATTTTTTTGGTAAAAGTTAGATTTTGATCTGAAAATGTAGCTATTCCATTTTTGATACAAAAATGTTCATCATAAGTTGAAAATTTAATTATTTGGTGAAAAAATGTTTGCATTTTGTTCAAAATGCATTCATTTGGGTATAGAAATAATTTGTTTGTTAAAAATTTATTCTTTCGTGGAGGATTCAAATCTTTTTATAATTCGTCTTTTTTTATTTCAACTGATCGATAATTCATTTTTCTCAATGAAAATTTAATGGTTACATGTTTTGCTGAAAACTTAACTTTTAAAAATATTTTTTAAACATGAATTCTTTCTCGAAAATTCATATTTTAGGGTTAAAAATTATTGTACTTTTTTTAATTCATCATTTTTGTTGACGATTTAACAGTAAAATTAATAATTTTATTATCAAAGCATGTGTTATTAATTTATTCAGTCGAATTTTTCCTTATGAAGAAAAAAATTGGGAATTAAACAATTTCCTATTTATTCAAATATATAATCGATTACAAAAAAATTTGCGAGTGAGCCGCCTTACCCCACACGCATAATGAGGGAAAAAGACGTTTTTTGACAAATAAATTTTTAGAATACAATTATTATCCGACTTTAACTTTTTTTCAAATGAAAGCTAATAAAATTTCGCATTCAAATGTCATGGTCGATTTGAATTTTGTTTATTTTTTTGTTTATTTAATAACAACATTAATAAAAATGAAAGTTTTAAGTTTTTAGGTGTTATCGGTTTATGAAAAACGCTTTCATTCCATAAAAAATAGCTAAAAAAACTAAAAGCAACTATTCAAAAAAGATTTCCAGTAGCAATGTTAATGCAAAAAAAATTTATTGAATTTGTTTTAAACAAATAAGTAAATGAAAATGGTTTTGTGAGGATTGGCAGCAACTCGTCATTTGATTTACACTTAATTTAAACAAATTATGAACAAAAAGAATTTTGTAGTTTAGTTAATCAAAGTTAATAAATAATTTGTTATTTTAAAATCAATTCTTATAAGCAAATTCCATACCAGATATTTTTCATGGAATAAATAAAAAGCCTGTCTATTCAATCGATTATATCTTACTTGGAAATAAAACCTAATTGTTATATTTGGTTACCAAATAAAAGTTAATAATTTTGTAAATAACCTTAATTAATAAATGCACTATTTGGCTATTTTTGGAGGTACAAACATAATTTTTTCGATGCAGTTAACTGTCAATAACTAACTTCTAAATTTTTAGAACATTTTAATGACACTTAACAATTTGTTAAAAAAAACAATTAAAAACAATAGTTAAAAAACAATTTTTTAAACAAATTTTTATGATTTTATGTATTTATTAATAAAGTTCTGCTTTTGTCATGGAATCAACAGTCAGTTATTTAGCAACGATTTTTTGCTCTGAATCCATAACATTTGATAATTTTTTAACCAAACTTAATTAACAAATGCGTTACTGGGCAATTTTTCATAATTTAAAGTTTTATTTTTTGTAATCAACTGTTAATAAAATATTTTTAACCTTTTTGGATAGTTTTATAACGATCCACTATTTTTATTTTTAGTAACAATTTAGTAAGCAAATTTCTGTCGGCTAATGCATGAGCAAAGTAATTTTTTTCATTGTGAAATATAAATAAAATAACGGATCTCTATCGAACTATTAAAAAAAGTTAAAAATGTGTTATTAACAGTTAATTACAAAAAAAATAACTTTAAATTCTTAAAAATAGCCAAATGATACATTTGTTAATTAATTTTGATTAAACAATTACCATATGTTATCGATTCACAGCAAAAAATTATTGCTAAGTAACTGGCTGTTCATTCCGCGAAAAAACCGTGTGTTATTTATAAATAAACAAAGTGAAAATCATTTTTTTCAACATTTGTTGTTTACAAATAATAAATTGTTTACTGTCATCAGAATGTTCTCAAAAATTTAAAAGTTAGTTATTTACCGATAATTTTATCGAAAAAATCAAGTTTGTTCCTCCAGAAATAGCCAAATAGTGCATTTGTTAATTAAGGTAGTTTAAACAATTATTAATTTTTATTTGGTGGCCAAATATCATATTAAGGTTTCATATTCAAAGTATTATGTAATCTGTTCCATAGAAAAAACTTTATTTCTGCGATCCAAAATACCTGATATGGATATTTGTTTATAAAAAATGCTTTTAAAATAAAAAATTATTTATTAACTTTTATTGATTCAACTAAAAAACAATTTTTTCTATAAATTTTTCAAATTTAGTGCCAATTAAGTGACGAATCACAGCCAATCCGCACGAAACCATTTTCATTCACTTATTTGTTTATAACAAAGTCCATAAATTTTTAACATTTGCATTGCTACTGGACACCTTTTTTGGATCAAAAAAATTTTTTAAAACCTTTATACTTCAAAATTCACAATTTTTATTTTTGATAGTTTTGATATTAAATAAATAAAAAAAATTAATTAAAATTTAATAATCTGCCATCACAGTTCGATGCGAGATTTTATGAGCTTTTATTTTTTTTTAATAGTTTAAATTGGACATGTGACTGTGACACATGATATTCAGCCCCGGTTTACCTTATAACGAGATTGATTTTCCAGTTAATAAAAATCGTAGATAGGGAATTATCCGACAGGTGGGTCATTATTCGACTATGATGAAATCCATTATTCATCGCCCTTTTATCAGAAGTCACATTTTCCAAATAGACGTGAAAAGCCTATTTCCGACTGATGAGAAGTTATCGAACTGTGTAACAATGAAATACTCATCCCAATCAACCCAGTTTGAAACCATCGACAAACTTTCATCTGTTAATAAACCTCAAAGTTCTTGAAAATATTTCAGTCACGTATAATGCATACGAACGCACGAGTACTCTTTTCCACTATCAAAGCTTGGTTATTCAATAAAATCAAATAGATTTGGATTACCTTTCATTCAGCATTTTTTGTTTTTATAACAAATTTTTAATTGAATTTTATCTGTGAAAAAAAGATGCCTGTCCTTCACTACGCTGGGAATCGAACCCAGGTCAGCCAATTTCCGGTCGGGTGCTCTTACCACTAAGCTACTGGAGAGATCAAAAGAAGAATTTTTTTCACAGACCTGCCGAATGGTAAGTATTTCTGTAATATCATTAATAAGATTGAAGAAATCTGTATTATGTTTGGGGATGGTAATGACCGTGCAGATGAAGATACTAATCACCTTAACAGCACCCGACCAAAAACCGATAGACCTGAGTTCGATTCCCAGCGGAGCGAAGGAGAGCTATTTTTTTTTAGAAATGGAATTCAATTAAAAAAATTCTACGATAATAATATTAGGCATAAAATTAATTTTATTACTATATTAAATGAAATGTAAAAAACTACAAAATTAATGAGATTTGAACTAGAAATATATATTGAATATTCTGCAAAAATTAATTTCCTAACCAGAAAGACGAATTAAAAAAAAATAGATAAATCTTTTCAAAATATTTGAATTTTTAACTCACAAAGGATACATTTCTAAACAAAACTGGAAAAGTGCACTTTTCAGTTAAGAAAATTAATTTTTAACAAAAAAAAAAAATAAATTTCAACAAAAAAGTTGAACTTTAAATCAAAGAGGCGAATCTTTGAAAAATATGAATTTTTAACAAAATAGTTAAAATTTTAACCAAGTAATTGAATTTCCAATGAAAGAAGATGATATTTTTAACCAAATATTTAAATTTTCAAATAAAGAAATCAACTTTGCATAAAAAGATCAATTTTTTATCAATAAATGAATTTTCAACTAGAAAAATCAATTTTCAATACAAAGTATCAATTTTTAACATGAAATCAAACAGTAATATTGCCGTTTAAAAAAAAATTCGAAATAAGAAAATAAGAATTTTCAATAAAATAGATATTTTTGGAGCAAACGAAATTAATCTTTAACTAAAACGATGTGAATATTAGAAAAATATGAATTTTTAACTAAATAGTTTAATTTTAACCAAAAAGACAAGTTTTCCAGCAAGAAGATTAATTTTCGACGAAAAAACACGAATTTTGAAAACCTTCATTCTGTTTTAATTTTTCTGAATTTTTTTTTGAATTATTTCTGAAATTTTAGAGAATAATTAGAAGCGTTTTGAAAGAATTTTGAAAGTAATTTAAAAATGTATTTTTACCAAATAAAAAATCGTTTAAACATTTTTTAATGAAACTACGTAAAATTATTTTATATTCTTGAATCTTTTCAAGAAGCTTAAAGAGCTCCTTTTCATAAAATATGGGAAAATACACATTTGGTTCGAAGTTTTTGTTTATCTTTTCCAGATTTAAAGTATTATCTAATTTTTTTAAAACATCTGAATATCGTTTGAGATAATTTAATTTTTCTAAATTTTGTTTAAATCTTGCGAAGTAAAAAAACTGTTTCAAAATCTTTCAGATTCTTTTTCAATATATTTTTAAATCTTGCAGACTTAAAATCAATATTTTAAAATAAAACTGAAATTATTTAGAATTGTGTTCAGGAATCTTATTGTCGGTGACAGATTCAAATAATTTTCAACCAAAATGTTAAGTTTTTTTCTGGTTGAAACAAAAATTAATTCTTAACCGAAAAAAAAGAATTTTCAACAAAATAGTTATTTTTTCAATAAAATTAATTATTAATTCTAACTGGATTAGCACAAATCTTGAAAATATAATTTTTTTGACAAACTAGTTTAAGTTTTAACAGAGTGTTCTAATTATTAACTAAAAAGATTAATTTTTAACCAAGTAGTTAAATTAGCAACCAAAAAGATAGATTTTCCAGCCAGAACTTTAGACAAAAAACACGAATTTCGAAAATCTACATTCTGGTTTATTTTTCTTATTCAATTTTTTTTTGTAATTTTAGAAAATTATTATAAGTTTTTTAACCATGAAAGGTCAAGTACTAAAAGAAAATTTAATGTTTGAGATTTCCACTAATAAATATTTTAATTTCTAATCAAAAAGAGGTAAATTCATCCGAAAGAAACACAACAAAAAAAGTTGACTTCTTTATCAAAACAGATGAGGTTTCAACCGAAAAATTGAATTTCAAAAAAGAAGATTACATTTCTCTCAAAAAGACGATTTCTCAACAAGAAATATGAGTTACAAATAAAATGAGGAATCTTAAAAATAATTTCAATAAATATATTTAATTTTAGAACAAAGCCGTTTAATTTTCAACAACAATGATGAATTTTCGATAAAAGAAAGAGATTTTCCTAAAAAATATTTACATTCTCAACTCAAGAAATGGATTTTTTAAATTATAATAATCTTTCACAAAATAAATAATTCTTAACCAGTTACTTGATTAGTAATAAAAATAATGATTTCTCACCATCAAATGTAATATTTGATACTTTAACTTAAAACAAAATATTTTAAATCAAAAGCGGATTTATTTGCAACAAAACAGATGCATTTTTTAACAAAAAGACGACATTTTTAACAAAATAGATGAATTTACAAACATCTCCTAAATTGAATAGAATTACTTCTAAAAGTTAAAAAAGATATCGAAATTTGAAAATGCTCTTATCTTACATATTTTTTATAACAACTTTAGAAATATTTTTCACATTTCTTTAAATTTCTTTAATAATTAATTTATAAGAATAAAAAATCATTTGAAATTATCGCTGAAATCCTGATCCTACAACTTTTTGAAAACCATTCAGATGAAAACAAAATTTTTATGAATTTTTGAAATTTTTCTAAATTATCCAGATGTTTTTAAGCTCCTCAAAGCTTCGAAAATTCCCTTAAAAATTTTTAACTGGCTTGAATTTGGTCTTAGATTTTTTTACATCTTTAAAAATAAAAAAAAAATGTCTAAAAATCTTACAGTTTGTTTTTCGTCATATATGAAATTTTTTAACATTTTCTTAAAACATTCAAAAAATATTATAAGGCTTTTTTTTGTTCGATATCATCGAAAATCTACATTTTGTTTTAATTTTTTTCAAATATTTTCAAGATTAAAATTATTTTCAAGACTAACAATTTTTAAATATGTATGAAACTTACTACAATTTTTTATACAATGTTCTATTCTCACGGAATTGAAAATTTTTAATTTAAAATCGCTTAACTTTTTTCGCAAATTTCACAAATTTTCGCTATTCCATTTTTTGTTGAAAATGGATCTTTTTGGTTAAAAATCGACATTTTTTCATTTAAAATTTAACTACCAAATAAAAATGTTTGAAAAAAAATATATAAAAGAAAAATTATTAAAATATAGTTTAGATTTGCATCACATCCATTGTTAAATTTATTTACTTGAAAAGTTATATAATTTTTTACAAAATTCTCTTTTACGTTTGTTCAAAATTAAACTATTTGGTTATAAATTAAAAATTAAAAATTGAAAATTAAAACTTAAAAATTAAAAATTAAAAATTAAAAATTAAAAATTAAAAATTAAATTTAAAAATTAAATATTAAAAATTAAAAATTAAAAATTAAAAATTAAAAATTAAAAATTCTTAAAAATTAAAAATTAAAAATTAAAAATTAAAAATTAAAAATTAAAAATTAAAAATATTGATGAATTTATCTGGTAAAGAAAACTTAAAACATAAAAAAATATAATGTCTATATTCGAAAGAAATCTGAAATACAAGAAAGGAGAATCAAATAAATTAAGTATTGAAAGAACTTCGAGGTCTTACTTCTGTAATCTGTATGGAATTTCCCCCTTGAATTGATGGTTGAAGTTAATTGGATCATTTTTCTTTATAATGAAGAGAATGAATACAAATCTATTTAAAACTTAAGGTCTTTAGTATACTTAAAAATAAATGAAAAATATATAAATAAAGGTAATAAATGGAATTGTTTAAGAGGAAATTGTTTTGATTAATTTTCTGCGTTTGAACATTTAAATGTTTACACAATTTAGACAAATTTATTTCAATTAACTTTACATAATTCAGTCTTTCAGGATCATATTCAAAACAAAAGAAAAACAAATTTTTCCAACTCTGTCGATTAAGGGCTCCTCTGACCTAATTAGTATGAAAATAAGGAAAATGAAGACAGTCAAAAGAAACGAGAATAAATTCTTTTAAACAAAACTAAAGTAGGTTGTGTATAATATTCAACTTGAGAAGCTTCAAGTTCCTAACATTTTAAGCATCAGAGTTAAATTTTATTTTAAAAATTTAGCAGCTTACTTCTCAGTTAAAAAAGAAATTAATTTTCAACTAAATAAAGAATAAATTTTCAATAAAATCGTGAAATTTTAAAAACAAACAGATTAATTTTAATAAATAAGTTCCATTCTTATTTCTTAAAAATTTATTATTATTCAAGTTATTATGTTTCGTTTATATGTAATTTCTATGGTTGAAAAAACAACTACTTGGTTTTATAGTTGAACTCATTTGTAAAAAATTCATAGCTGTCATTCGAGATTTGTAATTTTAGTTGAAAATTTCACTATTTGTTCGTCATGTATCTTTTTTGTTAAAAAATAATTTTTTTATAGAAAATTTGGCTGTTTTGTGGAAAATTCGTCTTTCTGATTTATAAATCCAAGAGTTTATTAGAAAATTACACTATTCGTTTGAAAATTTATTTTTTGTTGAATCATATTTTTGGTTGTAAATGAAACTAATTTTGTAAAAAAATTTAACTACTCTGGTATAAAATTCAACATTTTGCTTAAAAATTAAAATATTCCTTAAAAACTAATTTTTTTCGTAAAAAGCTAATTTTTTATCTAAAAATGAAGCTATGCCATGTTTGATAACAAACTTTTACCTTATAAGTTAAACATTTAATTGGTTAGCAGAAAAATCATGCATTTTGTTAAAAATTAGCTCATCTTGGTGAAAAATTAATCTTTTTTGTCGAAAATTAATTATTTTGTTTAGGGATTAAAAGCTTTAATAAATATTTATTTTTATTTATTTATATTTGTATTTATATTTATAT